>NC_080092.1:57283237-57590160 GCF_950005125.1 Chionomys nivalis | reverse complement strand
TATTAATCTGTGTATCACCATGAGGATGTGGCCTACCAGGAAGGTTCCTGCATCCTTCTCCTCCTTCGGCAGCTGCATGGCATCTCCCTGACTCTGCCTACTCTCTCTGTATCTCTGTTCAGATTTCCCACCTGGCTTTACTCTGCTAAGCCACTGGCCAAAACAGTCTTATTCACCAACCAATAAAAGCAACACATATACAGAAGGATGCCCCACATCAATCTAACAGCACAGAATCAAGTGCAGAGCATTCAGCAGGCTCAGACCTTGTCACTGATTGAGCGACAGTATTCCAGCATGCCACACAGTGGACACAGGTAAATACGCTTTCTCTTAGAAAAGTAACAGCTTCCCAGTAAAAGTCAGGGCTAACCTAAAGTAAATCAAATTTAACAGAGAACCCCACCTGGCATCAGCTCCGCCCACAGTGGATTGAACTGATCTGTCCCTTCTCTGACAGTGATAAATCTAGGTCAGAGAAATGGGGTAGTGGGGATTGTGGTTTGAACTGGAATGACCCCCATAGTTCCATGTGTTTGAATGCTTGACCCATAGAGAGTGGCACTATTAGGAGGTGTGGCCTTGTTGGAGGAAGTGTGTCACTGTGGGGACAGGCTTTGAGGTCTCATATATGCTCAAGCTATGCCCAGTGTGGCACACAGTCTCCTCCTGCTGCCTGTGGATCAAGATAGAGAACTCTCAGGCCTTCCTCAGTACCATGTCTGCCTGCACGCTGCCATGCTTCCCGCCATGATGATAATGGACTAAACCTCTGAAGTTGTGTGTCAGCCTCTGTTAAATGTTTTCCTTTATAAGAGTTGCTGTGGTCACAGTGTCTCATCACAGCAATAGAAATCCTAACTGAGACAGTGGATAAAGCACTTGCCACACAGACCCGACTACCTGAGTTCCATCCCCAAAGCCTATGTTGTCTTCTGACCTCTCCATGCACACTGTGGCACTTGTGCCCACCCACACCCATGGCAATAGTAATCATAATAAATAATAATTTTCAAAGGAAACAACAATTAAATTCTATTCAGTGGATGATAATAATCATTCAAGGCTACTTCTTAAAAGTTGTATCCACAATAGACTGCATTCTACCAAAAGTTACCTATCAAGAGAAAAAAAAAAAATCAAAGAAAGCCTGTGTCAGGTAATCCCAGAAATTAGAAGACCAAGGCAGGAGGATCACTGCAAATTTGAGGCTGGCCTGGGTTACATAGCTCAAGGCCTCCTTATATTGCAGATTGAAACCATGCATCTCAGAAGGGGTGGGGTGGAGTCGGAGTAAGGAATGCTGGGGAGCAGGGGAGAGAGCTGCTCTGGTTACTGGAATGTCTGAAACCAGAGCACCTAAATGTTGTGTGATGTGAGCAGGGTGGATGTCCGAGCTGTTTAAACAGAGCAGAAACATCTTCCAGAGGAACTCTGAGAATTCCTACAGGCCAGCCAGACTATAGGGCTATGGCCCCAGCCACTCAGAGTTCAAGGCACATGCCTTTAATCCCAGCACTGGGAGGCAGAGGCAGGTGTGGATCTCTGTGAGTTCGAGGCCAGCCGTGTCTACTGAACTGTTTCCAAGACAGCTAAGACAGTTACACAGAGAAACCCTGTCTAAAAAAAAAAAAAAAAGTTCAAGGTTTATAGGGTACAAATATGTTCAAGGCCAGACCAGGCAATTTAGTGAGACTCTTGTCTCAAAATTGAAAGTTAACAAGGGTTGGTGAGGAAAGGAGAGGTGGAGATGGCTCATTCAGTACAGTGCAAGCACGAGGACCCGAGTTTGATTCCCCAGCACCCACATAAAAATGCTGGCTGAGCTGCATACACTCCCCGTGCTGGGTGGGCAGAGATGAGAAGATCCCTTGGGCTTGCTGGCCAGCCAATCCAGCCATATCAGCTTAGTTAGAGATCCTGTCTTTAAAAATAATGCATAATGCAGATAATTGAGGAAAACACTGATTTCAACCTCTGGCCTACACACACACACACACACACACACACACACACACACACACACGAGAGTTGGAGCTGCAGCTCAGCGGCAGAGCACATGCCTACACGTGGAAGCTCTTAAGTCCAAGGCTCAGCATTATACAGAAAAAATCCACTCTGAGATCTGAACCCATGTGGCTACCTGTTCAAAAGCCAGAATTACACCGTGGAAGGTACGAAAGCTACCACTAGGGATGTAACTCTTCTGCCAAGCCAAGGAATGCCCAAACCATCGTGCCTTGCTACATTAACATATCATGTCCTACGCTACTGAAAACTTCGATCAGACTATCCCATAGCACTTATACCACATCTGTAAGTTTGTCCAACATGGACCTCAGTGTCCTGGTGAGACCCCAACAATCTCAGTGACGGCTCCACAGAACACACCCAGCACCAGTGCCAGTTTCCTTAACTCCTTCATGGATTATGGTGATAAGACCCTCTGAGCCAGGCACTAGAGGATGCCATCATCAGTCAGGGGACAGAGTTCTTGCTGTCTGTCTCATGCGACAGGGCTTCCATTACACGGTTATTGTAAAGCCTTTGACTCCTACACCTTACCTACACGATAGATTAGGAAACTAGCCATGGCACAGGACAGGGTCACTTCTGATAGGAGAGCAGGTCCTTGGGTCAGAACCCTCTTTCCCTTTGGGCTCTTGCCAGTGGGTTTTCCCCACTATCAGCCTTATTTGTCATATGGTCTAGCCTTTGGTCCTCAACTACTACCTGGAGATCCTGCTTCCTAGTCTGGAAGAGAATCCAGTTTCCCCCTCTACACATCATATCCTGTGGTGGTCTGAAAGAAAACGGCCCCGAAAGGGAGTGGCTCTATTAGGAGGTATGGCCTTGTTGGAGGAAGTGTGTCGCTATGGATGTGGGCTTGAGGTCTCCTATGCTCAAGCTACACTTAGTGACAGAGTTCACTTCCTGTGCTTGCAGATCAACATGAAGAACTCTCAGTTCCTTATCTAGCACCATGTCTCCCTGCATGCCACCATGTCCCACCATGATGACAATGGACTAAATCCCTGAACTGTAAGCCACCCCATTAAATGTTTTATAAGAGTTGTTGTGGCCATGATTGTCTCTTCATAACAATAGAAACCCTAAGTCATTTCCCATTCATTCCCCCTGCCCAGTCTTCATTTCTCAGGTCCTCTAAGCCAGGTCAGGCCTGTCCTGGGTCCTAAATGGCACAGTCAAGCAGTGTCTCCTCTCTTTGCATGAACTGTGAGTGTGTTGACAGCAAAGCTCCTGTCGGGGTTGGCACACCTCTGCGCTGCCCAGCTCTGGGTCTTTGGCACATCCGAAGAAAGATGCCAAGAGCTCTCTGGAGGCAAACATTCTGAGTTCTGCATGATCTGGTGCTGGGAGCTTTGATTAGAGATATTTTTCTAAACCTCTTGCACACCCTTAGAATAACTGGCTCTGTATTAAACACCTGCTATGTAATGATGCTACACACACTAGTGGAGGTGTTTCTACGTTAGAGGAGTATAAATGCCCGTGTCATATGTAAGTGGAGAAGAGCCTCTCATAAAGGAAGTACTGGTGGTGGAACAGCTTTTTTTTCTCATTCCTGAATTAATGAGGTGTTTTCAGATGTTTTCACCTGAAAAGTGAAAAAATGTTTTCACCTTTCTACAGGAAGCCTGCTTACACACTTACTCTGAAGCATGAAAAGGAACCTTCCAATTGGCTAAAGAGGGAGGGTTTAGAGGCTTCCATGTCTCCTACTTGATAAATTAGATTAACCTGAGCATTGCTTTCTTGTCAGACATGGTGTCCATACAACCTGGTTTCTATGTGTAAACCTGTTTTTTAAGACCCTGCCTTTCGATGCAGACCAAGACTTTAGGAAACCCAGTGTCGATACCCTGTTGTCTTCCAAGAGGACACTCAGTTGGGAAGTCATGGCACATTTCTGGGCATTTAAGAAAAGCTGTCTACCTCAAGAAATCTGCAGTTCGGCATGTCCACTAATAGCAGCAAATATGAGACTAAGATGTTGGCCTAGTCTGTAGGAGTAGATCCTCTAACTCACCAAAAAATACCATGGATTTGGATTCATTCTTCTTTATTACATGCCTATGTTGGTGGGATATCTGTGTGTGTATACATGCATGTTTGCGTGTGTGGGCATACCTACACATGTGTGTATGCATGTGTGTACTAGAGGTTCCTGTCAAGTGTCTTCCTCACTACACTCCATATTCTCTCACTTGAGCAAAGCTCACAGCCTAGCCAGCCAGCTTGCTTCAGAGATCTCCTGTCTCTGCCTCCCTAGTGCTGGGATTACAGGAGAGCAACCACCCTTGCCTGGCACCTATGTGAGTGCTTAGAATCTGAACTCAGGACCTTACACTTGCACAGCACTTTGCCCACAGGCATCTCCCCCCACCCTAGCTCCTGGTTCACTCCTCCATGTCACGTATCTCTAGTCTGAATATGGAAGTTTTCTGCTGGTCTTTGTCTGAGGTCTGAAGTAATAGTGAACTTTAGGCTTGTGCACAGCTGCTGTGGGAAGAAGGGGGCCTCTTCCCGCGAACATACCTGGGGAGAGCAAGCTCAGAGGCCTAGTAACTAGTGAACATGGCCTCGTTTAGAAAAAACTATTTTTTCCTAACATGTTATTAAAGATTCAAATGTTAAGGTATATTTCTTACCTACAATTTCTGCAGTAAGGTCCCCCAGACTTCCCTGAAGTGAGATCATCTAGTAGAGTTGGGAAGGAAGTTTGACCCAAACCTTCACTTGAGGGACCCAAAAAGTGCACACCCACTTCACCAGTAAAACCAAGGCTTGTTTTCTTGTCTTAAGCACAGAGTGTATTTCTAATAAAACTTTCCACAGAGTGAAATACATTGTGTTGTGACTTATCAAGGTGAAATGTAAATAAATTTCATTGTTTTCCCAGAGAAATATCAGTAGTCCTGGGAGGTGTCAATTAACCATTATTAAAATGGTGGCAACGAATACATTCAAGACTGTAGATAAGATAAAGAGATGAGATGAACCAGTGCAGAAAACTTAAATCTAACTGGAAAACTTCATTTTTGGACAAGATAGACATGTTTCTATTCTTCTTGCTAAGGACAGTGAAAGCTAAGGATTGTGTACAGAATAATTAGACTTCGGAAGGAAGAAAGACCTCAGAGGCTAGAGACCCTCAGGATCTAAAGAGCAAGATGCAAGTGAGTTCCCTGGGGGGTATTTTTGGTTTTCTATATCTACATCTCACCATAAATGGCAAAAGGTACAGACAAGAAACACTCTAAAGCAATGGTTCTCAGCCTTCCTAATGCTGCAACCCTCTAGTACAGTCCCTCATGTCATGGTGACCCCCAACCATAAAATTGTTTTGTTGCTATTTCATAACTGTAATTTTGCTACTGTTATGAATCATAAAATAATTATCTGATATGCAGGATATCTGATATGTGACCCCTATGAAGGGGTCATTTGACCCCCAAAGGGGTCACAACCCACATGTTGCTTAAGCAAAACCTTCTCTCTTTAGGAAAAGAACCAAACAATGAATAGCCTAGCAAGTGAGGATACTGTTACATAATAAATGTGTGACTCAGCACCGATGGCACCTGTTCACCTAGACAGCAAAGGCTCGGAAGCGAGCCCTTTACTCTGGATTCCCTACAATAAACTCTTCTTGAAAACCTGAGCAATGTCATAGTTGCCCCTGCTGAGTTTCAGCGGCCAAGTGGGGAGCAGTAAAAAGGCACTCCCCCAACCTGGAGTAAAGGCCAGGCAGGCAGAACCGGAACTTCAGCGCCCATCTAGAAGGATCAATGCAAGTCCCAGCCTCGCCACCGGTACAGTGTCAGAAGACATCCGCTTACACCGAAGACGGGAATAGGATCTGGAGTCTTGTCTTAGCTTCTTTCTCGTTGCCATAGTAAACTGCCCTCAACAAAAGCTACTTAAGGGAGGAAGGGTCATTTTGACTTACGTTCCAGGGGGACACAGTCCTTCATGGTGAGGAAGACACGCAGAGGGCAGGGAAGGCATTGCAGCAGGAGTAGGAGGCTGTCGACCACATTGCATTTGTTCTTAGAAAGCAGAGAATGAACAGGAAGTGGGGTTTGAAACCTCAAGGCTCACTTCCTACAGCAATACTCTACCTCCTAAATGGTTCCACAACCTAAATAGCACCACCAGCTGGAGACCAAGTGTTCAAATAAATAATCCTGTGGGGGACATTCCACATTCAAACCAAGATACCTATCATACCTAAAATATCCATGATACATTTTTAATTTTTATTTTCTATCATGTGTGTAATACATTTATGTGTGTGTGTCCATATGCACATGCAGGTAAGCATGCATTTGTGTGCATGTATAGGCCAGAAATGTATGCTCTGTGCCCTCATCAATCACTCATTGCCTTATTTTGAGACAGGGTCTTCCACTGCACATGGAGCTTCACAGATTCCCTTAGGCTGGGGTAGGGGAGCAATGAGCTCCTGCAATCTGGCCATCTCCCCACTCTACCACCAACCCCCACACTAGAGTCAGATTCAATCTGCTGTTCCTGGCTTATTTATTTTTAACATGCATGTATGGGTACAAGGGGATTTGAGCCCATGTCCTCATGTTTGCATGGCAGGCACTTTACCCACCGATCCATCGTCCCCTGCCCTGAAATACTCAAGACACAAACACAGATAGATATTACTCATGTGCCAAGACCCTAGGAAATTTTAGCTAATGAAAAAGCACAGCCAATGAACTCCAACATGTAGATATTGGAATTATCTGTCAAGGATTTAAAAACGCCTGAGATGAAAATAATTTGGTGAGCATTTATGAACAAACTTTTAAAAAATTATTTTGCTTGTTTTTTTTTTCTTTGAGATAGAGTCTCTCTATATAGCCCTGGCTGTCCTGGAACTCACTATGTAAGCCAGGTAGGTCATCCTCAGCCTCACAGAGATCCATTTGCCTTTGCCTCCCAAGTACTGGGATTAAAGGTGTGTGCCACCACACCCAGCTATAAACAAACTTGTAACAAAGGATTTTAAACAGAGTCTCAGCAGGAAACAGTTTGCACAAAGAAAAGAACATGAGGAAGTGAGTGCAAGTTTTCAGTTCTGAAAAATTCAATAATTGAAACAAACTCACCAAAGGGGCTCAGCAGCAACATGGGGAGGCAAAGGAAAGACCCACTTGTTTGTCAATCAACTTGAAGACAGAACAGTGGCTATTCTCCAACCAGAACAACTCTAAGTTCTGGTTAAAACACTCTGGAAATAGATTTTTTTTTTAATGAGTACTGAGGGCCCTGGGGAGAGGGCACGATGTTCTGTGGGAAGAATGACCTGAATAGCCAGGCTACTCTCAAATAAATGTGCTTTTTAGGTAGGCAGCAAGCAGAAGAAAAAGAAGGAAACAGCCGAACAGGAAGGCGGCAGACACTTACGTCATCCAGCAGAAAGCCACGGGGAAGCCTGGAGATCAGAAACAGTCATGGAGCCTCTGATCCACACGAGGGCTCCAGGAAGAATGTCTTCTAGTAGGTGAGACTGCAGATGAGCCGTCCCCACCACAGCCATCTTTCTGTCAGGAATGATTGGCCTTCCAGCTGTGATCGACGGCACATAGTTTAGACTCAAACACATCACCCTCTTCGGTTCTTATGCACATGGTATTTTTACTCTTTGGGCCGGTTTGCTCTTCTACTTCTCCTTTCTCACAGGGTCAGCCCGCCCCTCCTCAGACAGGGGATCTTTGAGACAGAGAGACATGCTTGGGTATGCAGTGTGTGTATGTGTGGGGGCAGAGGTGGCAATCCTACGCCCACAGCCAGCTTCTCAATGAACTTAGACAACACATTACAATTTATTAATAAAATGCATATTATATTCAGCCGGTAAAGGGCTTGGCATCCAAGCATTAGGATGTGAGTTCAGATCCCTAGCACAAACCTGAAGTTAGGCATAGCTCCTAGGTCTGTAATTCCAACACTGGGGGCAGACCTGGGGCTTGCAGGCCAGCCAATCTAACCAAATCAGCAGAGAGCTTCAAGTCGTGGGCATATTAGGGAAGGCAAGGGAAACGGCACACCCTTGCTGACTAGAAAGGAAAGAGGGCTGAGGCGATGCTGTAGACATAAGGACAACAGACAGTGGAGAAGACTGGCATGCTGAAGAGTGAAGGACGGGCAGGCAAGTGGAGGTAGGATGAGGAAGAGAGCCGCTAGCTCCGAGAAAGGAAAATGGGAAATGCAGACCAAGATAATCTCAATCTCTCTCTCAATCTCTCTCTCTCTCTCTCTCTCTCTCTCTCTCTCTCTCTCTCTCTCTCTCTCTCTCTCTCTCTCTCTCTCTCCCTCTCCCTCTTCTTTTCTCTCTCTCTCTCTTCCTCACTCCTTTTCTCCTTCTCTCTTTCTTCTTCTTGAGACAGGGTTCCATTTATCCCTAGCCGCGAACTCCCTACGTAGCCGTGGATGACCTTAAATTTCAGATCCTCCTCTCATCACCTGAGTACTAGAATTGAAGGCATGTGCCAGCACGTTCTGTTTATGGAGTGCTGGGGATCGAACCCAGAACATCTAGGCAGGCACCTTACACACTAAGCTACACCCTCCAAGTCCCAAAACATCTTATTTAAAGGGACATGAGGGAAACTGTGTCTCTCCTCTCAGTCACCTGCTGAAAGGAGGAACACGCCTAGACGAACGACTCGCAGACTGAGGCCGCAGAAAGATGGTATGAACACCCAGAACAGAGACTTTCAGGCAAGCTAAACCCAAGTTTTCAACCGTGCCACTTAAAGCTGTAAAACTGCAAACTGTCCACCAGGTGACGGTATCTGCGGAGACTCGCGTATCCCATCAGCCCTGGCGCTCTGGCTGGAAGAAGGCGTGGGGGTGACTCTCTGGCCCGCCACGCCTCTACTCTCCTGTCCCGACTGACGTTGGGCAACAAAGATGGCGGCGGGAACCAGCAATTACTGGGAAGGTGAGGGCAAGGCCTCCGGGTGGGTCCCGCCAGGCGCTGAGGGGACAGAGTGAGGCTGGGTCTTGAGGGAGACAGCAGAGGAAAGAGACAGACCCCAGGAACGGCCACGCTGCGGGATGAGGTTGTCCGAGAGGAGCCCCGGGCCTGGGAACTTGAGGAAGGGGCTGGGACGGAGTGAACCGGATCTGGGAAGGGGTTGGGCCGAGTGGAGGGAGCCGGGATGGAAAGGAAGAGGCGCCCGGGGCTCCGGGTGGACCTGTCGGAGGGGTGGTGAGACTCTGCGGATGGGACTTAGGGGACGAACTCTTGCGAGGAGACGAGTGCTGAGCCAGAAGCTCCAGAGCCCGGAAGACGAGTAGTCAGAGCCTTGGAGTTGCGGCCACTGTCAGAAAACTAGGAGTGAGGGAGGAGCTTGTGAGTCCCGGCCTTGGGGGGCTCCCAGACATTGGCCGTGGAACGTCTCCTCCTGGACCCCTATTGGCAATTTAAGAAGGAGACTTCATCGAAGATTGGGTGACAGAATGCTGAAAATAACTACCGTCTGTTCTGGAGTCCAAGATCAGCTTTGTTAAAATGATCAAGGATTCCAGTTGGTACATTTGCTTTCCTCCCGCCAAGAGATCATTTTAATTCCTGAAAATCTGCTCTAATCAAGTGAGGTCATATAAAACATTCCTAGACCACGACGAGCCACAAAGATCAGAAATGGCTTCACCTTTTCGTTTAACTGTTTGCTGCTTTACTTTTTTTAAAACCTATTTCCTTTTTGCGAGCAATAAATCCCCCGCAGAGTATGGCATTGTCATCATCAACCACTTGATGTGAGGGACTGAATTTTAAGTTCCTGTCTGCCATATTTTCAAAATGCTTTCTACTTGGTGTTTCCCATTAGACAAAAATTAGTGAGAGTTAAAGAGAAACATTCCTAGACCTTAAAACGTATTTTAAATGCCCTTACCGTAGCTAAGATTTATCTTTAAATTATGTATAAGTGGCTGCTGGTATCTTTGATAGTCATTAGGCTATGAATCACTGTAATAATTAGAGCAAGCCGTTATTGGCAGTATACCTTGTGCCAGATGCTTTAAGCATGTATGGAAAACCGTGGAAGTAGAGGTTTAAAAACCGAGAGCTAAAGTTTTTAGATGAACTGAATTGTCAGTTAATCTCAAAGGCAGTAGGGGACCAAGCTGGCATTGGAAGTGGGATTTGGTCTCTGGGTGGATTACTCCATCATCCAACTTCGCTTCCTGCCTTTCATTGCCTCCGTGTTCTTTAGTCCTGAGACAGTCTGAGACAGTCTCACATTATCCCTGCCTGTATTTCAGTCCAGAACACTCAGATATGTCTAGGAGTTTCCCAGTATGGCTCCTTTCAGCCAGCCTGTTAGAAGCCAGGCTCGTACACGTGCTTATCTGTTTGCTTCTACATTTAAGACATATGCTTATAAAACACCTGTCACATTTGTATTTTGTCCTGTTCATGGTGCATCATTTTTAACCTCTATTTTCCCCCAGTGTTTTTGAAGAGCAATTTTTAATTTTTTGTTGATTTGCTCTTTTTGTGTGTTAAGGTATTTTACCTGTATGAAAAGAATCCCAAAGTCCTAAGAAAGCTGTGAAATGTAAAAAGAAAAGTCTTTGGAAGTGAATGCAGGCATCTTACACAGTTAGCTGGTGAATTGATCTGGTGGTCATAACCATTTTCATTTCTTCGGGCTTTATATTCTCTTCTTGTTTTCCTTCAAGTCACAACTTTGGGTTATTGCTGTAAAAGTAATCTCAGGTATGTCAGGGCATTGGTTGATGGCAGGTTATGTGTCTCCCACCACTGCTTCCCTTAGTGCTCCTGTCTGAAGCTTAACTACGGGACTAATTTACTTCCTTGGGTAAGTCCTCAGTTTTCGGGGAAATAGATAAGAGATCACTACATGATAGTTGGCTTTCTCCAAAATAGTCTTGTGATTTTTAATGTCTGTTGGTGGAAAATTATTTGTTTTTATAATTTTCTTGAAGATCTCAGGAAACAAGCTCGACAGCTGGAAAATGAACTTGACCTGAAACTAGTTTCCTTCAGCAAACTGTGCACGAGTTACAGTCACAGCAGTGCCCGGGACGGAGGACGCGATAGGTATAGGTACTACTGGCTTCTCTTTACCTTCAACTAGATGATGCTTTTAAAGTAAACTGAAATACAGAGCTCTCTGACCTGGTCTGCTGGTGAATTGTTGATGTTTTAATTTCTTTGTTATTGTCTTTGTGGGGGGGTTGTTTTATAAAAATTCTAATTCTTGAAACTAACATCAGGTCAGGGCTTTAGACAAAGATTGTGATAGCTCAGAAATAAACTTCTAGAGTTTAAAAATGAGTTTATATTAATGATGGTTTTGATGCCAGGCCTGTACACCTGTTACCCCAGCACTTGGAGGCTGAGATAGGAGACACATGATTGCACACTCACTGTGGCTCCACGACAAATCCAAAGAAGTTTCAGTCTCAGTCCACAGAAATGTCTGATTTGCTCACAAAGATTTTGTTTTGCTTTTGTTTACTTTTGTTTTTCAAGACAAGGTTTCTTTGTGTAGTCCTGGCTGTCCTGGAACTTACTCTGTAGACCAAGCTGGCCTCAAACTCACAGACCTGCCTGCCTCTGCCTCCCAATACTGAGATTAAAGGAGTGTTCCACCACCACCTGGCTGATTCTGTTTTCTAATTTCTGAATGGAACTGAGGAGTTACCTAAATGCAAAATATACAAATTGTTTTTCCGGTATTTATTCTTTTAGAATGAATCTAATGCAGTACGCTCCTCTTTCATAAGAACATGGCCTGCAAAGTTAACAAGGCTGGTGTGTTGACTTTGGGACCTAAAAATGTTAGGAGCATGCCCATGGACTCCAGTGCAAGACATTGCTTTGCACATTTACTCATGAAGTAAGGAGAGTGAGGATTTTTTTTCAATAAATAAATTTTTCTTCAGAAAGCTTTTTCCCAGATTTAAAGCATGCGTTGGTTTTGCCAATGAGTATACAATTTGAAAACTCAAGTCTGTCAGGAAATACTATTGCAGAGTGCTTTTTCTGTGTCTCTGCTTGGATTCCCTTTAAAAGAAACATTCTGAGTTCAGCTGCAGACTGGGACTGATTGTGCTTTTGCCAGAGAACCTGGGGCTGTGAGGACACAGGCTGAGGCTGGAGCTCTGTGGCAGGGACTTGCCTGGTGGCTGTGAGGCCCTGCCTGTGACCCCAGCACTGGAAACTAAAGATGACTGTGCATGCTGAGGCTTTGGGTTGAAGCCCAGATGGGAAGCATGCCACATGAATAGTCAGCAATCACCAGAACTTTTCTTTACGAATCTTGGGTTTTGTTTTGTTTGTTGTTATTATTGTTTTGGGGCGTCTTGGGTTATTTTGTTTGTTTTTTGCTTTGTTTTTCTGTATGTTGAGAATCAGAAGGTCTGTGGATCATCACACATTATCAAGTGAATTAGATTTAACTGAATCCTAATATTGTAGAGAACAAGGTTTTGACCTGGACTTCTCTACTGTCCTAAGAATGATGAATATGGGATATCCCGTAGTAGAGATTGCCCTGTTACTCATTCATTCAACAAATATTTAAAGAACAGTGAACAGTCACCATTTGCCAGGTGTTAGGCATGTGACCATAAAAAAGGCAGAGGCACTTTCCTTCCCTGATGTCTATGGGCCCACTGTTCTTTTAAATGTATGTAGTAGGGGAAGGGTTTGTATCAGTGAGAAACAGCTTTTTGGTGGTTGCACATTCTAGGAGAAACCTTCACAACCTTGTCTTAGCTGTGGCACAGTAAAGAAATCACCCCAACCTCCACACCACCCCTTTTATCACTGTGTAGCCCAAGCTGGCCTCAACCCTCTCACCTTCCTGTCTTGGCCTCCCAAGTGCTGGAATTACAGATGTATGCCACCATGCCTGACTAAGAACTAGGTATTTTTATGTCATATTGCAAGGCATTTAAAATGGAAATATTTATAGAACAAATAAGGCTTAAGACCTAGTTAAAGGTCTAAAGTAAGAATCCTTATTAAAGCCAGGCATAATCCCAGCACTTAGAGAATAGAGCAGAAAGATCACAAGTTCCAGGCTAGCTTGGCCTATGTATACAAAGCAAGCATCTGTCTTTAAGAAGTAACCGTCTGGGGCTGGAAAGATGCTCAGCAGCTGTGCACTCTTACTGCTCTTGCAGAGTACCCAGGTTTGACGCTCAGGAACTACATGGCATGCTCACAACTGCCTGTAACTGGACAGGAAATCTGATGCCCTCTTCTGTTCTCTTCTGGCTCCTACATGCACATGATGCACAAAAACTCACGTAGGCAAACAAACGTACCCATAAATAATGTAAAATAAACAATCTTTTTTAAAATTCTTCTTTTTTTTTTCTTCCATTTTGGTTTTTCAAGACAGGGTTTCTCTGTGTAGCTTTGGATCCTGTCCTGGAACTTTCTGTGTAGACCAGACTGGCCTCAAATTCACAGAGATTGGCCTGCCTCCACCTTCCAGTGCTGGGATTAAAGGTGTGCGCCACCATCACTGGTTAAAAAGTTCTTATAGCCATTTTTTGGCTATTTCACTGATTGCTTTTGTTGTGACTGTGAATCGGGAGCAGTGGAGGCTAAGGTTCTCTTTGACGATGAATTGATGATGTAGTCTTTGAGTCAGCACATCCGAATGCTATACGAGGGCAGGAATGGGTCTTCACTAAGGGTGGAGAATGTAATCCATTTTATTGTGTGAAGAATAACTCGTCTGGAGTAAGGCGCATATGTGGGCTCCTGATAAAAGGGACTGGTTTTTCAGAGAGGTAAGTGAAACTCTCAGGATATGTGATTTTAAAATTGGAGTCTGGCCGGGCGGTGGTGGCGCAGCACTCGGGAGGCAGAGGCAGGCGGATCTCTGTGAGTTCGAGGCCAGCCTGGTCTACAAGAGCTAGTTCCAGGACAGAAACCAAAAGCTACAGAGAAACCCTGTCTCGAAAAACCAAAAAAAAAAAAAAAAAAAAAAAATTGGAGTCTGCCAAACATCTTCATCTGCAGAAGAGTCAGATTCTGACTGACTGTTGTGATACCGAAAGGCATTAAAGATGCTCCTGTGAAATAGGCTGAGGTGAATGCATGCCATGTGGAGGTATGGAGTCTGGTGCGCCAGCGCACTGGCTGGGGCTCTGTCGGCCTGCGTGCTCACTCCTGACTCCTTAATAACTGCTTGTCCAGCCGGGCCATTTAAATCTCGAATCTCAGTATATTTCTTATTCGGAGTCTCTAGAGGAAGAGAGAACTTAAAGGCATAAGAAACTATAATTTTGGAGAAAAGCTAAAGGTTATTTTTCACAGGCCCCAAATAGGATCTATAATCCATTTTTTCTTCACTATTTGAAGGAGTTTTTGGCTTCTTTCCCATTGTTATTTCAGATTCAGAATTTTAGTTGCTTAGACTGTTTGCTATCATTTGGGGAATAGTTCGTAGCATTCTAAATGTCTTTATAGTCATTTGTATTTAGTATTTTAGGACATCTAGGATACTATTAATTAATTAATTAATTTATTTATTATGTATACAATATTCTGTCTGTATGTCTGCAGGCCAGAAGAGGGCACCAGACGTCATTGCTGATGGTTATGAGCCACCAGGTGGTTGCCGGGAATTGAACTCAGGACCTTTGGAAGAGCAGGCAATGCTCTTAACCACTGAGCCATCTCTCCAGCCCAGGGATACTTTTAAAAAGAAAAGTGAATCATAGTTAAATTTTTTAAAATTGCACTTATTTATGTAGAGGGGCTAGAGTGTGCACTGGCAGGGGACAACTTATAGGAGGAGTCAGGTCTCTCTTACCATGTGGATTCCAGGAATTGAACTCGGGGCATCAGGCTGGCTGCAGGCACCTTTAGCCACAGAGTCATCTTGCTGACCGTAAAAGCATAATCTTTAAAGAAGTAGAAGAAATGTTTCAGGGTTCATTTGACCTCTTGAAGAAAAATTATTGTCTTATTTTAAGGCTGTGTTAAACACTAAGTAATGGATTTTTAAATTAAACTTCTCTTTAGTTCAGACACAACGCCCCTCTTAAATGGATCAAGTCAAGACAGAATGTTTGAGACGATGGCAATTGAAATTGAACAGCTTTTGGCAAGAGTAAGTGCTTTTGGGTAACAACTAGTTTGCCATTTGTTGGATATGTTTTTTATTGAAACCATCCATTCATTCAAGGTGTGTTCTTCCTCCAACCACTTGCATTTTTAGTGGCAGCCATCCAGATTGTAGCAGATGCCATTTATGGGAAATGCTGACTGAGTCTTACCTTACTGTCAGCTAAGAGGACATATAGGCAGATAATTTACTTGAGTTA
Source organism: Chionomys nivalis (assembly GCF_950005125.1). Classification (NCBI taxonomy): domain Eukaryota; kingdom Metazoa; phylum Chordata; class Mammalia; order Rodentia; family Cricetidae; genus Chionomys; species Chionomys nivalis. The sequence continues at coordinate 57,574,791 of NC_080092.1, read as the reverse complement.
TTTTTAGTGGTTTTTAAAATATTTTCTCCTTTTCTTCCTAGCTTACCGGGGTAAACGATAAAATGGCAGAATATACCAACAGCGCAGGGGTCCCCTCGTTGAACGCAGCACTGATGCATACGTTGCAGCGACATAGAGACATTCTACAGGTGATGTGTTGGGCAAAAAACATTTATGTTATCAAGGTAACATGGGAGAGGGCTAGTTAACTGTTTAGAATATCAAAAGTATAACAAAACACAGTAAATGTTTAAAGATTTATTAGGTGGTATTATAATACAGAAGTGCAAATTAGAAGGCAAAGTTTTTATTTTTATTTTTTAATTTTTTGGTTTTTCAAGGCAGGGTTTCTTCGTATAATAGCCCTGGCTGTCCTGGAACTCACTCTGTAGTTCAAGCTGGTCTCAAACTCACAGAGATCTGCCTGCCTCTGGCTCCCAAGTGTAGGGATTAAAGGCATGTGCCACCACCACCCAGTGGCAAACTTTTTTATTACTGAGAAAAGTAATCAACCTTTATAACTTAAGAACTCTTTAATAATTTATTTATTTTTATTTTATGTGCATTTGTATTTTGCCTGCATGTATGTCTGTGAGGGTGCCAGATCCTCTGGAACTGGAGTTAAAGAGAGTTATGAGCTTCTATGTGGTGCTGGGAATTGAATCCAGGTCCTCTGGAAGAGCCCCCAGAATCTTAACCACCGAGCCAATTCTCCAGCCCATTTAGACTCTTTAAAAATTGGTGTATACTCAGGAGTCAGAGGCAGTGGGGTGACTCACTTACAGTTCAGTGAGTTCAAGGCCATCCTGGTCTACATAATGAGTTCCAGGTCAGCCAGGACTGTGGAGTGAGGCCATGTCTGAAGGTGGTGGCGGTGGTGATGGTGGTTGGAGGTGGTGACGTCAACGGCAGTAGCCAGAGCCTGGAGGGATGGCTAGTTGGTCAGAGTACTTGCTGGGAAAGCAAGAGGATCTGAGTTCACATCCCTACGACCTGTATACAAGCCAGGGATGGCCACGTGTACTTCTAACTCCCAACACTGTGGGAGATGGACACAGATGATCCTATGAACTTGCTGGCCAACTCTCGAAGACAAGACAGGAGAGCAGTAGAAGATACCCACATTCATTTCTGGCCTCCGTATACATGTGTATAGGAAACACAAACATATGCATGCATACACACACACACATACAAAGAAAAATAGGAATCTCTTTTTTGAAGTTTCCTTTCCTGCATTTATTATTTATTTGTGTGTGTGTGTGTGTGTGTGTGTGTGTGCGTGTGCATGTGCATGCATGCGTGTGTGAGCTCTTGGGGTTGAACTCAGACCATCAAGCTTGGCAGTAGTGCCCTTACCCGCTAAGCCATCTTGCTGGTCCACAAATAGGAATCTGAGTACGGTGGCACATAGCTATAATCCCAGCACTTACAAAGCAGAGGCAGGTGGATTGCCACAAGTTGTAAGTCAACCTGATCCATGTAGTGACTTCTAGGCTAGCCAGGGCTACATAGTGAGACCCTGTCTTAAGGGGGAGAGGGGAAGAAAACAACAACAACAAAAATGAATAGAATTATAATTCAGTGGTAGAATTTGTGATTAGCATGCACAAGGCCCCCAGTTTAGTCTCCAGAAGTGCAAATGTGCACCTTCGCTGCCTTAGATAGGGTTTCTTTTTGTTGTTTTTGTTTTGTTTTTCAAGACAGGGTTTCTCTGTAGCTTTGGAGCCTGTCCTGGAAACTTTTAGACCAGGCTGGCCTCGAACTCACAGAAATCTGCCTGCCTCTGCCTCCCAAGTGCTAGGATTAAAGGTGTGCACCACTACCGCCCAATTTAGTTAGGGTTTTTATTTGCTGTGAAGAGACACCATGATCACAGCAACTCTTATAAAAGGGAAAAATATTTAATTGGGGTGACTCGCTTAGGGTTCAGAGATTTAGTCCATTATCATCATGGTGGGACAGGATGGCATGCAGGCAGTCATGGTGCTGGAGAGATAGTTTTGAGTTCTGCATCTTGCAGAGGCAACAGTCTGTCTCACTGGGCATGGCTTACACATATATGAGACCTCATAGCCCGCCTCTACAGTGACACTTCCTCCAACACGATCATACCTATTCCAACAAGGCTATACCTTCTAATAGTGCCACTCGCTTTCCAGACTACCACACATGCATTCACAAACACACATAAAGAAGGACTAAAAATAATTTGCCTAATGCAAAAATATAATGTCAGGTTGAGAACTAAGATTATGACAGATGATAAAGCACTGAAAGCATTCTTACTAAAGAAAGGAGGACTTCAAAGTCACAGAGAAACCGTCTCAAAAAAACAAAAAAAAGGGGGGGGGGGAGCTGGGGATACAACTTAGGTGGCAGAATGCTTGCCTGTTATACACAAATCCCTGAGTTCAGTTCCCAACTCTACATAGAACTAAATGTGCTGGTACAGGGCTATAGTGCCGGCACTTAGGAGGAAGAGCAGGAGAGTCAGAAGGTAAAGGCTGAAGTAGACTAAATTAGATCCTGACTCAAAAAAGGAAAGAAAGAAGGAAGGAAGAAAAGGGTGCTTATAACTACCATAAATGTCTGAGTTGCTTTGGAGTTTGTTTGTACAGTTAGTAAAAACCTGAGAGATCAATATTTGAAAGGAAGAGGCAAAATTCCTAATATGTAGCATGATAAGATCATATATGTCTGATACACCAAGAAAGGTAGAAATAAATTCAGTAAAGATGATATATATAAAGCAAGCCATTATCCTCTATATAAATAATGACCTATTAGAAAATATAATGAAAGGGGCTTGGGAGCCAGGAACAGCACAGTAATAGTATAAATGAGGCCCTTATTCAGTCATGAGCCCCGGAAAATGAAAACACACTCTCACTCTCTCTCTCTCTCTCTCTCTCTCTCTCTCTCTCTCTCTCTCACTCTCTCTCTCTCTCTCACACACACACACACACAGCCAGGTGTGATGGTGTACACTTGTAATCCTAGTACTTGGGAGGTAGAGACAAGAGGATCTAGAGTTCAAAGCCCTCTTGTGGGGTAAATGAAACAACCTTACATACACATGTAAAGGAGTACATGGGAAGTGATTTTTTGTTTGGGGCAGCCTCTATGCTCTAGCTTTGTAGTCTAGACTTGCCCCTGACTTTCAGTCCTCCTGCCCCAACCTCCAAATGTTGACATTACAGGTGTGTGACCATATAGCTCTTTATTTTCTTTCTTTCTTTTCTTTCTTTCTTTCTTTCTTTCTTTCTTTCTTTCTTTCTTTCTTTCTTTCTTTCTTTTTTTATTAATTGGTTTTATTTTGAGACAGAGTTTCTTTTAGCACAAACTGTCCTTGAATTCCTGATCTTGTTCCACCTCGCAAGCACTGGGATGGCAAGTGCACACCAGCCAAACCAGACGTTCTTTACTTTAGAATGGTGAGATGATACCAGAGTTCATTTAGAATCCCAAGAATAACCAGGAATAAAGCTTAATACAGTTCTGAAAGTGAAGATGAGCATTTGATTCTACCACATGTTAAGGCCTGTTTAAAATGAGGATAATTGATAGTTTGTTTCTAGGGGCCAACCAAGTGACTCTGTGGGTAAAGGCACTGGCTGCCAAGCCTGACAACCTGAGTTCAGACCTGGGTCACCACACGGTGGAGGGAGAGAACTAACACCTGCAACAAGATGTCCTCTGACCTGTACACATGCACCCCCACACACACACGCATGCATAAATTATAAAAAAATCTCTGAAGATAGGTGCGTGTGTGTGTGTGTGTGTGTGTGTGTGTGTGTAGGCCAGTGGTCAACCTTTGTTAATTGTTCCTTAGTAGTTCTTTAGGTTTTTGAGGAAGGGTCTCACTAGGAACTGGGACCTGCCAGTTTGGCTAGGATGGCTGGCCAGTGAGCCCAAGGGCTCTTCTCTTCTCTGCCTCCTTACTGCTGGGATTACAGGCTATACTATCAAAACCTAGCTTTTTACAGCCTAGCAGGGATCAGATAATGTTTTACTGGCAAATCTCTCTCTCCCCCTCTATCCTGTTCCTCCCTCTCCCCCCTCCTTCCAGCTCCTTCTTCCTCTCCCTCCCTCCTCTCTTCCCCTCCCCAACACCAAAGATTAAAAAGTAGAAAAAGCGTAAGAAAGGAGGGAGGAAAGAAAAACTATCAAAGTTTTGAATAGAGCCTGGATGAAATTTGTAATTTCTGAGCAGTGACAAGCTAAGGAAGATCTAATGTCAGAAGCTACAACAGATGACTCATCTGTTTAATATACACAGAATTAATGTAAATAAGAGAGACAATAGGAAAATGAACAAAACTATAAACTTACTTGACAATGAACTCAGGGTGTAGCTCAGTGGTAGAACATTTTTGCATTTGTAGCATCCTAGGTTGGATCCCCAGCACTGAGGGGAAGGTGGGGATGGAGGCAAGGGTTTAAAAAAAATAAACCATAAGTCTTATTAAGTACAACACTAAGTAGAAAAATCTCTCCCTTCTTTTACCCTACGCTACTTGAAGTCATTTTGTCTTAGAGTTTTACCTTTACAGTTTTATGTGATCGAGTACCAGGTGGCAGGGCGCTTAGTGTTTGAAATGTGTGACCTGATGACCGGGCACAGCTACTTTAGAAGGGTAAAAGCTCATCCATAGTTGTGTTGAGACTGGATGTTGATTTATTTCAGGATTATACACATGAATTCCATAAAACCAAAGCAAACTTTATGGCGGTACGGGAAAGGGAGAATCTGATGGGATCAGTACGAAAAGACATTGAGTAAGTTACCTTTCCTCTTACCATATAGAATGTTTATGTGGATTTAGGCTACATCTGTGGTTAATCACAAAGCAAGTAGCAAAACCAGGATTTAGGTTTCGTGGTTTCTGATTTCCATTCCATTGTCCTTTGTGCCTTGTTACAATATGGGCTGAATCTACTTTGCCACCTCCCAGTCTTCCCTTGCCAACCTTGATCTTAAGTCCAGCTTGAATGATCCCTTCCTGCCCATGCCAAGAATGGCATGATTGTCCGTTTCCCTGTCATTCGCTTCTCTGTTGCCCTGGCTTTCTATATTCAGAAAGCTGTTAACATCCCTGAAACTCTGAAATGTGTTTGTATGTGAGCAAGTGTTTCCAGGTTTAATAAAAGTCAAAGCCTTATATAAAACTAAGAACCATTAGCATTTTACAATGATCTTGGTCTTTTCTCCCATACCTTCACATCATCCTCTTTTTGTAGGCATTGGTACAGTTCAAGATTTTTAAAACATTTGTTCTTAAAGGACAGTTGTGGTGGCACACGCCTTTAATCTCAGCACTCAGGGGACAGAGGCCAGCGGATCTCTGTAAGTTCAAGGCCAGCCTGTTCCACAGAGTGACTTCCAGACAGCCAGTGCTACATAGAAAGACCCTGCCTCCAAAAAGAAAGGAAGGAAGGAAGGAAGGAAGGAAGGAAGGAAGGAAGGAAGGAAGGAAGGAAGGAAGGAAGGAAGGAAAAGGGAAAAAAAGAAACAAAGAAAGTGGTTTTTATTTTTATTACTAGTGGAAAGCAGGAAAATAACAATATTGATAGAAGTAAATGTCACTTTTGTAACTTTATTGTGCTGGCAATGAACGTGGGAATCCTAAAGCATGCACAGCTGGGTTCCAATGCTCCTTGGGCCTGGGTGGTGAGGGACTGACCCTGCTGTGAAGGATGACACTGTTTGAGTAACTCTCTTGCCCAGGGTGCCGTGTGCTGTGTGCTAATTAATTTAAAGTTTTGCTTCTGCTGGAGAAAACAATGCAGGTCATACACAAAGGAAAAGTCGGATCCCCCTCAAGAAGAGTGGGTTGGTTTGAAAAACAGAAAACCCCAAAATCTAAGCTGGAGGAACATGCATCTTTTACATCTCTGGTAGTACTCAAGAGAGTTGGAAACATTATATTCTGATTTTTGGAAATTACGGTCTAACCGGGGTTAGTTAGTCCCTTAACCTAATGGTACTTTATCTTCTAAAATGTTCTTGCCTTTTCTTGACATTGTTCTAGATCATATAAAAGTGGGTCTGGAGTAAACAACAGGAGAACTGAACTGTTTCTGAAAGAACATGACCACCTTCGAAAGTGAGTACTACCTGCTTTCTGTGCTTATGCAGACATTTTATTTATTATATTAAGGGCTTTGCTGGTGATGATTTCCGTGCTCCGAGTGGGTTAGTGGAAATGGGTGGCAGCCCTTCGAGGATTTTACTCTGCTCTTTGCTGCCTGCTGCTATGCCTCTGTTATCCTTACTGCACGTTATTGATGGTATCCATAATAGTAATACTGATAATGTATGTGGTCTCTTACCACTTTCTTATTGAAGAAGCTTTATAGAGAGTAGTAAGGCTAAATATCAAATGGAAAAAACAAACAAACAAAAAATTGTTTCCCAAGATTTCAGGAGAAAATGATCAGATGAAGGATATATGGTGTTGACAATAGCTCCTCTTCAGAGTTGGAACTTCACACCTAACTCCCCTGTCTGTGCTGGCATCTGGTCTGACTTGGGCTTGCATAGACCTTGTGCATATGTCACAACTGGTGTGAGCTCCTGTGTGTGCTTCCCCTGCTGCATTCAGAAGACACCGTTTCCTTGTCACCATCAACCAACTTTGGCTTTCACACTTTCTGCCCTGTCTTCCACAATGGAAGAGGGGTGTAGCATATATAATCCCTTTGGGGCTGAAAACTCTTATTCTCTGCATCTTGGCCAGTTTTGGGTCTGTTTTAATCATCACCTACTGCAAGCAGAAACTTCTTTTGAGGACTGAGGGGTGCCTTAACCCATGGATATAGCCATGTCATTAGGAGTTGATTTAATATTATTAAGCCCTTTTGTCAGAATAATAGTAGTAAATTCTCTCCTATAGCCTCTGATCTAGCTAGCCATAAGTACTTAGCCTCATAATGGTGGCTGGTACAGATTTCATCTGGTGGAGTGGACCTTAAATCCACTCAGAAAGTAGATGGTTACTCCTGTGGTGTTCAAGTCATTATTGTGGCTTGCAGGCTTCACAGCTGGATATGATTAATGCTTTCTTTCTCTTCTAGTAGAGATGGAACAGGGATTCTTCTGCTTGTTGGGCAAGCATACTATCACTTAGTACACCCCTACATTATCCTGTGTGCATCCATGTGTATGTGTGTGCATGCGCACGTGTATGTGTGTGTATGTGTGCGTACACAGGTGTCACAGCATACAAGCTGTGACTGTGTGTATGTGTATACACTACAATAACTGTATTTCCTGTTGTAATAAGTATAATGAGATCTGTATGGGAGATTGAAATGTGTGTATTGTAAATTTGAGACAAGACTGAATAACAAATTGAGACTTTGTCCTAAAATAGAAGCAGGGCTAGAGAAATGGCTCAGTGGATAAAGGTACTTGCCTGATGACATGAGATCAGTCCAAAGACCTGCATGGTGAAGGGAAAGAATCACCTCATACAAGCTGTCCTCTGACCTCTGCTTGTATGCTGTGACACCTGTGTACACACACACTCACACACACTCACACATACACACATATACACATATACACGTGTGCATGCACATGCACACACATACACATGGATGCACACAGGATAAATTAAAATGTAATTTTATGTGTGTGACTGTTTTGCCTCCATGTATGTGTACTGCATGCACGCCTGTGCCCAGAGAGGCCAGAAGAGGGTGCTAGACCTGTGGACTTGTAGTGAAAGGTCGTGAGCCACCATGTGAGGACTGGGAACTGAACTCGAGTCCTCTATAAGAGTATCAGTTGCTCTTAACTGCTGAGCCCTCTCCATCCCCTAATTATTATTATTTTTTAAAATAATATGTAAAGATTTATTTATATATGGTGCTCTATCTGCATATACACCTGCATGCCAGAAAAGGGCATCAGATTCCTTTACAGATAGCTGTGCCCCACCATGTGGTTGCTGGAATTGAACTCAGGACCTCTGGAAGAGCAGTCAGTGCTCTTAACTGCTAAACCATCTCTCCAGCCCCACCCCCAACCCCTAATTAAAAAAAAATAGATATAAGAAGATGGTTGGAGACTCCACAAATAGTTTCTCCTCAAAATGTTGTCAATAAGTTTAGCATTCACGTCTGAGCTTACCCAGACTGCAGCGATCTTTCTCTTGGTGGTTTGGTTTCATCAGTACTTCTTACATTGATTTTAGATCTGTAAGAAAGAGCTGTCTCTTTATATGTTTTATTCTCTTCCTCAACATGGACTCAGATGCAAGTAGGGGTTTGTCTAGGACTGTAGTTTCCTTGTTACCCACGTCACTGTACCTCATTGGGGTTAGCATCTGTCACGATGCTTTCCTGAGCTCGGCCACTTTACTAAGCAGCCTCAGTTTCTCTCATTAGCAAGTGTTACTCAGGAACCTAGATCCAAGCGTAAGGAAGGGTTCAGAAGGGTTCATTGTTGTTTTATTGCCATTGAGGCGATTGTTTTCAGGCTTCTTCTTGATAATAGTTTTTATCATTAATGGGGTTCAGTTTTTTAATTAATTAGTTAACTATTGAGGGGAATAATTGTTTCTCCTTAATTACTGTAATGTGATGAATTACATTATTTTCTAACATTAAGCCAGTATTGAATTCCTGGAATCCCACTTGATCATGAAATATTTCTTTTCTGTAACTGCTAGACTTATTTTAAGGAATTTTGCATTATTCTAATGAAATATAATCTAGTTTTCTATTCTGGAAATGTCATTGTATGGTTTTTATCACGAGTAATGTTGTCCCTTTTAAGTGACTTGGGATGTGTCCCCTTCCTGTTTTCTGAAAGAGCGTGTTGTTTCCTTCTTAGGTATATAGGGCTTACCAGTGAGTGCGTCCAGCTCAGGGGTTCCTGTGTGGATATTTGTAGACAAAGGGCAAGCAGTCTGAATGTCCCTGGGCCAGTAGATGGCTCACTATAATCAGCTCAACGAGAGGCATAAATCACTCTTGCTGCCAGAGGAGTTGGAAAACTACCAGAGAGAATGTGGTATTCTCGGGGCCTCTGCGAAGTTCTTACCCACTGTTAGAATCCATTTGGACTTTCTGCTGTCTGCTAGACTACAGACTGTAAACAGATGGAGTGTGCTTAAGAGGGCCTTTTCACCTCATCCACTTACTGAAGGAAGTTTTACTTTAATATTTCCTTCCTCCCCCGTTTCCTCAGGTGAATTAGCTTTTCCTAGGTCTGTAGTGCCCTCCATGTGGGGTCACCTTTCCTAACTGTCTTCACTCTGTTGCTTCATCGGATCACTTCTCCCTTGCAGCTGACCACCTGACTCATGGGCCTGCCTCCTTTCCCAGATACCAAGGCCTTTTCCTGTCTTCTTTGTGCCTTTGCTTTGTTTATCCACTTGTTTTCTTACTTTTCCAGAGAGCTTGTTTGTTGACAAGTTTAGGTTCTGTGCTTGCCTGTCCCTTCTAGGAAGCTGTTCCTACTCATTAACTCAGCCAGCCTCCCCTTGCTATGGCTTAATAAAGCCTCTTTCTTGTTTCCCTTGAAGCATTTATGACAATGTCTAATGGTTTGTTCTTTCTATCTTTTCCCTATCGGACCCTCCTTGAGTATAAATTTCATAAGGAAAAACTTAGTCTGCCATTAGCATGTTTGGTTCTCCAGCCCCTATTGTGCTTGTTAACGCTTAATACCTCCTTCTATGAGTTGGTGGTTCTCAGCAAGGCTGTTCGTTCTGTTTTCTTAATGTATAATGTAATGTGAATATATATCATACCCTAGTGTAGAAGACTTATTTTATTCATTCAGTTATTCTCTAAATATTTATTGAATACTTAATATACACACTCAAATATTAAATTAATTTTAAGAACTATAGGGAATATGAATGTAACCGGTTATGTTTTGTAAAATGGATTCCTTGTGCAATCCTTTTGAAATATTCAATTCTGGGGCTGGAGTGATAGTTTATGGTTAAGGTACACAACCGTGAAGACCTAGTTTTAGTCCCTTACACGTCTGAGTCAGATGTGGTCCCATGGTTCAGTGACCCAGCACTGGAGCATGCAGGCAGGGTCGCTGCGGCTTGCTGACACCCGCCTAGCTGGGAAACGTGAGCCCGTGTCAGGGAGAGACCCTACCTCAAAGGAGCAGTCAGAGAGTGCTAGAAGGAGGACACCTGAGACCCTCCCCTGCTTCACTAGTCCACTGACACGCGTGCCTGCACACACGGCTTGTATACCACACACAAAGAGAGAGAGAAGTGTGAAATTTAAATTCTTGAGTAAGTCTCTCAGAAGCCTCCCTCTGTACAGAGGAAGAAACAAGACTCGGAGAGAATGTAGGTCGAGGTCTCATCACTGTTTAGTAGTACAGCTTTACTCAACACACGCTTCCTATGTTTGGTGTTTGTCCCACGCCTCATTGCCTTTCTTTCCTGTGAGTGTTTCTTTAAATTTTTATATTTGTTGTAACAAGGAACTGTCATGGCCTGATTTTATAGAGAACTGAAAGACCAGTTACTCTGAAAGCACATTGCTTGGCTTCTCTTCAGTTTTTCACTTAAAATCGAATGAGAGCTGTGTTACATAAAGATGGATGCCATTAAAGTTAAGTCATTTTATAAAGTTAAACGCATTCTGGAGAGATGGCTCAGAGGTTAAGAGCACTGGTTGCCTTTCCAGAGGCCCTGAGTTCAATTCCCAGCAACCACATGGTAGTTCACAACCATCTATAGTGAGATCTGGTGCCCTCTTCTGCAGGCATACATGCAAACAGAACACTGTATACATAATAAATAAATTAAATAAATAGATAAATCTTTTTTTAAAGCATTCTAAAATTTCAAAGAATTTATCTCCAGTAACTTTTCAGATATAGTGCCATTATACAAAGCATGTCATACTTAAATAAGATTGATCACAGTATTTAGTTGATAACTTTCATTTGCTTTCATTCTGTTAACCACTCAGCAGACACTGAGAATATACACATTATCTTTTACCTTAGGTCTAACCATGTCTATGAGTGAAGAAATAATTATTTTATTGCCTTTTAACTGTTGATTGTTTTCCATATGACATTATTCAGTTATATTTAGGGTTTTGGTATTGTTAATTTCATTTTAAATTTTACCAACCATGTCATTTGTATACTCTAAAGTTTTTTGCAGAAATATTTTAGGTAGGCTCGATTTGTTTTGAGACAGGGTCTTGTATATCCTAGGCCAGCCTCAAACCCACTCTGTAGTCAAAGACCTTGAACTTGTGCTTCTCCTGCCTATACTTAGTGCTGATTGCAGGTGTGTGCTTCCATGCCCAGCTTATGTAATACTGGGGGTTGAACTCAGAGCTTCATGCATGCTTGGCACGCACTGTACTAACCTAGTTATAGCCACAGTAGACTTTTTTTCTTTCTTTCTTTTTTGAGATATGATCTCACTGGGTAGTTAGTACTGGCTGGTCTGGAACTCACAGGGATTTGAGCCCAGGTCCTCTGATTTGATGTTCCTGTGCTGCTCCTCAAAGTAATGTGGATGGCATAGACTGCACAGGGTCGCTAAGATAATGCGTGCCGAGACTTTGCCAGTCCTTCCTGCATATAGTACATGTGTAAGATTAACAGACGTAAATAGTAGGTCTGTACAAATAGCTCAGACATTGAAATTGAAGGCTAAGCTCACAACCAAAAAGACAAGAAAAGTAAATACTAAAAGAGAAAGAGATTACACCAAACAACCCTTTTCATATGCGTGTGTGTGTGTTTAGGGGTCTGGAAAGATGGCTTAGCAGTTTAGAGTACATGCTGCTCTTGCAGAAGACTGAAATTTCATTTCCTAATCACTTCTACTAGGCAGTCCACAATGCCTCCGTCCTTCACAGGAACCTGCATTCAAGCACATGCATATGCACATATGATTAGCATAATTAAAAATAATAAAAATAAGTCTCTAAAATTTTTCTACATGGTTGCATTTTAGGTTGTTTAATAAGTATCATAGAATTCAAGTTATATAATTGTCAGCTATTACATCAATGAGTGAAGTAATGTAGATTCCTGGCATTTAAGGATCTGACCTTAGCTTTGTGGAGTGTTTATGAACTCCATTAACTCATGTAGTTTTGTTGAAAGACTTGAGTGTTATTGAGTGTTACATGCTGTGGGGTTGCTGGCAGGGAAGCCTGGCTGACTGGTTAATAGTCACACTCACCGTCTGGACAGCAGGCTTACACATCAGCTTTGCTCCTAAGTTCATATTCGCTGTTTGTTGTTATTCACATGTAGCTACAAGGAGGCAGTTTATGTGCATGCGTGCATGCATGCATGCATGTTCTTTGGTTTTGTGTATGCATGTGTGAAATGTTACTCCAAGGAAAAAACACTAAGGCAGAGAGAAAATGTTTACAAAGCATTATTTGATTAAAAAAAAAAGTGTTTATCATTGTTATGACCACACGCCAGACAGATAAAACTAAAAGGAAATAAAAACTTTGGTTTGGCTCCTAATTTCGGAGGCAATCAATGTTACAAGAAGGACATGATGATAATTAAGTCGTCCTCAGACAGCAATGTTCTGAAGTGAAAATCTGGGAAGTACATTGAAGAAATTCTAAAGAATCTGTGCCAGGGTCATTTGCATAGTAGAGAATTGGAATTTTAGCTTATGAGAGCTGGTGGCATTTGTCTCATTATGTCTTTCATTCGGTTCATGGGATAGCTCAAGGTTCCCTGTTACAGATTTGTCCCAAGTGATCCAGTTACCTACAATACTGAAATAAATGACAAAGCAGAATGATCCGGTTAGCCAAGATGACCTTGAATTTCTGATCCACTTGCCTCCACCACCCAAGAACTATGGCAAACTATAGGTTTGCCCCACAGCTGGTTCCCAGTTAGAATCCTCCCGCCTCCACTTCCCAAGAGCTGTAGGCACACTGTAGTTTGTCCATAGCTGACTCACAGTTAGAAGCTATGTTACACACGCTCGTTTTTCTTTATTTTGAACTTGTTAGATTAGTAGTGAAATCAAATCTTCTTTCAGTTGGCACATGACTTTCTTCCTTTTTTTTTGGCACACAACTTTCTTAAACAAGGCTTCAAATGGAGGAACTGTGTCACGAGGGATTATAAAATTGTGATTATAAAAATGTGTGTGTATCCTCCTGCAGAAAACTTATAAGGATTATAAGGATTATTTTATTGCTAATCCTGATTGATATTTTATTAGTACAAGAAGTGTCTGTTACTCGTTATTCATTCATTTATTAAGCATTTAATGAGCATCTCCTGTGTGCTAGGTACTGTACTAGACTCTGGGGAGTCAAAGATGCATCAGACGCAGTCCCTACTCCTGGGAACTCACACTGCTTAGAGAAGTAGTAAACAACACATCAGTGTGGTATCCTGAGAGAGTGGGTTTTCAAGGTCTTACATGAGAATTGATGTGAAAACCTTTTCTTTCTCTGTCGCACAATATCTGAATTACATTATATTCCTGAATGAGTTGATGGGAGGGCATACTATTGTAATGTAAGGAAGAATTGATTTTACCTGTGTACACTGGTGTGTCTGGGGAAGCTTCAGAAGGATACAGCTTTCGGGCTAGACTTTGAGATGTGTAAGTTGTTTATGTTAAGCATGAGGGATTCGAGAGAGGCTGTGACTTAGAGCTCTTGCTATTCTTTAGAACTGTGAAAGGAGACCCTAAACCAAAGAGCTGCTCAGGGACGTCAAAGTACTCGATGGAGATCAAGCATACCTTAGGTTCATGCCTTTGCCAGCAGCTTGCACTAAGATTATTGTTTGTGAGCTTTATGGTAGGAAAATTCCATGAGATCGGTTCAGACAGCTACATGCTTGAACCGTGACCATAATGTAGGTTGAGCAGAAAAAAAAAATGTATTTCTGGTTAGCTCTTACTCTCTATATAAGAGGATTCAGAAACCAATTACAAAGTGCTATTTTATAGAATGTTGTGATTCATTTGGTTTTCTAGGTTCCCAGTCCTGTTTGTTTGTTTGCTTGTTTGTTTGTTTGTTTGTTGGAGACAAGGTCTCTGGTATGCCAAGTTGGTCTAGAACTCTTTCTGTAGCTGAGGATAACCTTCAGCTTCCAATCCTCCTGCCTCTACTTTCCAAGTGTTGGAGTTACAGGCATGTGTCACTACACCTGGACTGTACACCCTGAGTTACAATCCCAGCGCTCCAGACCTTTAAAACACATTCATATAACAGAGAATAAATGGAAACTTGGGAGCATTTCATTTCTGCTACAGTTAAACACACCTGCTGACTCTAACTTCTCCATTTTACTTACTAAAATGTTTGATCAAATTAATTTGAAGTAAGGCAAGCATGGTGGCACACGCCTGTAATCCCAGCTCTCAGGAGGCAAGGGCAGGCGGATCTCTGAGTTTGAGGCCAACCTGGTCTTTGTAGTGACATCCAGGACATCTGGCTTATAGTCACTATCTTTGTTACTTTTTAAAATTTTAATTGTCTGACTTATGCAAGGTTTTTATGGCATTCTTGTGGAACTCACCTTTATTGAACTTCATGTCAGTGTTCTGTTTTGTAGAGTGAACAGAGTCACTCTTTTGGAAGGAAGTAGCTGGGGAGATGCAAGTGTTTATTTCTGTGCTAGTGCTTTACACCTGCCACACACGCTGAGCTCTGGACATTTGTTCTACGCCTTCTGATGTTAAGCTTGGTAAAGGCCCATTACTAAGCTCCTAGCTTCTCTCCTGTGCGTTTCTCCTGGGTTGTCTCGTTCTTCCATGGTGTGAGGTATTGGGCTTGTTTGTTCCTTATTCACACTCTTGGACTCTAAAGTTTCAGGAGCTGAGATTTGGTTTAGTTGTGTTTGTTTGTTCGTTTGTTTCAAAATAAACAAAACTATTTCCCCCAAAAGGAAGGAGCTGTGAGGTCTGAATACTGCTGCTTAGAGGCCTAGAGCTGCATTCATCTCCTCGGCTCAACAAGTGGCTGTAGTCCTTACCTTTTGAATGGATAGTAGTGACAGCTTTGAGTTATCTGGGCTAAAGAACTTCCACTTTTTAATGCTGTCGTTAAAACTAGCCAGAATTTAATAATTAGGAATGTCATGAAAAAAACAGACGGTTTAAGTAGACAGGTAAGAGCAAAATGTAAATTACTTCACATGTGACTGAATTAATTTCAAAGTTCAGGATTTTCTCTAGATGCACTAAAAACATGGATCTTTATTATTCTGTGTATAGAAAAGGCTATAAAGTTTATAAACATAGAAAAAATAAATGTTTTAAGTATATCTTTAATAATTCCAAATTTTGAATTTTCTTTTCTTTTTTTTAGCTCTGATCGTCTGATAGAAGAAACAATAAGGTAGGGATGGTTTTTGTTTTACTTCATTGCTGTTTGTTTGCACACTTAATTAACAGATCAAGTCATCGCTGTTCACTAGAGTAAAGGTCAAGTCTTAAGAGATGAAAATTTCACTAGATGGTAATACATTTCTACTGTGGCCTTCCTTTATAAGGGACATTTAATCTTCTTAGTAACTGGTTCATGAGATAGACATTGACCAGTAGATTCCATCTCCAGAACGAAAAGAAATCAAGGCTTTGCCTGTGGTCACATGACTAATAAGTAATATTGAGGACTCAGATCCCCAAATCAGAATCTCTTTATAGCTCTAGAGCCACAGCATTTATACTAAACCAGCGTCTGAGACAGTGAGGTGGCTTAGAGGATACAGGTGCCGCCACCAAATCTGATGACCGGACTGTGAGGCCTGTGTGGTGGAAGAGAACCAGCTCCTGACAGTATTCCTCTGACCTGCGTGCACAGGTGGCACAGAAACACTCACGTGTACACATGCATATGTACACACACACACACACACATACACAAGGTAAATTAATTTTTAATATGTAAATATGCTTAGTTTATGGTACTGGTAAGAAATCTGAAGTTCCAGTAAGCATATGAATGATTTATTGTTTTTAAAACATTATATATTATATGAAGCTTATATTTTGTCTCTAAGTATTTGACACTTGAAATAATAGCCTTCATTTCACTCAGCTCCAGATGATGGGATGATTTGGGAAAATATGTCTAGATAGACTTTATGTGGTACTGGAAATCATGCATATTCAACAAGGTAATAATTTAATGTAATATCCATTCTCCAAGGAATACAAAGTGCTTTGTGGAAATTATTTTTTAATGTCTATCCACTTGTGAGTCAGAGTGCACATGAGATAATGGTAGTCCCCCTTTAAAAACAGAGGCCTGTGTATTTCAGACTGTCCTCCTTACTCAGCATGGGTTTGAATTCTGTTACTTTCTGTAAGACCACAAAGCTAGTTAAAGTTAGAATGCTTTTTTCAAGTCCCTTGTAATTTCAAGCAGAAGTTGGTCATTTTCTGATGCTTCTGCTGCTTTCATGTCTTCCTGATACTTTCAGAGGATCCTCTGAGCCAAATGGCACATGCCTCTAATCCCAGCAGTCAGGAAGCTAGTCCTCAGCTCCTAAATGATGGCCTAGATTCTAGGATCTTCATGACATGGCCTGGCCTTCATCACGCTCCTGGAACTGGCCATTTACAAGACCACCAGTGTGGAGTTTGTGTGCTTTAGAGACAACTTGCTCGTAGCCTTCCTTGGCCAGAGCCCCACAGCTATATTTCTGGGTTGTGGCAGCATTGGAAAAGATAGTCAATTCTTCTGCCTCTTTTGACATATGACCCGTTCGCCTGTCAGTAACTCTCATTGCCCTTCCTAGCTTGAGTGACCATCTCCTGACCAGCTCTTTGGACAACTCCTGTGCCAAACTGAGCTCATCCTATGCCTTTCTGATTTTGTTCTTTGAGGTCACTGGCTTTGTAGGGTGCTTCTAATATTTTTGTTCCCCATACACACACACTATTCCAAAATGCTTCAGTAAATATTCTTCTAGGTGTCTCCTTACGCATTTCTTGTCTTCTCAGTTGTGAAGTTACAGTGTTGGTTAGTTTGTCATCCCTCTAGCGGCTCCCTTCATTGGACCACCTGGTGGTTTGTTCTGTGAGGCTGCCCATGAAGGGCCAGCAGCTTACCAGCAATGGGTGGCCCCTTGACTTGTCCCCTTTAAGAGCTGAGCATCTCACTAGTAGCCTCTAAGTCTCTCTGCAAGTACAGGAGCCAAGGGGAATTGAGCCCATTACTTTCAGCCTCAGGACACCTGATATGATAGGATAAAAGGGTAGAACCTACTTTGAAAAGAAAAAAAGGATGACATAGATATGATAAAAAGGTGTAGATTATTGAAACACCACTACAGACACATGGCTCACAGGTTCCTATTGTCAGATTCCCTGTATTTCTTGTGGGTCTCTTACTTAAGTAGGTATATGTAACCCCTCCAGCCAGCTGTCTTACGTAGAGCCTGCAAGGGAACCAGGGCTTCAGATGGTCTTTCCCCAGCGTGCGTGCTTTTGTCGTAGCATCACTCTGTGGAGATGGGTCAAAGCTAAGTCAGGAAATTGGATCTAACTACTATTTTTCCCCAGTTTCTGTGCCTGATATCTGGGGCAGTAAGACTTGAAAATACATGATCATGGAAGTGATAGCAAAAAGAGTATTATCTCTGATTCTCAACAGGATCTCAGAGTGGTCTCATGAAGAGGCTGCATTCTATGAGAAAGTGTCATTACCCCTTTCCCAGTTACATTTAGTGAGTCCCAGATCTGCCTCCTGATTCCCTAGAATTTCAAAACCTTGTTTGTTTATATGTTAAGAGCTGATTGAATGTGGATACATACTTGGATACTGTTTTTATGGTTATGATTCTTTTCTTCTTAGCAGTTTTTCCTGATTAAAATTGTTTTAATAGTTGGACCTTTTTAAAGCCATTAGAAGCAGCTTTGTAATGTATGAATTATACATTGTCTCATAACATCTCATTTCATTAGTTACATCGAAGAAAACACAAGATGACTCATAACAAAGACTTTGTTGGTTAACAGTGGGTTAAGTGAGGAAAAGACAGCGGGAAGTTTGCAGGGCAGTGATTTGTACCCATTTCCTGCCTGGTCATTCCAGAATTGTTTGCTCACTGTGCTTTTAGAGATGTGATGGGTTGAGCAAGGTAATTAATTCTCCGTCGCCAACCCAGTTGTTTTTTTTTCCTCCCCTCTTGAAGCATTGCTATGGCAACGAAAGAAAATATGACTTCTCAGAGAGGAATGCTCAAGTCCATTCACAGCAAAATGAACACTTTGGCCAGTATCCTTTTTGAAATCTGTTGGTGGGGTGAAAGTCCTTCTCCCCTCCCTCATTATATAGGGATAGAGGAGCAGGTCACCAGCATTGGTAGCTGTAGAGCTCCTTAGCAACCACATCATGTGAGGGCTTCCTGCTTTGTGGGAAACTTAGGTTTAGCACCATTTCTAGGGGACAGCACTCCGGAGGGTTAATACTAAAGATTTAGATTTGTAAAATTATTCACAGTATTTTTCTATCCTTAAAAGCTCTGGATCCAAGTTAGTACTCCCTGCTTGTGTTCTTAACCACCCAACACTGTGTCTGTGTTTTCTGATTTGCCACAATGGAGGACAGGTCAGTTGCAGGAAGAGAGGGGAGACTGTGCAGGTGTGTGTAACTGCGGTAGAATATGGTGACTGCACAAGCCCAGGTTCAGAGTAGTCTCTGCTTGTTAGTTTTTTGTTTTTGATTTGTTTTGTTTTGTTTTGGATTTTCAAGACAGGGTTTCTCTGTAGTTTTTGGTGTCTGTCCTGGAACTAGCTCTTGTAGATCAGGCTGGCCTCGAACTTACAGAGATCCGCCTGCCTCTGCCTCCTGAGTGCTGGGATTAAAGGCATGTGCCACCACCACCCGGCATCAGTTTTTAAATGTTTGGCTTCCCAACTCAAAATAGGATTGCTTCAAAGAAGGGGGGGGGTGTCCCAAGTGGATGTAGGAAGGACCTAAGATTTTTCAAAAGTTGGGTATCATCTGGCCAACAGTAATTAAGGATACTTTTATCCTGATAATCTATTTTCCCCACCTCACCCCCAAAAAAAGGATATACCTGGCATTGCTTGGCATTTTCCAGTCCTTTATCAGTTTTCTGTTAGTCTAGTATAAAAACCACAATCCCAAACCACTCAGGTTCATATAGTGCTGCACAGTTTATACAGTGCTGTTCTGTGACATCGCGTTTTGTCAGTCCCATAAAAGGAAAAACAGGAACTTATTGACTTTACAGAACTATTTTAAATTTCCATGCTTTTTCTTTCTTTGTGTGTATATATGCATACATTCATTGCATATTTCTGTGGCACACATGTGTCTCCATATTTTACCTAGACTGAGACAGGGTTTCTTGTATGAAGCTGTATTCCTCCAGCTAGCTGACTCTTAAGCTTCTAGGGATTCTCTTTTCTCTACCTCCCATCTTCCCACATTTTATGTGAGTCCTGGGGATTCACACTCAGTTCCTCGTGCTTGTACAGCAAGCACTTTTGTTCCCTGAGTCATCTCCTCAGCCCCCAGTGCATTTTTCATGCATTTCCATGAAGTCAGATCATACCATAATGTCCCTTCCCTCAGGTGATGTTTCTCTCTGTCACCCAGTGTGAGTTTGCATCTCCAGGACTCACATAAAAGGTGAAGACATAGTGAGTGATTTCGGGATGATGCAACACACTCATTTACTCACCCCATATATGGGGACCACTCAAGACCAAAGTACAGATACCACCAAAGTACAACTTCGTGAGCCAGTGACTTCTATTGTTGTCACTTACAGGAATATGGATGCATGGTTACTTATGGGAGCAGAAGTGACTCACAGACAGCAGCATTACCAGGGCCCACCCCAGCAGGGGTGACAGCTCACAATAGCTGGGAAACTTAGAGCACACTGCACAGCCTGCAGGCAGCTCACAGGTTGGAGTGTCCTTTCCAAGTGGCTTTGGTCTAAACCTCGTATAGGTAGCTAATCTGTTTTTTGTTTTGGTTTTTTGTTTGTTTGTTTGTTTTTGTTTTTTTGTTTGTTTGTTTGTTTTTTGTTTGTTTTGTTTTTTCGAGACAGGGTTTCTCTGTGGTTTTGGAGCCTGTCCTGGAACTAGCTCTTGTAGACCAGGCTGGTCTCGAACTCACAGAGATCCGCCTGCCTCTGCCTCCCAAGTGGCTAATCTGTTTTAAGAGTCGTTTCATAGCCAGGCGGTGGTGGCGCACGTCTTTAATCCCAGCACTTGGGAGGCAGAGGCAGGCAGATCTCTGTGAGTTCGAGGACAGCCTGGTCTACAAGAGCTAGTTCCAGGACAGGCTCCAAAACTACAGAGAAACCCCGTCTCAGGGGAAAAAAAAAATGTTAAAAACAAGCCGGGCGGTGGTGGCGCACGTCTTTAATCCCAGCACTTGGGAGGCAAAGGCAGGCGGATCTCTGTGAGTTCGAGACCAGCCTGGTCTACAAGAGCTAGTTCCAGGACAGGCTCCAAAACCACAGAGAAACCCTGTCTCGAAAAAAAACAAAAAAACAAACAAACAAAAAAAGAGTCGTTTCATGTTAGCTCTGCTTACTCTGGCAGGGAGGGGTCTAGTGAATCTGGTCAGTTTCAGGGACTTCCTAAAACTATTTTGAGTAGTCTACCTTCTTGTTTAAGGAGCTTCCCTATATGATGGAATGTTTCAATCTCACAGGAAACTGTTACACAACATCCAGGCTAGTAAGAACTCCTAGACTCTGGTACTCCAACCTCAGCCCCAGAAGAACCCAAAACACTGTATTTATTATAAGTTAGTCAGCAGCAAGAGCAGAGACAGCTTAGTAAATGTAAAAGGGTTTATATTTTGTATGACCACTAAAAATAAAATAGAAACCAGGTGTGTGGTAGCACAATTTCTTTTTAAGCCCAGTATTTGGGAAGAAGAGGCAGACAGATCTCTTAAATTTAAGGCCAGCCAGGGATACACAGTAAAACCCTCTCTCAAAACTTAAAATAAAAAATTGGAGTGGCAGCTGGATAGTTGGGTGACTTTACACACTAGTTGAAACTGAGTTTCCCATTCAGTTTGCTACCTCTGTTTTGTGCCTTCTCTCTGAATGTATGTGTCCTCTAAGCCCCAAGCCCTAAAGTAACAGCATCCAAGCCAAGCATGTTGCCTGCTATAGATAAAGCACTCATCATTCCAATAGAGTGTGTGCTCAGAGCCTCAGAAGATGGCTCAGTAGTAAAGGGCCTGTCACACAAATATGAGGACCTGGGTTTGATCAGCAAGAGGCTGTCATTTCCCAGTGTCTCCTCTCTCCTATCACAGATCTTTTCTCTGTTAGCCTGCCTCTCTCCTTATGACAGATGGCCACAACACAGCTCGAAGGCCATAGGAAAAGAACAAACTTGCTAACAGCTGTCACCATATCCCCTAGCCTAAATCAGTGCCCATTCAGAGTTAAGCTACTGCTAAGGGAAGGACTGTTTACCACCTGAGTATAGATGCTTCTCCCTGCAGAGCTTGAGAGGTACAGGCAGTGGTGATGCATGCCTTTAATCCCACCACCTGAGAGACAGGTGGATATCAGAGTTCAAAGCCAGCCTGGTCTACGAAGCAAGTTCCAGGACAGCCGTAGGACTGTTGCACCAAGAAGAAACCCCGTCTCAAAAAAGCCAAAAAAAAAAAAAAGAAACAAGAGAGGAATAGTTCCCAGAGATAAACTAAAAAAGAGTGTATTCACCACAGTCAAGGTTTTCTGATGCCACCTTTTATGTTATTTTTTTATCTGTGTGTGTGTGTGTGTGCGCGCGCGCGCGCACACACACTCATGCAGAGGCCAAACGGTTTAACTGGAGTTACAGGTGTTTGTGGGTTGTGGAAACAGAACTTAAGTCTTCTAGCAGAGCAGCAAGTGCTCCTGACCTCTGACCATCTCTCCAGCCCCTGATGATTTCTTTATCCCTGCATTGAACATAAAACAATGAAGACTTTTCTCTGGGAAGTTTTCACTTTGTAAAAGGTTTTGTCACTTTGATACGTATGTCCTGTTCCTGACTTTTAAAACTGTTTCTCTGTCGGTTGTCCCTTTGGTCCTACTCAGAAATATACTAATGCCAGGAGTATGTGCTCAAGACAGCGAAGAAATTCTAGTTATGCTCATCCGATGTGTAGAGTCTGCACATACACGAGTAATGTGTCCCTGTGAGAGTCCTCGAGGGACGAACACTGCACTTTTCATGGAGAGCGTGGTCATTGGTCTTTCTGAACTTGATGTATTATTGTCTCCACCAACATGGAACAGTGCAGCTGCCCTGGTGTACACAAGCAGGGAGTGTATTAATGACTTGAAGTATTAAAATATGGTTGGGATGGTTATCAAAGCCCCAAAATTTCAAATCTCTCTCAATCTCTCTCTCTCTCTCTCTCTCTCTCTCTCTCTCTCTCTCTCTCTCCCCCCCCCCCCCCCAATTCCCAACTAGAGCAGCAAGACCATTTAGCCCATTTTCCTTCCTGGGGCAGAGAGGGGTCGGGTTTTCTTCAGAACTGTCTCTGAGGGGAGGGCAAAGAACAGAAAGGGGAACTGCAGAGCCAGCCCAGAAGCCCTGGTGGACTCTGGCAGCTGTCCGTAGTCTCTCCACTGATTTTGTCCGTTGTTCTTGTGTGTGCACTTTGCAGACTAGGTGGATTGAGTTTGCTCCCATCTGGGAATGTGGGTTCCTTTCTCTTCCCCATGCTTTCTCATCATTTGCTGATTGGACTCCACTGATGGCTGTTTGTGAGTCCTGTGCCTTTTAGAGACCCCTCTCAAATATGACCTTAACTAAGTTTCAAAGACCGTTTTCCTGCTGTGAACAGCCTGATACAAAGGATCAACCTTAGGAAGCGACGTGACTCACTCATCCTTGGAGGGGTCATCGGCATCTGTACCATTCTGTTGCTGCTGTATGCATTCCACTGAGAGGATGGCCCTAGGACTCTGCCCACCGCCTTCATGCCCTGATCGGGAGTGGGGAAATGAGGAAGGAGGAAGACTGCCCTGGCCATAAGCCTGCCAGCCAGACGAACTCTAAAACTGCATCCATGACTCGGACCTGGTCAGACTGAGCTAAAGCCAGTTTTTCTGTGCTATCTTTTCTAATGCACATTACTGTTTTTAATTTTAAAAACAACAACAAAAGGCTTTCAGTTGCTTGTGTTTCCCTGGAGGTAAGCAGGCAGAAGCCAAGAACCTGGGCTTCAGTGACTGGGGAGGCCTGATGGCCAGTGGGCCTCATCGCTGGCCTCCTCACACTGCCAGGCTCTCCACATCCAAAGATGGCTTTGCCTTCAGCCGTGAGACTGGATGTGAATAAGAATAATTCTTGTCCTTTTATTTAACACTTGTGATGGGAAATCAGCTGTCCTCTGCTGATACTCTGTGATCTAGATTCTACTCTGTGACCCTCACTCTTGGCAGTCAAGAAAAATTCCATTTTGCACCAATTCTGTAGGATGCCAATGCTCAGCTTCATCATTGAGTTGTCTGAAATGGAGAGCGCGGTAGAAAGGGTATGTCTTTTCTGTTTCAGTCGTGAGCACCGCGTCAGCCGGAGCTGGAGACACATCAAGAGTGCAGGCCTGGCACTGAGGAGCTGGTTATTGCTTGTTAGTTCTTCCATTGGGTTAATATTTGCTTCGATACGAGAAAATCGCATTTCAGCTCTGACAGACAACAGCCAGTGTCTGTCATTACCCCTAGTGGCCCCTTGTCATGTGAAGATCAATACTAGGAACCAGGGGAGGGAACTGTGGCTCTCAGTGCACATGAGCCACACGTGGAAACTCATCAAGGAGTGGCTGTCCGTGTCATTCCATCTGACGGGTTCATTCCATCTGACCGCGTTCTACAGCCTGGAGCAAACCTGATTCCCAGGCACACCTCCCTGTAAGGATCTATTCACTCCTCATCCCTTAGGCTCCTCTGCATCCCCAGGCCGTGGTCTCGTTGTTGATGGTGCCTGTGATGCCTGTCCGCACCTATTTATTGCTGTGGACAGTGACCGAGATGTAAATGCTTTTTAAGGTTAGCCATTCTCAGCATCTGAAATTGGTAACTTGTCTTACTAAACTAGCAGATATTTTAAAGGTCTCCAACATCTGTATCCACCAAGAGAGAAGGCTGCGAGCCCCCACTAGAATATCCTCTGGCACCACAGGCAATGAGAAGGAAGATATCAGGGCGTAGCCTTCACCACCTCATGGTGTGGGAGTGGTGCCTCTGGGCAGACTTGATTACTTAGTGCTCATGGATGTCTGACATCTGATTTGGGACTGACTGAGAGGAGAGGTTTGTCATTCTGGTGTCAAAGTGTTAGTACATTCTGGGTATGAAAGGCATTTGATATATTTTTCTTAATTATGGGGTTTATTTTTCTAAATATGGGTTAATCAGCTTGTTGACTAGGCATGCCCTTAAAAGGAAATTAAATTTCCCACTGTGGACCTTAAAGAATCAGGGAAGTTTGTTTGCTAAATTCTCTTTGGGAGAACAGAAGTTCTCTTCCCTGACACTTCATTATTTTTGATTTTTTTTTCAAAGGGCCCCAGTTGGTGGTTGTGCCTCAGCTAGACTTTATGGGACTTTGGTTGTTATATAGTGGGCATACATAAAACTTGAAGTATCCTAAATAAAGTTATTTATTTAAATATACTGCCAGTCTTTTCTACTGGTTTGATTACATGGTTCATCCACTAAAACTGCTGAAGGAGAGTAAGTAAGCTAGGACGAGGCCTGGTGCCATGAGCACAGCACAGCACGCAGGTGGCAGTGGCTGCTCCAGGATGCTGTGCGCAGGTGAGAGGATGAATTATGTGTCTGTTTCTTCTGAAAGTAAATCAGTTCTTCCAAGGACACTGCCGGGAACACTCACTGTGGATGCTGGAGTCTGTGGTCGCTGGGGTCCAGAGTCTCTGACTGGCCTCCAGGTGTGGTGTCCCTGAGGGAGAGGCTGCTCCTTCCCTTCCGGTCCCGCTCTTTACAGGACTCTGTGGTTACCGAATGGAACTTCAGTTTTATGATGTTGAAATTTTTTTTAAGTTGTCTTTGTTCCCCCCTGTGGGCTATCCTTACTTACCCAGTTTTCAGGCTGTTAAGTTCTGGTCAGAGCCTGAGGTTAGAGGGTTTTTGTTTTATAATCCCAATGAAGTGTTGCTTCTAAGGAAAGATTTGTTCTTTTTTTTTAACATAATACTTTTTTAAAAAATATTTTTAGTAACCATTCAAAACTTCCCACTTCACTAAAAGATATGAAAAATGGAAACAAGCAGCAGAAAATTTCAAGTGTATGTTTGTCTGGACAGTAGCTCACTGTTTAGCCCTCCCTGGCCTTTAACTCCTGCCTCGGCCTCCTGAGACCCTTGAACTATTGCTATCTGATGCGCACCACCACACCTGGCCCAGCAGTACTTTTCCACAGTTCCGTCTTGCTGTGTCCAGTGACTTAGTAAAGCTACTCGGTCAGTTGTTACTGAGATCCACAGTGTGGTGGCTGTCCTGCAGTCCCTGGACTTGAGTGATGCCCAAGGAGTCTCTGCCACCTGCATTAGTCACCTTTGATTTTCCCTTCCCCTTGCTACCAAATCTACTTTTATTGAGAATGTCTTTTCCTTTCTTCCGGTACTCAGATCAAATGTAGGAATCTTAGAAGTTAAGAATGGAGACAGGTAAGGAAAGAGCTACCACGAGGATGCTTTTGTACCTAGAATCAGATACTTACCTGGGCACTTCCATGTTGGGTGTGGACTGTGAGTGGAAATGCTCCCTGATCCCCTGATGCAGTGATCTGGGACCATGGAGTTGAGGGACCTTGATCTTCACTCCCGCCATTACTACCCTGTGTCATTGCTGATGTTTGGAACCCAAGGGAGTGGCATTTAAGAATGGGTCTAACCATTCTGTCTTCTGTCATTAACTAGATAAGAGTTTTGGAAATTCACTGAGTTTTCGAACCTGTAGTATTAAGTTGTTGGGATAAATGGCTGTGCCCAAGCCATTTGTGGCAAAGGTGGCAGAGCAAACACACCTACTCACATGACTGAGTGTTCTCTGTTCTCCATTTATAGTAGGGTCTCCAAAAGAGTGGAGAACTTCCCACTGTGGTCCCAAATTTGGCTGTTCATTCCTATGTGTGCCTGCATGCCCCCTTGGGGAATCAGGGACAAGAGCGGGGTCTAAGCATGGTGTCAGGCGAGAAGTAGAGAAGCCGAGCCATGGCTTTAAGGGTCTTTCTCTGTCTGTCTCTCCTCTTTTTTCCTTTTGGTATCTGATCTAAAATCATAGTACCAGAATATTTGTGTCACACCCTAGTAGCTCTTAGAGATGGGAGCAGAATCGGTTCTGATCACACTTTATTCTCATGGGATACAGTCTTCATGGAAAATGCCAATACCGAGTTTTTTAATCTATTTTTTCCAGATGCACTTTCTAATGTTTTGCTTTTAAAATGGCTTCTTGGAACCAATATTATTGTATTTGTACTTAATTTTTGTTCTCATCTAAATGTGCATTTTCTGACTGTATAGAAGAAACTTTGTTATATAATTTAATAAATTAAATATCTAAATATCATGCCTGTGGTTATCTGTGCTGGTGAGACAACTGTGCGCCCCATCAGACTGTGTCGACCGCTGCTCCAGAGGACTTCTCAGGATGTCCCAAGCCTTCGAGTGAACAGTCGGTGGTCGTTTGAGCTCAAGGATGAAGGAAAGGGGCTGGCAAGATGGCTCGGCAGTCAAGAGCACCGGCTGCTCTTCCAGAGGACCCAGGTTCAATTCCCAGAATGCTTGTGGTACAAACATACATGATAAAGCACCTGTACACATAAATTTTTTTAATGACTATCTTTATCATAAAATGTCAGGGGTTATGACAAAAGTCTAAAAATGTGTATTTGTCAGAAATGTATGTCCTCACCTTCTTAAATGACTATTTGACCTTGATTCTCCAGAAAATGGAAGCACATTTCCTGCCCATGAACCAGATGGTCTTAGTTTTCTGTTTCTTTTTAAGATGATACTGTCAGGGCTGCCTAGAGCTCAACAGGAGAGCACTCACTGAGCATGCAGGAAGCCCTGGCCTTTAGTCTCAGTACCACAAAAATCAACAAACACTATAATGTGTGCAGTCCATGTAAGTTCAGGCTTGTAAAGTGTACTCATGGGTTTTCATGTGCCTGTTATATAACCGCAAGACGAACCAGAAGATTGCCTTGCTGCAGAGAGAAGCCCTGCCCCACACAGCAGCTTTTGTTTGCTTGTTTTGGTTTTGTTTTTTGAGACAGGGTTTCTCTGTAGCTTTGGAGCCTGACCTGGAACTTGCGCTGTAGACCAGGCTGGCCTTGAACTCACTCTGCTGGGATTAAAGGTGTGTGCACCACCACCACCTGTCCACTCTGCCCCTTTTATCTGAGCATATTGTTCTCCCTTTCTCAGCACTGCGGCCGTCCCCTCCTGACCAACATGGCTTCTAAAGTGCCACCTCTGCTCTTCCGTGGGCATCCTTAACCTTACAACCCACTGTGTGCTGCTGTGTGGTTGTGTGTGGGTGTGCGCACGCATGCACGTGTCTCACGCACAACCAGCACCTTCATGTAGGTAGCCTTAACATCTCATAGATAAGAAACAGCTGGAGCTTTGCTCAGTCACCAAGTGAATGGTGAAAGGATCTGAGTGGAGGGCTTGTTTTCCAGGGCTGGGGGGGGGGGGGGAGCCAGGGTTCTGTACATTCTAGGGAGTGTTCTACCACCAAGCTATGTCCCCAGGCTTGAGGGCTCTTTGATGTCAAATCTTAACACTAGTTTTACAAAATCTTTTTAACTCTAGTTGTCTGATGGAGAAATAAGGGAAATAAAAATCATTGATTTTGCTTAAAAGTAATCATTTAGAGTTTTATAACCTTATTATTTCAAAGGCATGCCATTGTCTAAGTGCTTGCTGAGGGGTCCCGTCTGTAAGTTACATTTGCGCGTGAGTACTGGCGGGCTGCAGTGGAGTCAAAGAAAGTGCTTAGGTCACTGGGTTTAGATGGCAGCTTCTCCGCCCGCTGGCACCCTCTCTAGCTCTCGGTTCTTCCTGGCCAGCACCAAGGCCGTGGATGAGAAGGCGGGGATACCGTTCTGAAGGTGAGCCCTCTGTAGGCTGCTGTTGCTACTTGCCCAGCCCTTTCCTCACAAAAGGCCCTGAGCTCGGCCCAGGGTGCTCTGGTATCATAGCAAGAGAGGGCTAGAAGTAGCAAGTCTGTTGCTGGAAGCTCACTAAAGATGTCTGCCATCAGGACATTTTCCTTAGAGAAAAACAAGTCTCCTGAGAACGGATTGAGTGGCTGAGATGTGGCCAACAGGATTCTTCACCTTGGCTACAGTTCCCCAGCTCAGCAATGTCGCTCAGTGGGCAAAGCTCTTTTCTATGCTAACTCTCAGTCGAATCTAAGAGGACCAGGTGTTGAAGTTTTAACTTCCTTCTTAGAAGAATTCCCACGATGGCTGGAAGAGTCCCACCCCCCAACGTGGTCCTTCGATAACTGTCACTCTGACATCTCTGTGGTTTTCTGTTTGCCTCCTTTCAGAATGTGGCTTTTAGCAAATGGTCACATATCTTAACCCATTTATTTTGTATATTTTCAAACACCCAACCTTTTGCAGAAATGTCTTATGTCTTGAGGAGCACACCACTATGGTACTATGGTTGGTACCCGATTTTAAGCCAGTGCCAGTAGGGTAAGGTTTAAGCAGTTCCCTAAAAATTAGACCCCTCGAGGTGAAGGTGGCATCCCTAGAATATGTCCACCATCCTCTTCGTTCCCCTCTCCCCATTGTGTCTCACAAACCAGCTGCCTGATTGGCAGTTTCTGTGGGCGTGCCCTGCCTCCGTCTAACCTCTCTGGCACCCTGCATATAGCAGCCTACCTTAGCTTTCTGAACCATCCATGACCTGTCTCGACTATTGAAGAGCATTCCTAGCCCCTAGCGTGTGAAGGAATGATAAAATTCCTTCCCTGGATGAGACAAAACTGTCTACCCCTCCTGTGAACTCAACAACAAACTGAGGAACAATTCTTCCAGAATTGACCCTGGGGAGCCAATGGGTTGATGAGACTTGCTTACAAAGCAGTGGGCCAGGGGTTCTGGGCAGGAGCACGCGTGACCAAGCAGCCACACTGGATTATGAGACCCAGCATGACCTCCTCTGTGGTTCCATAGATGGAGCCCTTTCCCCTAGTTCTTCCCAGCCTGTGTACTCTAGCCCGACCCTTAGGCATGTGCCGTTAGGGTCATCTGGGCAGAGTTGTACATAACTGGTTAGGGGGACTGGATACTCGGATGAGAGTCCTGTGACCCCTCCTGTGAGGGAACACAGCAGTTAGCAGGCCCAGCTATAATAATCTTTTGTGATTAGGCCCAGAAGAACTAAAGATGGTAGAGTTTGGCTCAGAAGATGGCCCTAGACTAGTGGTTCTCAACCTGTGGGTCGCAGCCCCTTTGGGGTCGAATGACCCTTTCACGGGGTCACCTGAGACCATCAGAAAACACAGATATTGACATTACGATTCCAACAGTAGCAAAAATACAGTTATGAAGTAGCAGTAAAAATAATTTTGTGGTTGGGGTCACCACAACATGAGGAGCTGTATGAAAGGGTCACAGCATCAGGAAGGTTGAGACCCTAGGCAAACTCATCTTGTTCTTACATTATTTCCACAATCTCCCCAAGAAACCCCAAGCCTCAAAGGTTAGATAAAAGCCTGGGGCCCTATCTGTGATCCCTGTCTCTGACATATTTTGGAGAAGGAAATCCAATGTGAGGAGAAAGATGAAGACAGGTGGACATAGACTGTCCCCTCAGGCCCTGCGACCTGGGCATCATACATGGCTTTTCTCATACCTGGTTCCCTCCTGTTCACTTCCTGCCCTGATATCCATGGCGACCTCCACTGCTAGTGACCAGGCTCCATGAGCCGGCCCACCGGTTGCCCTTGTGTTAACCGCAGGTTCCATTGCTTGTGTCAAGGACAGGTGTGTGGTTACATTGCTTCTCCGTGTCCCCTGCACCCAAAGTGATCCAGTTCTCCTCTTCCCCCACAGCCTCGCAAACCAGCCTGTGTCTGCTTGTGAAGCTCCTTCCTGACTCCCACGGCTCCAGCTCCGGTCCTTCCCTGAAGACGCCAGGCTGTCTTTAAGACCCTGGCTACACGCTTGCTCAGATTCCCCTTTTCTCTGTACCAGAGGCTGCACCTGAGGGTATCTCCTGTCACCTCTGTCACAGCCTCTTCCCAGGGGCTCCAGGGAGGGCTCATTAATACAGATAATACAGATAATCTGTGTTCTTTTTACCCCTTGCCCCCCCCAGTCTCAAGAAGCCCTATGCCCAAACCACATCTTCCTCTTTTACCCGATTTCCTGCCAGTTCAGAGGCTAATGTGGAGAATGTTGGGCACGTGTGATTTATATTTCGATTCTTTCTGTAAACACACCATCTCCCTGTGGACAGCCACCTCTGCCTGTCCTCTTGCTGGTACCTCCACCCTCAATGCGCCACTCCTGGTCCTGACTGCAGTAGACGTCCAGCTGTTCTCAAACTATCTCCATGTTCCCAGGGTGGATCCTGCCCATCAAGCAGGTGTGCTGCTCGTTCCATCACCTTCCCAAGGCTGTGACCCTTTAATACAGCTCCTCATGTTGTGGTGACCCCCAACCTTAAAAATATTTCATTGCTACTTCATAACTGATTTTAGTACTGTAATGAGTCATAATATAAGTATCTGTGTTTTTTGATGGCCTTAGGCGACTCCTGTGAACTGGTGATTTGACAACTCCCTCCCCTAGGGAGTTGAGACCCACAGATTGAGAAACACTGATCTAGAAGAAAACTGTCTCATCCAGGGATTTTACACACAGACATCCCCCACCCAAGTAGCCTGCCAGTACTCCCACAAGCCCGACAAGGACAGACCACCATGCCAAAATTTTCTCTGCAGACACCCCAGACCCACCCCATGCAATGTCTGCAGACACCCACCCCCACCCCATGCAGTGTCTGCAGACACCCACCCCCACCCCATACAGTGTCTGCAGACACCCCCACCCCATACAGTGTCTGCAGACACCCCACACCCACCCCCACCCCATGCAGTGTCTGTAGACACCTACCCCCACCCCATACAATGTCCCTTCAGTGGTTTGTGTCATTCCCCAGCTTGGGGCACCACTGTTGCTCTTCCCAAACTTTGAGAGCTGCATGCCAAGTGTTGCTAAAATTCCTTCCCTGGGAGAGAAAGAAGCAACATCCACCCCTCCTTCTGCACTCCACTTCAGAGGCAGGAAGGGTTCCACTCAGGTTCACTCTAGGGAGCCCAGGACTCTGCCAACTCATTTACGAGTAAGAGGTTCTGAGCAGGAGTGTGGGTGACCACAAAGCAGCTATGCTGGAAAATCTACCCAGCATGGAGAATGAGGCCCCCTCCTCACGCCTTCCCCTCATATACTCTAGCCACCCACCCCTGTCGAGCCCCAAGACCACGAGCAGTTAGGACAAAATTTCATATAACTGGTTGGGAGGCGTAGCTGGAAGCTTCTGTTAGGGTCCCACGACCCTCCCCTCTCTCTCCTTCAATGAGGACACAACAGCTGTCAGCAAGCCCAGCTAGGATTGTTACACAGAGAAACCTTGTCTCAAAAAACCAAAAAGAAAAAAAGACTGCTGTAATGAGGTGTAATTGTCATTAAATAAATGCAAACGACTTTTTTGAGACAGGGTTTCTCTGTGTTGCTTTGGAGCCTGTACTGGAACTAACTCTTGTAGACCAGGCTGACCTCGAACTCACAGAGATCTGCCTGCCATGTGCTGGGATTAAAGGCGTGCGCCACCACTGCCTGCTTGACTGTTAGAATATTTTGCTCATTTTCACAGATTGTTTTATGTGTAAAATATTAAGAAAGATATTCAAGAAACTGGTTTCAAAGTGGCCTAGGGGGAAAGAATGACCGTCTGAATATCACAGACAGACACGGAGGACTTGATTCTATACACAACACAGATAGTATTTTTTAATAATCTTAATTAGATATATTTTAACTTTAATTTTTTTGTATGTTATATGTATGAGTGTCTTGCCTGCATGTGTGTCTGGGTGCCATGTTGGTCCAGTGCCTGAAAATGCCAGAAAAGGACACCATAACCCTGGAACTGGAGTCACAGGGGCTGTGGGGCGCCCTCTGGGTGCTGGGAACTGGAGTCACAGGGGCTGTGGGGCGCCCTCTGGGTGCTGGGAACTGGAGTCACAGGGGCTGTGGGGCACCGTCTGGGTGCTGGGAACCAAATCCAGGTCAAGTGCAGGATCACTGAGCTCTCTCTCCCTCCCTCTCTTTCTCTCCCCCTCTCTTTTTCTCTCTCTCTCTCTCTCTCCTCCCTCTCTCTCTCTCTCTTCTCTCCCCCCCCCAGTCTTCTAAATTATATTTTTATAAAAAGAAACCGGCTGCTTTGAGAACATCGGTATTGAAGGCATGTCTCTTAATGGATCTATAGAGGTTGCCTGCTTAGCCAAGAGCGCTTCAGAAACTCCTCGCTGGTAGGAAATTGGAACGCTGAGCCGTTAATGGAACCATGAGCTTCTTGCATCCGATCATTTTCAATCATTTATGGTGCTGCACAGTTGGCAGATGCCTAGGCTAGGGCCCCTCTAAGACGTGGTATATATACTGAAGGGAAGGCTGTTCCAGCCTTGCAATGTCGTGGCGTGTCCCTGCTGAAGATGACCTCTGAAATCTCAGAGACCCAGTTTGCTTCGACTTTAATAATAAAATAAAAAGGTTGGGTTGTTTTTCTTCTGGTTCCTTGCAGAGGTGACAGGCCTGGGAAGGTGTGGAAGACCCTGAGTTGGCAAGTACTTTGTCCAAGATCATGGTCTTTCTTTCTTGTTTTTTTTTTTTTCCCCGAGGCAGGGTTTCTCTGTGTAGCCTTGACTGTCCTGGAACTCACTCTGTAGACCAGGCTGGTCTCAAACTCGCAGAGATCCACCTGCGTCTGCCTCCGAGTGCTGGGATTAAAGGCATCAGCCATCACTGCCTGGCTAAGTTCATGGTCTTTTAAGAAAGCAAAGGAGAATTACTAGTGAATGTTTGCTCATCTAAGAACTCCTTGGGACTCTTTTCTGGCCCTGCTCTTTGATCCAATCCATTAATTAATTAGTTCATAAAAATTTCACATAAATTAAAATTCATCTCCTAGATGGAGTCTTTTTCTTCTTCTTCTTGTGGAGCCCAAGCTGAAGCCTTGACTGTTCCTACTGCCCCCACTTTCTGAGTGCCCAGGGTTACAGGTGTGCCCCACCATGCCCAGTTCACACAGTCCTGAAAGTGGTAGACACTCTGCCAACTGAGCTACATCTCCATCCCTCTAAATAGGATTCTGTCAAATTCATATTTAATCTAAGGAAGTATTTGTGTCAAAGTTCTTTGTTCCGAGGCAATACTATACGGCCGTGAGGATGATTATAACATGAAATTTAACCTCAGCCAAAAACTCTCTGTAATCTGTTGGAAATGGCAAGTTCTTATGGACCAGGGCACTGTACAGCTCCTATTTCAAATTACATTTTTCCTCACAAAAATGAATGTTTATTCATGACAGAATACATAGACTGAATAGAAGAGGGGGAAAAGATATATTTCCCAACATTTTGTAAAGACTATAATCACCTTACACATTTTATTTTTTCATTTTTTAATTTTGTTGTATGGGTATATTATCTACAAGTATGTCTGTACACCGTGTGCATGTACCCAAAGAAGCCAGAAGAGGGCACTGGACCCCTTGGAACTAGGATTATACAGATGGATATGAGCTTCCATGTAGATGGTGGGAATTGAACCTGTTCTCTGGGAGACTATCCAGTGTCCTTAACCACTGAGCCATCACTCTGGCCCTTTTGCAAAATTGGGTCATATATCATAAAAAAAAATATCCCCCTCTCTTCCCCTTTCTTTCCCTCCCTTCTCTCCCCCTCCCTTCTCCTCCCTCTCTCTTCCCCTCCCTTCCCCTCTCCCTTCCCTCTCTCTCTTCAGTGCTGAGTGTCAAATGCAGGGCATACTCACACACCGGTGAGCTCTCTGCCACTGAGAATCCCCAGCCCCACACTGCCCTGTGGCCAGAGTCTTCACATAACTTGATGCCCACAGCTTTCTGAGCCATTAGTTCTTCATCTGCATGCTGTTCTGCAAAAGCTGCACTGAGTTTCCTTCTGCAGATGGCCGAGCCTGATTAATTTTTCAAATCTACCCCCTCCCCCACACACACTTTCAAAACTGTGGTTGCCAAGCTTCAGCCCATTATAAATAAATGAGCCACCCTGACTTTTTCCTTTTGAAAATCCTGAAAACATTCTGTTCACTCCTCCACTGCTAAGTGCACAGCCCTGTTCTTTCCTTCTGTCTGTTTTATGAATCAAACTGAGGGGCACCTTCAGTTTAATGAATGCTTAGCTATTTTTCGAGCTTGAGGATATACAAAGGCCAAGGAGGAGGATCCCAAAATGAAAAGATGAGCACAGCCCCGTTTTCAAGTGGGCCAGAACCCCAGGTATAATGATGTGTACTTGTAATCCCAGCACCTGGGAAACAGCTGTCTTGAGTTCAAGGCCAACCTGGGCTACATAGTGAGTACAAATTGAACCTTCACTGCACAGCAAGACTGTGTCGATTTATTGATTAATTAATTGGGCAAGGGATCATTGTTACAGTAACTATTTAAAGGAATAGGCTCCTTTTAAACCCAAAGCCTCCAGCATTTAGAAAGTTGAAGTTAAAGGTCAGCCTGGGCTACATAGTGAGGCTTATTGCAAAGATAAATAAATAAAAATAAAAGACAAACAGGTAGTTAACAAAGTGTCTAGCATACACAAAGCTCTGAATTCAAGCCTCAATACCACATATGCCTGTAATATTAGTACTCGGGAAATGGAGGCAGGAGGGTCAGGAGTTTGGGGACATTAGTTCTTGGTTGGTTAGTTATTTCTTGGTAAATTAGTTGATTGTTGGTTGGGTTTTTTGTTTTATTTGTTGAATGGGTGTGTGTATGTGTGACAGGATATTACTATGCAGCAAAGGCAGGCCTCAAATTTGTAGCAGTCCTCCTGCCTCTGCCTCCAAGTGCTGAGTTTAAGATGTGTGCCACCATGCCAAGCTTAGGCTGCCTTTTATTCTCAAATCCTATAAGCCATGCTTCTCTGAACATTCTAGAGAAGCGTTTTGTGAATATTCAGTCTCAGGATATACTATTACACAGGTCTTTTTAAGTGGTCATCCCAGTTTCCATTTTGACCACCCGTGGGTGAACACTCCAGCTCCGACATGCTCCATTGGTTCTTCCAGAAGCCGTCCTGTTCTGTTTTCCATGTTCAGGGGTGTTATTTTTCTGCCGTTGATTTCTGTCTGATGTGAAGAGACCAGACTCACTTTCCTGTGGAGAGCCTTCCTGTCCTAACTGCGCAGGGCCACCCGCCGTGCCGGGAATCCAGGAACTGTGTGTCTGTCTCCTTCTAGATGTCCCATCCTTCCCACCGGTTTATTTTCTACTCCTGCATCAGCACCTCACTATCAGAATTACTAAAATTGTATGATGTATCTTGACATGTAGGGGTATAAATCTTACAGATATGTTCTTCTTCTTCAGAGTTGTCTGGGCTGCTTCTTGGTCCTTTCCAATTTTATTTACATTTCAGAACATTTTAGGTCCCTAGAAAACCCTGCTGGATTCTGGTTTGGATCTGCCTGAATATATGAATCAATTAGATCACCAGCTCCGTGATCCGGCCACTTACTATCCACACACGGGGTATTTTTCATTGCCTTAGATCTTGTTAGAACTTCATTGCCTTTCATTGGTAGAACTTGTTGTCTGATGGTGTCCATGCACAGCCCCTTAATATCCTGCCTGTCAATGGGGACAACAGACATAAGCTTACAACTTGTACTCATTAGGATGGCTGCTATCAAAAAAAATAAATGACAGGTGCTGGTAATGATGTAGACATTACCCTTGTGTAATGGTCTCTCCTGTCCCTTTAAGAGGCAAGCCCTGCCCTGCCCCCATCTACTGCCAAGGCAGGCAGGCGGATCCTCCTTCTGCTTCCAGTCTGAGTCCTTCCTTTCCAGCTGGCTCCCAAAGAGGTAGCTGCTGCCATGACTCCCCCCTTCTCCCTCCCTCCCTCCCTCCCTCCCTCCCTCCCTCCCTTCCTCCCTCCCTCCCTCTCTGCTCTTTCACCTTCTCCCCTTTCCCTTCCATAACCCACTAAATAAATATCCAACTTCATTCTGCATGGCATGCCTATCCATCTTGCTCTCTCACCTGCCATGTGGCACCCTACCTGGGACTTGCCGCCCCTCATGGCCTGTGGACTACTCGGGGGCTCCCTGACTGGGACTGGCTACCTTTGTGGCCCACTGTGGTCTCATGCCCACTGCCCACTGCCGCCACTCAGGGACCTGCAGCATTTTATTTAAACCATAACACCTTGGATGCTGGGGCCAGGTTTGATTGCACACATCTTTGATTCCAGAACTCAGGAGACAGAGACAGGCAGATCTATGTGAGTTCAAGGCCTTCCTGGTCTACGTAGTAAGATCCAGTACAGCCAGGGCCACAGAATGAAACCTGTCTCAAAATAGATAAAATAAAACAAAATGCATTTTGGGGGCAGGGATATAGTTCAGTGGTAGAATGCTTGCCTAGCATGGACAAGGTCCTGGATTCAATCCCAATACTGCAAAAAGTGATAAGAATAAATAAAATAGTGAAGCAGTTTGAGACAGCTTAGTAGAAAAAAGCACTTGCCACACAAGCTGAATGACATGAGTTCAAACCCTGGGACTAGAACAGCCCTATTTGCTGGCAAGTACCTGTTATCTACAGGGGGTTGGGAGGTAAAGACAGAAGTGTAACAGGCTTTCGTGGACTACCAGCCCCCAAATTATGACACAGAGACATATTGTTATGAATGCTTAGCCTTAGTTTAGGCTTGTTTCTAGCTAGCTTTTTTTAAACTTAAATTAACACATTTCTATTAATCTATGTGCTGCCCCCAAGGCTTGTTTACCTTGTTTACATTCTGTCCATCCTGCTTTCCTGCTTCCTCCATGTCTGGCTGGCTGGGTCCTGGCTGGCCAGCCAACTCCCCTCTTCTCTCCTCCCGTCAGCCTCACCTATGCCTCCTCTGCCTAGCTGTTGGCCATTCAGCTTTTCATTAGACCAATCAGATGTCTCAGGCAGGCAAGGTGAAACAGCAACACATCTTTACACAGTTAAACAAATATTCTGTTCCACAATACAGAAGTATTGCCTGCAGTATGAAAAGTGACAGAAACAAGAGAGATCAGATCAATAAGGTGGAATGGAAAAAACTCCCAGAAATTGTCCTCTCGCCTCCATACTCAGACCAGTGTGTGTGTGTGTGTGTGTGTGTGCGCGCGTGCGTGCGTGCACATGCAAATAACAAATAAAAAAATTTGCATGTTTAAAAAATAGTATAAAATACATAGTTATGAGGTTCAAATGAAAGGTATATGAGCGTGAGCAGTAGCATAAAACATAAAACATTGCTTGTATCTCTCTCTTTGGTTTTTGAGACAAGGTTTCCCTACCTAGCATTAGCTGACCAGAAACTCACTATGTAGGCCAAACTGGCCTCAAATTCATGGAGATCCACCTGCCTCTGCCTCCTGAGTTCTGGGATTAAAGTCATGTGTCACCACACCTGATGAATGTGACTCTCTTAAAGAAAATCTGGGGCCAGTGAGATGGCTCAGTGGGGAATGGGGCTTGCTGCCAAGGCTGATGACTTGAGTTTGACTCCCAGGACCCACATGGTGGGAAGAGAGAACTGACTCTCACAAGCTGTTCTCAGGCCTCCACATACACACTCTGACAAGTACATGCTACAGTCGATGCGCACACAAGCACCCAAATGTACACACACCACCACACACAAGTACATGCCACAACCACCCAAGTGCGCACACACACACACAGGTACATGCTACACTCACCTAGATGCACACACACACCACACACAAGTACATGCCACACTTACCCAATGTACACACACATACCACCACCACCACACAAATAAATAGATAAATGTAAAAAAAAAATAGAAAACAAATCAAAATCTGATTTAAAGAAATACAGAGCTTTTGGATAGAATGGCATTGAATAGGATTCTTGGTGAGAATGATCTGTGGCTCACTATGGGCGTGACTCCCGGTGCCCACTGTCTCCCTCTCCTCCGCTGTAATAGGAAGGACTGGTTCATCTCTGCCCTCCAACCACATGCCCTGCCATGCCTCCACCCTAGGAGCTTCTTGATGTCTGTGTCACTGCCTCCCTCCAACAGGGAGAAGGAGACTCTAAGGAAACTTCTTCCCCTGAAGGACCACATGTCTATCAGAGGATGAGCCTCCAGGGCCGGCTTTCCCATCATCTGCTTGGGGAGAAGCCTTTGGGCAAGGGAGGCAGGGCAGAGGACTCTGGGGCACCACCTGCTGCGTCACAAATTCCTTGGGGACTCCCTTGGGCAGGCAGGACTCTGCCCCTGATTCAGATGGACCATTTGGGGCCACTAATTGGGCCAGGACCGAGCTCCCAGCTGCTAGGAACATGAGCAGAAATTCAGGGGTGAGAACACTAAGCTTCTCATTAATGCTGGGGACTAGGTTTGGTGGTACAAACCTGGAATGCCAGCCCTGAAAACAAAATAAAACCAGAATTGGACTGGGGTACAGCTCAATGCAAAAACCTGTGCCTAGCCTGTATAAAGTTCTGGTTCAACAACTGGAACCAAAAGAAGAAACAAAGTGATGGTGCGGCCTGTGGAAGTGATCCAGCCCACATACAGCTCTGGCTGGGAGCAAATGACTGTCGGTGACCAGAAAGGAGATTGGCAGCATTCGGGCTGATGGGGAGAAAAACCTAACTCGGGGTGTGTGTGTGTGTGTGTGTGTGTGTGTGTGGCTGAAAGACCTACCTGTGTGTTTCTTTTCTTTTGTTTTTTTTTTTGTTTTTTTTTTTTTGTTTGTTTTATTTTTTGAGACAGGGTTTCTCTGTGGTTTTGGAGCCTGTCCTGGAACTAGCCTCTTGTAGACCAGGCTGGTCTCGAACTCACAGAGATCCGCCTGCCTCTGCCTCCCACGTGCTGGGATTAAAGGCGTGCGCCACCACCGCCCGGCCCGTGTGTTTCTTTTAAGATTTTATTTATTTGGGGACTGAAAAGATAGCTCCAGTTCCAGGGGATCCCATGCCCTCTTCTCCCCTCTGCTGGCAATAGGCATGCATATAGCATAGAGTGCACACACATACATGCAGGCAAAGCCCTTCAACACATACATAGCGACTTGAACCTGGGTCTTCTGCAAGGTCAGTGACATTGTGTAGCCACCTCCAGCCCCTGACCTATGGATTTTCAATAGAACCTGTCAGGGGTTCTCTTCTCTGTTGAAGCATGGTCACCTCTTGGTGGAGCCTGCCCATTTCAGTGCCATCTCTGAAGCCACTGAGAAATTTGTGAGTCTTGAAAGAATAAAGACCAAGAACTCTGGAAAGTTCTTTTTGAATTAGAAAGCATGATTACTATTTGGTTTGAATGAGGTGGCGAGCGTATATAATTGAGGGACTTTGACCCACTCTGCCTCGATCGCACCTTCTCACAATGGCCTGTGCTCCACAGAGCTTTGCAGTTCAGATGGGCAAAGCCCACACACCACAGCATGTGGCAAGCGTCCTCGTCTTCATGTGTCATACAAGAACAAGGGTCACCCCATCTTAAAGGCCTGGGAACTTTGCCTCAGCTAATGAAGCAGCTATCCAACCCTGGCCCCTGAAGTCAGTCTGATGAAATCCATTTCCTCACCAGCCCCCACTAAGACTTTCCACAGAGCAGAGTCCAGATGCAAAGGGCACTTAGCTCTCTGAACCCTCTTTGCAGTTCCTTTGTAATTGAAAGCCTCTTTACAACACATCTTAGATTTCTGGTTTGCTGTTTTCCCTAAGCAGTAGCTGTTATTATTGCATCTGCAGCTCCCATTCAACTTCGCTGCTGACTGACTGGGAGATCCTCTGTGCTGTATTACAGAACTGCCAGGGGCCCAGAGACAAAGGCCCCGAAGACCCTTCAGGGCCACAGGGATGGAGGCCTTCACGGCTTGACAAGAACCTGCTCCCACTTGGCTTTCAGCGGGGTTCTTGGCAACATCTCTCTGTAATATCGCCTTTTGGGGACCCACCTTCTCTGTGCCCTCCTTGTATGTCCTGAACCTAAGCCACTATTCTGGGCCTGACCTCAGCCCATCCCACTTGGGGTAAAGAACCAAGTGGCATTTCAGGTACCGGAATGAGTATAGGGACAGGCAGTGTGGCTCAGCACTTGCCCCACGAGCCTGCGAATTGAAACCCGCAAAGAGGTGGAAAGA
This sequence comes from Chionomys nivalis, assembly GCF_950005125.1. NCBI lineage: Eukaryota > Metazoa > Chordata > Mammalia > Rodentia > Cricetidae > Chionomys > Chionomys nivalis. Next base: position 57,534,346 of record NC_080092.1, on the reverse strand, counting down.
GGACAGAATAACTCCGCAGACTTGTCCTCTGACCTCCATCTGTGCACTGTGACACACATGCCCACACATATATCGTCTTGCACACACACACGCAATAATAATATTTAAATTAAAAAGTACCAAAATGGCAGTCATGTGCGAAATAAATATAACAAATCACAAAAAATTAAAAGAAATTAGTGTAGGAAGCTGGGGGTAACAGTGTATACCTGCAACCCCAGCGAATGGGAGGCTAAGACAAGAGGATCGCAAGTCTGAGGCCAGCGGGACTGTAGCTAGTGAGCCACGGCAGAACCTGGGTTAGGGTTCCTGTGGCTGTGACGAAACACTGCAGCGAAGCGACGTGGGAGGCATAGTGGCTCGAATAAAAATGGCCTTGTAGGTTCATATATTTGAAAACTTAGTCACCGGGGAGTGGAAATGTTTTAAAAGATTAGAAGGATTAGGAGGTGTGGCCTTGTTGGAGGGGATGTGGCTTTGTTGGAGGAAGTGTGTCAGTGGAGGTGGGCTTTGAGGTTTAAACCACCATGAAGGGCCCAGTCTCTCCGTCTTTGCCTGCAGATCAGGATGTAGCTCTCCGCTACTGCTCCAGCACTATGGGTACTGCTGTGGTCCAGCCATGCCCTTCCCATGATAATGGACTAAGCCTCAGAACTATAAGCAAGTCCCCAATTAAATTCTTTCTTTTATAAGAGTTGTGTTGGTCATAGTGTCTCTTCACAACAAGAGAACAGTGATGAAGACAGGAAGAAAAGGGTTTATTTCACTCACATTCCCGTACAACGGGTCATCATCAAAAGCAGTGAGGACAGGAGCTCAAGAGGGTAGGAACGTGGAGGCGGAGGCAGGAGCTGATGCAGAGGCCATGGAGGAGTGCTGCTTACTGTCCTGCTTCCCATGGTTTGCACAGCCTGTTTTTAGAACCCAGGACCACCAGCCCAGTGATGGCTCCACCCACAATGGGCTGGGCCCTCCTGCATCAATCACTGATTAAGAAAATGCCCTACAGGCTTCTCTATAGCCCTATCTTATGGTAGCATTTTCTCAATTGAGACTCCCTCCCATCAGGTGACTCTAGCTTGTATCAAGTTGACGGAAAACTAGCCAGCACTGGAAGGAAGGACGGGAGAGAGGGGAAGGGAGGGGAGAGGTGAGGGAAGGGTTAGAAAGGGAAGGAATCTGTGTGCAAAATGGCAGGAGCTGTGTGATCACCCCGAGCACAAACACTCACTCTTCATCCACCATAGTAGGCACAGCGAAGCTCCTACTATGTGTTCTCCCCCAGCCAACACCAGATGGGGGTCTTGCTCTCACAGAATTTAGGATCACAGCAGGAAGAAGCTGGCAGTAAACAAGTCTGCAAGACTGGCTGGCTGGTGGGAAGAGCTGCAGGCTCCCCGGAGTGAGGCGGGCTGGCCAAGGCAGTGGCGGAAGAGTCCTTCTCGCCCGCTTTTGCGTTCTCCCAGTTGGCTGCAGGGAGCGTATTAATGATGCAAGGAAAATGAAACCTGGGAAGAAACAAAACACCCCTCCCCCAGCCAGGCCTGAGAGAGGGAGATCATGGATGTCACCAGTATAGAGAGAGTATCCCCCCATGTCCCCAGGTTTGTCCTGCTGCCGTACTGTGCGATTAAACCCTCAGCACAGGGGGCCGTTCCTCTGTCACCCTGGCGTGTTTACCTCTTGCCTGTTTAACCATCCCAAGAACAACTCCCACAGGCCACCATCAAAACATGAGTTCATCCAGCGTGGTTCCCCCAGAGGACAGCCTGGCCTGCCTGGAACTGTGCGGTCCCCTCTCTAGGGAATGTCTTCATCTCCCAGCCAGGCCTAGGGCCTTCCAGCATCCCCAACCCCCAGCAGATGGGTGGGTACATTAGTTCCTGACAAAAGCAACCTCAGGAATAATGGGTTTGTTCTGGCTCAGTCTGATAGTACAGAGAAGGTCATGGCAGCAGGAGGGTCAGGTTGCTGGAGTCCCGGAAGTGGAGATGCCTGCTGGTGCTCAGCTCGCTTGCTCCCCTTTATTCAGCCAGGGACCCCTGCCCATGGGCTGATGCTGCCCGCGTTCTGGTTGGGTCTTCCCTCTCAGTTAACCTTCTCTGGAAACACACACAGAAAAGGGCCCAGAGGTGTTTCCATGGTGAATTCGAATCCAGTCATTGAAGGTGATGTGAATTTTTTTGTTTTTTGGTTTTTTTTTTTTTTTTTTTTTTTTTTTTGGTTTTTTCGAGACAGGGTTTCTCTGTAGCTTTGGTGCCTGTCCCGGAACTAGCTCTTGTAGACCAGGCTGGCCTCGAACTCCCAGAGATCCGCCTGTCTCTGCCTCCCGAGTGCTGAGATTAAAGGCGTGCGCCACCACCATCTGGCTAGGTGATGTGAATATTGAGGGGGTCTCTGAAGTTTGACTCGGGGGGAATGAAGCCTCCGCTGCCCTGACCCTGCCCTAGTGACTGCTTCTCAGCCAAGGGGAGGGGTTCCGACTTGGGCTTCTGTATCTGGGGTTGCAGTATTAAGACAAAGACAGAGTGGGGCTGAGGGGAAGCTGGAGACAGGAACCTAATAGCAACTTCCACGTCTGGGGCACTAACAGTCCCAGGCCATGAAATCCAAAGCAAGGGACAGGAGGATGACTCCTGCGGTGACCCTGGTGGGAGATGGGAGGCACTTCCCTGCAGTTTCTGCCCAGTGGGTAGAGCAGGCTGGCACTCAGCCTCTCTGACCTCTCCCAGGCTGTTTCACTTCCCAGGATTTCTCCTGCCTTTCGGTCTGGGAAGCGAACATCTAAAGGAGGCCAGCTGCAGGGACAGAAGAGGCCTGCGGCTTGAAAGCTCCTTGAAGTCCAGTGGCCAGAGAGCACTTAGCCAAGCCCTGTTGCAAAGTGACTCTCACTATATATGCAAAACAAAGCTCCTTTTAAAAGCCTGGAGACAAACGCTCAGATATCACATTGATTGTCTCAGCTAATGGATCACAGGGAATAAGTCTTCCTCCCTCAGACATTCCTATTTCTTAAATTAAATTATGAATTATAAAAGTAATGTAGAAATAAAGGCTTGCTGTAAGTTTCTGATGATATGATGTATTTGGACTACAAACCCCCAAAAGGATGTAATAAAAAATAAAAAGCGGGGCATGGTGGCACACACCTTAATCCCAGCAGAGGCAGAGGCAGGTGGATCTCTGAGCTACAAACCTGGTTTACAAAGTGAGTTTCAGGACAGCCAGGGCTACACTGAGAAACTGTGTCTTGAAAAACAAACAAACAAACAAAAACCCAAAGGCTGGTTTCCTCATCTCTCCAGTGCCAAGCCCACCCCACATGACCACAGCCGGTGGCTCTGTGCGTGAAACTTGCATTGGTTTTGTTTGGTTTTCATTATGAGGCGCTGGGATGGAGCCCTGAAACTCACACACGAGAGGCAAGCATCTGGGCTGCACCCCCAGCCCCACCTCTGTACAGAACTGGACAGCTTTCTTAGAGTCAGGGTGAGGGTTGCACCACTAGACAGGGACCTCTGGGACATTGGTTCCCTGCTGGCCACTTTCCCGGAAGTGTCCCAAGGTCTCCTCTTCCCCAGAAACTTCTGACAGTCAACTATGCAAAAGGGGATTCTGGTTACAAATTCCTGAAGAAACCCAGAATTTATACCAGATTGAACTATTTTTAGAAAAAAATCTCCTTACAGAAAAAAAAAATGCAAGGGGCGGGGCAGACCTTTAGGGACCAAGGGCACCCATGCCCTGAGTGGAGCGAAGGCTACTCAGCCCCAACCACTCAACCTCCCAGCCCGACCTTTGCCCCAGCAGGCATACTCAGGGAAAAACAAGGCTTCTAACTGAGACCCTGGTGGCCTGGCACTCTCCAGAGCCATGAGGAAAATAACAGCGATCATTCCCAGGGCATCCCCAACAGTCTGGTCTAGACAGTCTCAGCGCCAGGCTCCTGGCTGCCTGGCATGGGCTTCCAACCCCATCCAAGAGCATCTTCCCCCTTCCTGACTCCTAGGTTGCCCTGGTTACGGGATCAACTGCCCCTGTGGGAAACTGGGCTCTGGATGTCATCACTGGCCCAGAAGAGCATGGAACTCTGGTGTGAGCAGCAGGGCATGCCCTGAAGTGCCTGCAGGGGTTTTTGCCCTTGGTGTTTAAGCTATAGACAGAAAAACAATTGGGGAGAGCAAAGCCAGATGGGGGAAGACCTAGCAGTGTGAGGGAAGGCAGGTCGGGGAGCAGGTATGGCTCACATAGTAGCTCAGCCACTTTAAAGGATGTGATCCCAGCACTTAGCTGAAGCAGGAAGCTGTTAGGGTCAAAGCGAACCTGACCCATATAAGGGAGTCTCAAATATATAAATAAAGGATGTTTACAAAGAGTTTTTAAATAAAATAGAGAAATACTTGGGATAACAAATCCAAAATAGGTTGGGGCGGGGGGAATGCCTCTCAAAGAAAGCTCAGTTTCCCATGAACTGAGGAATGCTGACTATTCTCTCCATCTTGGAGAGTCTCTGGCCCCTCAGCCCACTAAAGCTCAGAGAAGTTTTCACCACTCAGACCACTCCCTCAACTTGGGGAGTTGTTCTGTTGGGTGACAAAGCCCTTTTGTATAGGCCAGGGCTGCTGGGGAGCTCACAGTCCCTTCTCTTCCAGTGATGTAGTCATTCAGCCCACCCCTGTCATGGAGCCACCTGCACCAGGCTGCGTCACTGGACAGGCATGAGCCAAGGCCCTGCCTCCACACTGGCTCAGCTGGACTCTGACCTTTGGCCTGGCTCTGGCTGAACACCTGCATCTTCCACACACCAGGATGGTCTAAGCATCTTCTTCGGGTCACTGATCAGCAGGTGGACCCCCAAAACACGTGTTCCTAGATGCCTCCTAATCCCTGCATACACACAGGTACTGTGAGGATGTGTCCACCTGTCTCTCTCCAAACACTGGAGTGTAAGTTTGGAAGTTCGGCACAGGCTGTCACGCAGGAGACACTCAGCAAGTCTTCTCTCGGTTACCAATCCACATCTTGGGTTAGTACCATGACATATCAGGTCAGAGAACATAAAGCTCTTCAAAGGCCACCCACTCAGCTGCCATAGCCCTTTGCCTTCCCCCTTTCTTCCTTCTTGGACCTGCCTGAGCTGCTGAACCTTTTCTTCTTTCCCTTTGCAGTGGCAGGGATCAAACCCTGAGGCTTGGTGGAAAGTTCTCTACCACCGGACCATACACTTGGGCATGGCCTTCTTGTTAAGTGAACACAGAATAATCCTATCCTGTGTGCACCAGTGTTTGGAGGGCCTGTGCTGTGTGTGCTCAGCCAAACATGTTTCCTAATGGATTCAACTAAATTGTCCCTGAGCAGGAGAGGGCAGAGCAACAGTGTGGGGGCTTTACCAGGCTTTCTTTTGGGCCACCAACCAGCTCCCAAATCATGACGCAGAGACTTACTATTAGTTATGGATGCTCTGCCTTAGCTTAGGCTTGTTTCTTGGCTCTTAGAACTTAACCTGTTTGTCTTCATCTATGCTTTTCTTCGAGGCTTTTACCTTTCTTTCCTTTTGTGCATCTTACTTTCACGTCTTCTCCACGGCTGGGTGCTGGCTGCCCGGCTTCTGGCCCTGGGCGTGTCCCTGACTTTCTCCCTCATTCTCTCCTCCTTCTCTTTTCTCTTGTTCTTCTTGAACCTAGATTTCTCTTCCTATTTATTCTGTCTGCCTGCCAGCCCTGACTATCCTTTCTCCTGTCTAGTTATTGGCTGTTCAGCTTTTTATTAGACCAATCAAGTGCTTTAGGCAGGCAAGGTGAAGCAGATGTAACACATCTTTACAACGTTAACAAAGGCAGCGGAAACAAGTGTCACACACCCTCACATAGTTAAAGTAATATTCCACGGCAAGAACACACGTCACACACCCTCACAGAGTTAAATATTTCACAGCAAGAACACATGTCACACACCCTCACAGAGTTAAAGTAATATCCCACGGCAAGAACACATGTCACACACCCTCACAGAGTTAAAGTAATATTCCACAGCAGGGGCTGAAGATCAACCCAGCACCATCCACAGGTATTAAGGACAATGGGATGTTGACATCTTAGTGACAAAAGTAAGGGCCAAATCATTCCCACCTTAGCCACTCTCAGAGGCACCCACTCTCCTGAAGCACTGAGCTGTCCTGCATGTCCCCCTTCCCATGCCCTTGGTGGCACAGGAACCAGCATTAATTATAAACACCACGGGCAGCAATGTGGGCTACAGGGCAGGGGATGCCCCACTCATCCACATTACAGCATAGTCTCCAATATGGCCCTGAGGCTCAGAGGCTCAGAGAGGTGAGGCTCCCTGTGTCGGGGTTGCTGGCAGCTCCGTCCTGGGTTAGAGCAATTTCCAGCATAGGAGGCCACTCCCATGCCTCCCCCATAGGTGGGAGGAAAAGCCCAAGGTTCTGATAGACCCATTAGGAAAAGGAAAGTAAACCCAAAGCCGTGGGTGGGTGGGAAGAGCCGGGATGCCTCCAGTTGGTGAGCCTCCCGTTTCCTCCTCCTGTGAATTATTCATCCCGGACGCCAGGCAGCACATCAATAATGCAAGAGGCAGCAGCCTGGGCAGGGCCCAGATTCCAGTTGACCCACTCAGCTGCTAAGGCTCTGGGGAAAGAGCTGTGCTCTGCTCCGGTTCTGGGGTGTTACCTGAGGCCTCTAAAACCCAACTGCCCTCGGTGGCCCCGGTAATGGCCCCGGAGTGTCAGGGCCTGCAGACAGGATGGGCGGCCTGTTCAGCGCAGCCAGTCTGTGGAAGACACAGCACGAAGCGCGTGTGCTTGGCTCCTGGGCATGCAGAGCTGGGGGTCAGAGGAGGAGGAAGGGTAAAAGACACCTGGTCGCCGGGCGGTGGTGGCACACGCCTTTAATTCCAGCACTCGGGAGGCAGAGGCAGGTGGATCTCTGTGAGTTCGAGACCAGCCTGGTCTACAAGAGCTCGTAGTTCCAGGACAGGCTCCAAAACCACAGAGAAACCCTGTCTCGAAAAACCAAAAAAAAAAAAAAAAAAAAAAGACACCTGGGTGCAGGCAGCAGGTTCTGGGATGTACGGGCCTTCAGACTGTATCTCGGGACATTGCTATCCCTGAGCCTCGTATGTATGCACCTCTTACCGTGTCGCCCAGCCTCCTGGGGTTGTGGGGATTCGTCGCCTCGTGCCCAGATGCTGCGTTAGTTACCTGTGTTGCTGTGATAAGCCACTGTGACCAAGGCAGCTTAGGGAAGGAAGGGTTTATTAGGACTTACAATTCCAGAGGGCTGAGAGTCCGTCATGGCAGGAATCATGACAGTGGGCAGGCATAGTGACAGAAACTGGAAGCTGAGGACTTACATCTTGAACTGCAGCAAGAAACAGAGGGGACTAGCAGTGGCGGGAGCCTTTGAACTCTCAAAGCCCACTTCCAGGGACACACTTTCTCATCGAGGTCACATCTCCTAAGCCTCCCCAAACACCAAGCACCACCAACTAGGGGATTCAAACACAGAGCCCATGGGAAGGCCCTTTGTCCTCAGCATGTCTGTCATTTGAAGGCTCCTGGGTTGTGAGGACTTTAGATATTTCCCCTTGCTGGTTCCAAAGTTCCTTCCGGTCGTCCACTCTTAAATTTCCTAAATTTGATTGTCTTAAGCAAACCTTACTAGAGGCACAAACCAGGCCGAAGGGTAGTGTGCTCACCATTGTCTGAAACAGCCTACAGAAGACACTACTTGGCCAGTGAATTTCCTGGAACACCAATGGACCAAAAGTTTATTGAAATACATTGCATGTGGCAGTGGCTGAGTTCCAAGAGAGGATCACTTTCCTGAGAGGGGACAGCACAATGAGAGGCGGTGTGGGTGCTTTCATAGCAGCTGAGGGGGAGATTCCCCATTCTCATCTGTGGATGATTGTGCACCCCAGAATGACAGCCCTCTGGCTGTCCTGTTGAGTGGTGAATTTCTCAGTGTGAGCCCTTCTTCTTGTGACTGGCCATTTGTGTAAGATGCCCTGGGTCCTCAGGGGTCAGACTCCAGATGTCTGTGTCAGACACCCCACTCGGGCTCCAGGTGGCCATGGCATGGTCATTACAGTATGGGCTCTTGCCTTATGTTTGCCTTTTGTCTCTGTAGCCCTAATAATGGTGCCCATGTAAGTGTCTGTCCACCCTAGTGAGGCTGGCGACATCGCCCTGGTGGCATTTCTTCTTACTGTGGCCCTTCAGGGATTATGTTAATGCTCTTTAGAAGATGGCTGCCATGCAGCCCTAAGGCAGCGGCTGCGAGCAGTGTGGCGGTCATAGACAGAGCTGTGCAGTGAAGCGCTTTAAAGTGACCAGTCCTCCTGGAAGAGAGTGCAGGCTCCCCTGTTCCCCAGCCAGCAAATGGCTCCCATTAAAGGAAAAGAAGCACACACATACAACAACAACACAGAGAGAAAGGTCTCCAAAGCAGAGGGCACACAGGAAGCCCAGCCTCCTCTTGAAGGCTGGTGTTTTCTTTGGTTTGGTTTCTGAAGTCTTTGAAGGATCTTCCTCCTCTACTCCAGGGCCGATCAGTTTGAAGGAAGTCTGGGTGGTGATTGACCCGCAACCGAAGTGTGAATGTGTCCTAATCAGGCTTTGAACATTTTTGGACCAGTCGCAGGGGCCCTGTTCTGGGAGGTCTTTGTTTTAAGATGCTTTTGTCACAGCTCAGGAGGGTGAGGAAGAAGCTGCCACCCCCCCCCTTAGATGGTGTCTTTTTTTCCTTTTTTTTTTTTTGTTGTTGTTGTTTTTTTGTTTGTTTGTTTGTTTTTCTAGATGGTTTCCCTGTGGAGCCCTGACTGTCCTGGAACTAGCTCTGTAGACCAGGCCAGCCTTGAACTCACAGAGATTCATCTGCCTCTGCCTCTGCCTCTGCCTTGCAAGTACTAGAATTAAAGGTATGCGCCTGGCTGAAGATGTCGATCTTTATGGAGGCTTCTTAAGGCCTAAAGAGGCCCCTGTTACCCACACTCCTTTCATTTCAATTAAGAAAGCAGCAGCAGCAGCAGCAGCCTGAGTGGTGGCACACACCTTCAAGCCTAGCACTCCCATCAAACCCTGTGCCTCTCTGAGTCCTGCTTCACCTCAGGAAGATAAACGAGCCCCCTCAGAAGCATTAGGCGGTTAAGATGATGCTGGTGCCCAGTGTGTAGGAAGTGCTCGCCTCAGCCCTACTTAACTGAGGGTCCACAGTAAGAAGAAATGCCACCAGGGCGATGTCGCCAGCCTCACTAGGGTGGACAGACACTTACATGGGCACCATTATTAGGGCTACAGAGACAAAAGGCAAACATAAGGCAAGAGCCCATACTGTAATGACCAGGCCATGGCCACCTGGAGCCCGAGTGGGGTGTCTGACACAGACATCTGGAGTCTGACCCCTGAGGACCCAGGGCATCTTACACAAATGGGCAATCTTAAGAAGAAGGGCTCACACTGAGAAATTCACCACTCAGCAGGACAGCCAGAGTGTTACCAGGGGAAGCTCCTAAGGAGGCCACTCTCCCGATGACTTCCCCTGACCTCCTGGGACAGGCCTCTAAACTGTTGCTGTCACCTATCCCACAGGTCCCCAAGCCACAACAAACCCACCCCTTCCCGCTAGAGCTTTCCTTAAGATCAAAAGTCACATAATCCAGGAAGCCTGTCCTTTTTATCTTTGTGTTTCCAGGGTCCAGTGCCAGGCCTGCCAGACAGCAGGTCTTTTTTTTTTTTTTTTTTTAGTATGTATACAATGTTCTGCCTGCATGTATGCCTATGAGATCTGAGGGCACCAGATCTCATAGATGGTTGTGAGCCACCATGTGGTTGCTGGGAATTGAACTCAGGACCTCTGAAAGAGCAGCCAGTGCTCTTAATCTCTGAGCCATATCTCCAGCCCCTGCAGGTCTTTAGTACACATTTGTGATGAGAGACGGGGAGGAGGAGCCCCTCAAGAAAGCCACCCCTGCCTTCACCTTCCAGGCAGACCCTGAGACTTCCTCCTGCTCTGTGCAACTCCCACACATGTCCTCACGAGTGTGCGCTGTGTGTCTTCCTCTTCCAGGGCCTGGCTACACTCATTCATGCCGCATATAGAAGTGTGCTTGTTACTCACATGGGGACTAGAGGTGAGATCAGGTGGAAAGAGAGCAAACTGCTAACCATGTGGTGTCCCACTGACCCCCTAAAAGGCAGGTACCAAGGAATGGGGTGTGTCAGGGCACTATAAAGGCAGTGTGTGTGTGTTGCTGGGGAATGAACCTAAGACATCACATGTGCTAGGTAAATGTGCTACCTCTGAACTGTATCCTCAGGCTTTTTATTTTGAGAGGGGACCTCACTAAATTGCCTAGGATGATGGCCTTGAACTCATTCAACAATTAAGGCTGGTCTTGAACTTTCAGTTCACCTTCCTCAACTTCCCAGGCAGCTGGATTACAGGTTCATGCTACCAGATCTGCCTTAGGGACAGTCGTTCATTAACTCTCCCCCACGTGTGTATAGAGTAGGTGGAATAGGTGCTCCTTTTCTCTGCATGAGAAGGAAGCAGGGCCTCCAAGCATGGGCACGGGCACTCCTCCTAAGGCATGGGAGAAAGCTGGACTTAGCCTCCGGTCTCATGGGTCCTGTCCCATGTGTACTCCGACTTCAGCTCTTGGGTAGATCTGAGTTGATTGTGAAGGTCGTGTTCTCATCTTGACGTGGATTATTTCACTGAATGTTCACACTTCAGATCTGATAAGGCTGGGAGAAGTTAGGAGCCTCTCCAGGGGGCCCCAAATAGTAAATAGCCCGCTGAGATTTGAACCCATCACCATCAGGTGACCTGACCCACTTGGTCCTGATCCTCCTGAGCCCTAGGACCCTCTCTCCTCCCCCCCCCCCCCCGCCATTTCTGTGCTCACAGCATTTCCTTCCATAACCATTGGTTGTCTAGCCTGGTGACCCTGCCAGTGCTCCCTCCCCGACCCAAGAAAACAGCCCCTGCCTGTGGCTCACTGCTGCTAGAAATCAGTTCTCCTTCCCCTCAAACCATCCCTGTCTGCCTTCCTTCCATTGGGCTTTTCCTTCTGAACCAGCAAAGTGTGCATTAAGAAGCTGAGGATGGAATTATCTCACCAAAATGTCTTTAAGATCTTCTGTGTCAAGCATGGTGTGACTTTAGATAAAACCTGGAATATTTCTGAGCCTCAGTTTACCCATGTGAGTGCAGGGATAGTGACGCTAGCTACCCCACAGGGTGGCCATGTGGTTTGCCATGCACAACAAAAGTTGGTTTCCTGCCTTCTTTCTCCAGCTCGAGATCTTGGACCATGAGCAGGAAGGACAGAAGGGGTCTTGGGAGATGGCTCAGTTGGTAAAGTGCTTGCCATGCAAGCACACAGACCTGAGTTCTATTCCCAACACTCAACGTAAAAATCCAGATGGGAAACCAGATGGTAGTGGTGCACACCTTTAATCCTGGTACTTGGGAGGCAGAGGCAGATGGATCTCTGAGTTCAAGTTCAGCTAGAGCTTTTACACAAAGAACCCCTATCTCAAAATAAATAGGTAAATGAATATTAAAATCCAGATGTGGTGACACACACTTGCAATCCCTCTTCTGAGAGGTAGAAACAGGGGGGTCCCTGGGGCGGGCTGGCCAGATATCCTAGCCTAATCAGCAAGCCCAGGTCCCAGTGAGAGACCCTTTCTCAAAACACAAGCTAGATGGCTCCCGAGGAACAACCCTGGAGATTGACCTTTGGCCTCCACAAGCATGCACACACATCTGCATGCACACACATCTGCGTGCACACACGAACAAGACAGAAGGCGGGACCAGCCATTGTCCTCCTGGTTTTTTTTTTTGTTTTTTTTTGTTTTTGTTTTTGTTTTTTGTTTTTTTTTTGTTTTTCGAGACAAGGTTTCTCTGTGGTTTTGGAGCCTGTCCTGGAACTAGCTCTTGTAGACCAGGCTGGTCTCGAACTCACAGAGATCCTCCTGCCTCTGCCTCCCGAGTGCTGGGATTAAAGGCGTGCGCCACCACCGCCCGGCTGCCTTCCTGTTTTATCATGTATAAAACCAAGGCCTGGAGAGAATGGTAACTTGCCCACAGGAATGCCACGTGGAGCCCCAGTGACCACAGGATCCCCAGGCCCACAGCCCAACCCAGTGATTGACAGCCTGGGTAGACTGCTTGGCCATTTGGAACCCCAATCTCAGCAGTACACACACAGGGAACACATATGTTCAGCAGTACACACACAGGGAACACACATAGAGAACACATATGTTCAGCTTTATTTCTTTCCATGCCAAGAAATACAGAGTCACTAGTGAGTGTGCTGGGGAGGGGCCGGTTCTTGCTGTTCACCAGGATGCCCAAGAGAGGCCAGGTCAATGCCCTCAGCCACTGTGTTCCTGCAGCTGGCCCCGAACCGAGACAGTGTTGGGACAGCAGCGCCGCTGTCCCTTCCAGCTTCGTGGGAACTGGGTTGTGAGAGAACCCTTTCTCAGTCTTCTTCCATCCCAGTGGCTCTCTCCTCCTGCCCTGTGCTCCCTTCTGCCCAGGGAACACCCAGGAACCTCTAGGCTGTGTTTCTGGAACCACGGGAAGGCTCTCGGGTTTCTCTTGCCTGAATGGAAGAATGCTCCAGCTAAGCCGTTCCCTGATGCAGAGACCCCAATTGTTCCAGGCTAAAGTGTGAATAAGTGTGTGTGTGTGTGAGGATGTGAATGACAGGCCTAGTGTGCACTTGTGACTAGGGGATGGGAAGGAATGGCTGGGTGTGGGCTGGACTCCAGCGACGCTGAGGCTAAAGATAAAGCTGCCTCTGCCTCTTCTCCCCTTGGGACAATTGCTAGACAGTGTCTTTCCTTTCCCAAAGCTCGACTCCTAGTGTGTGTGTGTCAAGGGGACTTTAGGAGACGCCCACTCAGGATCAGGAGCCTGTGACAGGCTGTTTCCATTGACAGTACATCTCCCCTGACCCACTTACTTCCCACAGCAAATGGGGACATTTCTAGTTTGGCTTCAAAAATCCCATAAAGTGTGCATAGCCGGTCCTTGTTTTAGGAACTAAGCCCAAGTTTATTCCCCAAATAGGGACCTGATTTAGGTGCACCAACCCTAGTGAGACGCTCCCAATCCCTCAATCCTCCCAGCAACCACCCTTGTTGGGAGCCCCAGAGCCTCTCCTAGCGGCCAGTGCTCTGTGCTAACCTGCTCTTCCCAGGGTCCTCTCAGAGATTGTAGGGAGCCACACAGGGAACCCTGGGAAGGAGGTATCAAGGTCCTAATTTTGCTCAGAGGAAATGAACTTCCAATCTCCATCCAGTGGCTTTGGACCTGTTCCCCAGTAGCCCTAGCTGCTGGGCAGGGGAATCTGGATCATTTCTCCCCTCCCAGATCTGAGCAGAAGATGATGGTGGGGGTATGGCATTGGTTAGTGGGGGCTCAGAGCAAGCAAGGCCAGCAGGTGAAGCCCCCATGGGCACAGCCTGTGTGGTGTGCCAGGCAGAAAACTGGAGACGCACAGAGGCAAAAGGCAGGCGGCTATTCGTCAGAGGGCTGTCTAGTTCCTTCCCCGTGTTCCACTAGGTCCTAAGACAGAGGCTGTAGCTGGGCCCTTACTCCCTGCCCCAGTCCCCACTCTCTAGACTGAACCTTCAGCTGGCCTTCCTTCTAGACTCCTGGAAGTCTGGATCATGTACTAACAAGCCTTCCTAAGATTCTCTAGCCCCCTCCCTTACAAACTGCAGCAAAGACTCCTGAGAAGCTATGAGTCAGAAAGTCCATTAGGAGTCTCAGAGTTATCTCTAGGGAAGGCCTTTGTTGCTGTGGATGGCCAGGGACACATGGTCAGACACAGAGCATGCCTTAGAGCTGGGCTAACAGCCTCAGTCAGGTCCACCTCAGCTCTTCTGTGTAGGACTCCCAATGCCCTATAGAGAGCCCCTGGGTCACTAGTGTGGGTCCCAAGATGAAATCCCAGACCCCAAAGAGAGAACTCAGGCTCTGTCCCTTCCTCATGGCTGACTGAGATCAGGTCAATTTCTAAGACTTCCGAGTTGGTGCCCCAAGCTATAGCATAGATGGAAAGCAAGAGGCAGACACCATAGTTCTGGAAGATGCTCTCGAACCTGAGTCCTTGGTGGAGAAGCATGGAGGCTGAAGTTCAGTAAGAGCGCCAGGCACGCCATGCTATCCCTATCCAGGCTTCAGTGGAAGGTTTCCATATGGCTCTTGCCTCTTTGCTGGGGGGGGGGGTATTATCCAGGGCCCATGCTGAGTGACAGCTCCACCTTTGGGCTCAGGCTAGGAGCACTGTGGATGCTCAGAACAAAGCGTGTGAAGAGTCTATTTGCTCCCCACCAAGAAAATAGAAAAGGCAGCGGCCCATATTGTGCTCGTGTCCAGACACCCAGGGTGTGCGGTGTTTCTTTCTTGGCTGTGGGGCTGGTTTTCTTCCCATTTTGGCAGTTTATGCTGCATGTAAGTCCCAGGAATTGTGGGGATGAGAAACAAGCCTGAGAACTGAGGTCCAAAGGCGAGTGATGTGTCTATGAGATTCAGCCTCGTTATTCATTGGGTTCCCGGCCAACTTCATTCCAGATTTTCCTTCCCATCTGCCACGGGCTGACAGTGGAGTGGTGTAGAGGTTTCCCTCTAAGTTTGTGCTTTTGGAGTTTGGGAACAGGTGGGGACTTGACAGCCACCATCCTGTCCTCTGTAATGTGTGGGGACGTGTGGGTTCGGAGCTCTCCAGCCGGCTGGCATCTGCCTCTGCTAGAATCAGCTCCGCGGTTACTTCTGAACTGTAAAGAAAAGAAGGGTCACGGTGAAACGGCGCTGGGAACACTGCGTCTTCAGAGCCTTGACTTAAAGTCATGATCCCATGATGCATTGTCTCTTGGTGGGAAATGGTAGCCAGGATGAGGTACAGGGTCAGAGACATCTTTGTTTGGGGGCTCTTATGCAGGAACTCCCACCAATAAGATTTTGTGGCTTTGGTGATTGGTTAGAGAATGGTCATGTGACACTAACTGGACCAATTAAAATCAACCCTGGGACCTTGGGTCTGTAGTTAGAGGCAATTTATTTATTTATTTTATTTATTTTATTTCTTTTTTTTTTTTTTTTTAAAGACAGGGTCTCTCCAAGTAGCCTTGGCTAGTCTGGAGCTTGCATCAGGCCACTCGCCTCTGCCTCCCAAGTCCTGAAATTAAAGGCACAGACTACCACACTGTCTTTAGGCAGTGTCTCACATAACCTAGGACTGCCCCTAACCCTCTGGCCTTAAACTCCTGATCCTCCAGCATCCGCCTCCCAAATGCTATGATTATAGACACCTGCCACAATGCCCCAGACATCACTTTTGTAAAAAAAAAAATCGCTGTGCCGATCAGTGGTGGCTCACACCTTTAATCCCAGTACTCAGGAGGCAAAGGCAGGTGGATCCTTGTGAGTTCAAGGCCAGCCTGGTCTACAAGAGCTAGTTCCAGGACAGGCTCCAAAACTAGAGAAATCTTGTCATGAAGAACAAAGCAAAACAAAAAAATTGCTGCCTAATTACTGGACTGCTTTGCATGTTTGCCTCTTCCAGAACACTGTTAACCCTGGTGGTTGTCACCTGCCATCATAAGGAGAGAGCCTGCCTAGAAATGAGGCCAACACACAGAAAGCTGCACAAGAACACGAGACAGACTCCTGTCGCTTCCCTCCGAGTGTCTAGATGCAGCTTTACACCACACTAGGGAAGCCCATCCTGAAATGTCTTTTCTGAAAGCTACAAACTTCCTGTGCCAAACTGAGTTCAAAACCTGTCCCAGCCACAATGACAAGCAGCAGAACAAGCAGACTGGGACATGGTAAGGGAAATGGAACCCAGTGCCCCAGGCTGCTGGTTCCTGCTACTCACATGCCTGACCCGTCAAACTCCACACTAGTGGAGAAAGCGGAGGGTCAGAGCTTAGGAAACAGGAAGCTTCATTGGCACAGGAAGTGAGTGGAGGGTCTGAACTCTGAGCGCAGTCAAGCTGATGGAAAACCTGCACACTTGCTTCTCCTGAGTAGACAAGACTGCCCATGACCCTACACTGGGCCCCAGGCTTTGAGCACTTCCCACTCTAGGTCAGCACCTCCCACACTGGTACCTGAGTTGGAAATCTTATTAGGATGTAGATTCTGGGCTGGTGGTTAGCTCATGAGTGGCGCCCTGAGCTCCATTCTCAGCACCACCATAGAGAGGAAGAAAGAGTCAAAAGTGCAGGTCTGCCATTCAGGGGGTGCAGGGTGGGGTCTGAGAGTCTAAAACAGCCCCAGGTGATGCCCCTGCAGCAGGACCGTGGAGCACATTTTGAACGGCAGGGTCTTTATGGGAGAGGCTTAGATTGATTTCTGGGACGGAAATGTCCCAGAGTGTCCCATGCTTGGGACAGCTCTGAGATGAATGGCCTCCACACTCCCAAAGCTATGGCTGACAGTGTCCACCTGGGACACGTGCCCTGGGCCACCTTCAGGTACTAACAGCACTGCCTTTTGCCTTCTTCCGAATGTGCCGCTTGTTTCCGGTCTGCCCGGTGCAGCGAGAAGGCCATTCATCAGTCTCCAAAGCCATCACATCCATTGTCCAGAGTAATGCTCACAAAATGATGATCACAGAATGATGCTCCTCCATGGTGGAGCCCTCCTCTCTGAACCTTATACTTGAAAATGCAAGGTTCGGTCAAATGTGACACTGGCCCAGGGCCCAGGCCGTCAAAGTTGAGACTGGAATTCGTGGCCTATGATTCCTAGGCCAGTGCCCATTCTACACTTTTTCCCATTGATCCGTAAGTCCAAGCAAAGGATGAGTCAGAAAACCCACTTCACCTAAATGGTCTTGACTGAAGTGGAAGGATATGGCTACACCCTCACCACTGCCCCGTCCCCGGGCTCTCTGTGCTCCATGCCCCTGTGCCTCACCTGTGAAGTTGACAGTGACAGCCACAATGATGATAACGATGCCCAGGATGATGAAGGTGATGCTGAGCAGCCGTGCCAGGCGCCCCAGCCTCCGTGCCCCATCCATGTCCCCCTGCTGCACGCTACTTCGAGACTGCAGAGAGAGGGCAGAGAAACCTCAGGAAGCTTGTCCCTCAGTCACGGGGAGACGGAAGCCATACAGTGGCCTTGTGAACTTCCAGATACACCCTACCCTTCCCGCCACCCACAGTGTAGGACGCTCCTCCAGGACATAAGACCTGGGCTTCTTGTGCAGACCCCCCCTCCCAGGGGACTGCGGACAAAGAACCAAGCAATACCAGGTGTTTTTTCTCAGGGTAGTGACAGGGTTTCTGGCTTATCTGTTCCTGCGGACCCCTCCTGAGCACAATTTCACAGCCTGATGATTGTCTCTACTCTCAGCATGCCTGATCCCCTTCTTCCATGACCCCTCCTTGCCACAAAAACAAGCAAAGACACTGGCCTCTCTCCTGGTTCCTTTCATGGTGGTGACCTGGCAAAACACAGCCCACCTTTGTGAGCCCACAAGAAAAGACAAGCTGGGTAACTCTGGGGCTCTCTTGGTAGTGAGCGTCAATTCTCTGGGACCCGGTGAATCTGGTGAAATTGGTGAATGTGGGTGGAGTGGGGACCGTAAGGACAGGAGGTCCCTGGATTAGCCCTGGCTGCCTTGGTAGGAGGTATATCCAAACATTCGCAAGAGCGATCCTGGGCCCCTTCTCTAATGGCCCAAGGCTATCGCCAGCCAGGGCTGGCTCCAGGTCTTCAGGGTCCTTACCCTAGAGTCTCTTTGTCTCTTCGTGTCCTTGCCCAAACCTCTAGGCTGCCCAGGCACAGATGGTTAACCAGGTTGTAACTGCTTTCAGGGCCACAGACAAACTGAAGACTTCTTCTCAGTACTTTATACTTGAAAGCACAGGGTTCATCCAGGCAGGACACTGGTCCAGGTCCCTGGCCATCAGAGTTGAGACTGAACGTGTGACCTCTGTCTCTCAGCCCCTTTCTATTTTTCTTTCTATTGATCCAGCAAGTCCAGGCATAAGATGAATTTGTTTGGAGTTTGTAATGCTAAGGCTTAAACCCAGGGCTTTGCCTGTGCTCAGCAAGTACTCTACTACTGAGCTGTGTCTTCAGCCCTTAAAAAAAACAGACACACACATAGACACACACATACACACACACACACACACACGCACAGGTGAACTTGCAAGCACAGAAAGTGTTAAAGAGGAGGCACACATGACATTTGAGAGCTTATAAAAGAGGAGAAGCAAGGACTTCTGGGAGGAAGGGCTTCAATGTTGATGTGAAAGATGGGTGAGAATTGCATAGACGCCTTCTATAAAAGAAGACAAGTGGCCCATAGGGCAGATGTGCACCAAGTCACTGCCTGAGCAAAGTAGAAGGTGCCATAAAAAGGCCAGGGTGCCTAGAGCTGACAGAGTAGGGGTATGAGACTAGAGGGTGGGAAGGGTGTCTTTGTTAGTTACTGGTGTCTTCCAGTAACTTCCAGAAGTCCCCCAAAATGTGTCTTGGTTCAAGAAGCAGCTGGAACTGGTAGAGGAAGGGCAGGGGATGGAATGACTGGAAACTCACATCCGAAAGTCCCCTCCGCTGTCAGTGAGGACTAGAATGGGGGTGGAGAGAGCAGGGGGTGGCAGTGTATGCCCATCATCCTAGCGCTCAGGAGGCTGAGGCAGGAGAATCACCAGTTAAAGCTTAGCCCGAGTGTCACAGTGACATCCTGTCTCAAGAATGATAATAATTTTTAAAAGGCTGGAGAGATGACTCAGTTCATAAAGCACTTGCTTTGCCAGGTCCACAGCAGCCATGCACAGAACCAGGCATGTTGGTATGCCTGAGCACAAGGGTCAGATTTTTTTAGTCTGTATGTGTATGTATCTGTATGGGAGTATGTCACATGTGTGAGTGCCTGTGGAAGCCAAAAGAGGGTATTAGATCCCCTGCAGCTGGAGTTACAGGCAGTTGTGAACTGCTGGGTGTGGGTGTTGTGCCCTCCGGAAGAGCAGTAGGTACTCTTAGCCACCAGGCTGTCCCTCTAGCCTCTGCACAAGGTTTAATATGGAAGCTGGAGTTTAAAACTTAAACATGTGTGTTTGTGTGTGTGTGTGTACACCAACACTTAGAAAATGGGACAATTAAAAAATAAAAAGTGATTCAAACTCCTACTAAAATGTGTCCATTTAGTCAGGCGGTGGTGGTGCATGCCATTAATCCCAGCTCCCCGAAGGCAGAGGCAGGTGAATCTCAGTGAGTCAAGGCCAGCCTGATCTGCAAAGGAAGTTCCAGGACAGCTAGGACTGTTGCACAGAGAAACCCTGTCTCAAAAAAACAGACAAACAAATGTGTTCATTTAGCTTTGTTGAGATAATGAAAAGTTGGTAAAACTTAGTTTAAAATTTAAATTGCTAACTCCAAAAAAGAACAGTAAGGTGGAAAGTAACTAAGGAAGACACCAGAAATTGACCTCTGGACTCCACATGTCCATGCACACACCACACACGCACACACACACACACACACACACACAGAGTTCAGAGGCTAGGGAGATGGCTCAGTGGGTAATAGCACTGGTTCCTTCTCCAGAGGATCCAGGTTTAATTCCCAACACCCACATGGCAGCTCGTAACTTTCTGTAACAGTTCCAGGGGGTCTGACGCTATCTTCTGGCCTCTGAGGGTTATGCATGAATGTTGCACACATATACACACAGGCAAAATACTATACATGTAAAATAATAATTTTTTTTTAAGACTGGATGGTGTCCATCATTTTTTTTTAAGATTTATTAATTTATTATGTTTACAACATTTTGCCTCCATGTATCCCTGCAGGCCAGAAGAGGGCACCAGATCTCAGTACAGATGGTTGTGAGCCACCATATGGTTGCTGGGAATTGAACTCAGGACCTCTGGAAGAGCAGTCAGTGCTCTTAACCACTGAGCCATCTCTCCAGCCCTAAAATAATAATTTTTAAAGTTATTAGTTGCATGCCTGTCAGCCCAGCATTGGGAGAGGAGATGAAGAGGCAGATCCCAAGCTCACGTGCCAGCCAGTGTAGACAGAAGAATGGGCTTCTGGTTCTGTGAGGGATTCTGTCGAAAGGCAGTAAGCGAACAATGGAGGAAGACATCACAAGTTCTCCTCTGGCTTCCACGTGCACATAGACCCGCACACAAATGTCCTGCACACATACACCACACACACACTCTGGCTTCCACATGTACATAGACCCGCACACAAATGTCCTGCACACATACACCACACACACACTCTGGCTTCCACGTGCACATAGACCCGCACACAAATGTCCTGCACACATACACCACACACACACTCTGGCTTCCACGTGTACATAGACCCGCACACAAATGTGCCTGCACACATACACCACACACACACTCTGGCTTCCACGTGTACATAGACCCGCACACAAATGTCCTGCACACATACACCACACACACACTCTGGCTTCCACATGTACATAGACCCGCACACAAATGTCCTGCACACATACATCACACACACCCTCTGGCTTCCACATGTACATAGACCCGCACACAAATGTGCCTGCACACATACACCACACACACACTCTGGCTTCCACATGTACATAGACCCACACACAAATGTGCCTGCACACATACACCACACACACTCTGGCTTCCACGTGCACATACACCTGCACACAAATGTGCCTGCACACATACACCACACACACACTCTGGCTTCCACGTGCACATACACCTGCACACGAATGCTCATGCTCACATACCCCCCCCACACACACACACTCTTGCTTCCACATGCACATACACCTGCACACAGTTGCAAATGCATACATACACCACACATACAGCCTGCCTCCCACATGTAAATACGCCTGCATATGGATATGCATGCACACATACACCACACACAATGGTGGCTGAGATAGTCCCTTCGACATGGATCTCATAGGCTTCACATTATCCATAGAAAAATTCCCAATTCCAGTCAACTTTAAGCCCTTACCACTCTCTTCCACAAGCTCTAGGAGGTCGCTCTATGCTCCCTGAGACACCTTTATTCCTTTCCAGTCTTCTGCTTCCTCTGATCCTGTGTAGCCAAATCCTCCCACCATGCCTCTTCCATGAAGCATGCCAAGATTCTTCCATGTCTGGAGTGTAAGAATAAACCCCTACTCTCTGGTGTTTACCTGTGTCACTCTCTATACTGAGTCTATGTCTCCCTTCAGGGTATTTCATTCTCTGAATCCACTTATGAGGTGGGGATGGAGCCAGGGTGTAGAGCGCTATGTGTACATGATGAGAGATGCTGTCACCAGAGAAAGGCCACATCAGGAAGAGCCGCATAGAGTTTGGTGACACCTACCTATAATCCCAGCACTCTGGGAGGCTGAGTCAGGAAGACTGTGAGCTTGAGGCTAACCTGGGTTACATAGCCAATTTGAGGGTAGCCTGAGCTAAATAATGAGATCCCGTGGAAGAGGAGGGCAAAGAAGAGGAGAGAGAGGAGAAGCAGGAGGCACTTTGACAGCTGTGTAACAGAGGCTGGATTTGGCCCTGGAGGCCAATAAATGGGTTTATTTTGTTGTTGTTTATTTGAGACAGGGTTTCTCTGTTAGCCCTGGCTGTCCTGGAGAGATCCACTTGCCTCTGCCTCCCAAATGCTGGGATTAAAGGTGTGTGCCACCACAGCTGGCCTTGTTCTAATGAAGGATTTTAAAGGGGACAAACCCAGACTTGCATCTGGGGAATATAAGTCTGATCACAGCGTGGCAGCTAGGCTAGGCAGATTGGGGCAGATTCAAAGACCTGAAGTGAGTAATGACCTGGCCCAGAGCCCAGCCTGGAGAAGTGAAAAAGCCAGAGGTCGCATACAGAGTGAGAAGAGACTGTCTGAGATGATGTGGGGGTCTCCAGCTCGACTGATGGAGAAGTGGAATTGAGATGCCTGGGCACCATGAGTTTGTCTAAGTTTGGGACATACTCCTGAATCCATGTCACCTCCAGCCACCTGGATGGCTAGCCCAGACCACGGAATCCATGACATCAATGATTAAGCAATATTAGAAGAGAGAGGGACTGACGTCGTGGGGGGATTTCCAGGAAGTTCAAGGCTAACAATTTCAGGACTGTCTGCCGAGCATGGTGGCACACACCTGTAATCCCAGCAACTCAAGAGTCAAAGCAAGGAAGGTGGAACATTCAAGGCCAGCCTGGACAACTCACAGACTGACCCTGTCTCAAAATAAAATGTTAAACGTGTTCAGTGGTGGATCACTAGCCTAGCATGCACAGGGCAGTAAATTCAGTCCCCAGTACTGCAGAGCAAGAGAGGAGAGGGAGGAACTCTGGCGTGGCCTTGGGGAAGCTCCCAGGGCTCCAAGCTGTAAACCTTATGTGCAGGGAGGGCATAGGAGTGACAACAGGCTTTGCCAGGGGTCAAGTCACAACCTCACAGAGAAACAGCTGTGCGTGCATGGTTCAGGACCATGGAGAGAGACTAGTGTGGCGGCCTGAATGGGAGAGGGGGAAGAGGAAAGGTTCCCACCCACCCCACCCCGCTTTGTCTTTCCCTTAGGCACAGAGACCCAAGTCCCCAAAGCCCAGCTATGCGTGTGCTTTTGGGCCTGGGAGACACCAGCACATATCCCTGGATGGGACTAGGCACATTTGCCCTCTAAGTAGTTGGATGCACAAATGAACAGACCTAAGCATGACAAAACGTGCTGCTCCCACAACACACTACTCAACTGGCTATGGAGCATGCCTACGAGAGCAGCGACGCATGAGTGCTTACCTAGCACGCATGGAGCCCCGGGCTCTGCTCCCAGCACCACATAAACCAGACAGAGTGCTACACACCTCTAATCCCAGAGTTTGTGAGGAGGGGGCAGGGGGGTCAAGAGTTTAGGGTCGAGCTGGCCATGTTGGCTCATGCCTTTCAATCTAAGCACCTGGGACTCCAGGAGGCAGTTATCTGTGAGTTCAAAGGCAGTTTGGTCTAGTAGCAAATTCTAGGTTACCCAAGACTGCATAGTGAACCTCTCTCTGTCTCTGTCTCTCTGTCTCTCTCTCACACACACACACATACACACACACACACACTCAAAGTTATCCTCAGGCTACATGGAGTGTACAAAACCGGACTGGGTTACATGGAGTGGACAAAGACAGGACATGAGATCCTGTCTCCGGCAGGGGAAGCCTGAGGAAGATGTCACCAACCCTAGGCTTCCCACTTCCTACCTTCTTGTCACTGGTGTTGACCTTGAACTCCTATCCTCCTGTCCCAAGAGCTGAGATAAACCAGCAAGTGCCCCGTGCCCAGCTATTTGCTTGTTTTATTAGTGTTGCTCATAGAAGGCCCTTTGCCTGGGGTCTTATTCTGCTGACAGGAAGCCTTGCTACAAGAATGTGGCCCTTTCTCAGTGTGTCCTCTGTTGGAGAGAGCAGGCCCTCAGACCCTGAATTTTCTGTGACCCCTTGCCTGCTGGAGTGAAACAACCTGTCTTCCTGTGCCTGCAGCTGCTTGGGGCACGAGCCCCTCGTGAGTTCCTGATGGCAGGGGAGTGGGTTCTGGTGGGCTTGCAGCTGAAGTATCCCGAGAGCTAGGGCGTGGCCAGAGCCCTATATAAGCTGCCCTGGAATACAGTAAAATGGGCATTCTTGGGCATTCTTGTTTCAAGAATGGCCCGTGTGTGTGTGTGTGTGTGTGTGTGTGTGTGTTTCAATCTCCAGCCCCTTGCCCAACTCGTGAACCGTCCCGCAGTGTATGGGCAGAACGATACAACCCTACTTGTCAAATCTGCGCCCTCAGGGGATCATGGAGATTGCGGAACATACTAGAGCTGGGGCTGGACATCTGTAACCACTGCTCTTCAGACAAAGTCCCTGCCCCCACCTCCCTGGCCGCAGTGGGCCCTGACAGAGCCATTTGTCTTCCTCTGATGGGCTTAATGGATGACTAGGAGGAAGAAGATGGGTGAGACGGGCATGGCCCTTCCCTACACATAGCAGAAGGGTTGGCTTTCCTGGAAGTGTCCTCATATCCAGATATGGGGTGGAACTACGAGAGAACAATAGATTCGGTTTCCAGCTGATGGGCCTCTACCCGCTACGTGACCATGGATCATCCATAGAATCCTTCTGCAGGCAGCAGCTGCTCTGAGAGGCTCCCAGTGCTGAGGCCAAGAGCTTGGACCTGCATCTACAGGGACTTCTAGTATCTTCTCCACCGCCTCCTGGGAATTGTTACCTGCTGCTGCCAGGATGGACATAGTATGGAACTCTGGGTGATTATCTGACCCTTTCATCACTGGGGCATGGAAGTGGCCCAGAATATAGACTGGTTTTGAAGACAGAAGTAGCTGCAGGTGCACCCAAGAAGGCAAGAGGTGTGGTTGGGAGGAACAGGTGCTCTCGTTCAAGACAGCCAGACTGGATTCCAACCCTAGGCTTCCCACTTCCTACCTTCTTGTCTCTGCATTTCAGTGTTGGGTTTTTCCCTTTTTCTTTCTTTCTTTCTTTCTTTCTTTCTTTCTTTCTCTCTTTCTCTCTTTCTCTCTCTCTCTCTCTCTCTCTCTCTCTCTTTCTCTCTTTCTCTCTTTCTTTCTTTCTTTCTTTCTTTGTTTTTCGTCTGTGCCATGAGCATAATATTAGCACCCAGGCCTCACAGGAGCACAGTCAGGGCTGAATGAGATAATACATCTAAACCATTTGGAGCTGTGCCTAACACTTAGTAAGCATCCATGGATTTTAGTAACTTCATCCTTCAATTTCCTCATCCCTGGTCCTGATGCTTCCCTTGGACATTCATCTTCACAACCACATCCTGCCCCTTGCCATCACACCTCTGAAATCTGGACCCCCAGCTTTTCCCTTAGCCTGTTACGCTGGTGGGACCTGCCCTTCTCTAAGTCCCAGCCTGTGATCTGTGTTTCTCATCCAGGGTCATCACCTGCTCCTTGTCCAGCCCAGCTCTTCTGCGTGACACTCCTGCCTACATCTGCTGTGCCACCTGGCCCTGGTCTAGTGGCTCTTCTGCCACTCAGAGCCCAGTGTCCACAAACCCACACCTCATGCTGGAGCAAGTCACACCACTGCGGAAGCCGATGGCAGTCCCCACCCACAGTCTCTAGCCTCAGCAGAGCCACTATCTCTTTGTCCCTGGTCACATCCCATCCCCTGTGCCACGAGGCCCTTTTTGCTCAGCAAATGGAGACACTGCCTTCCACTCCCTGGGAGCTCCCTTTCCTCTCAGTATTTCTCCTTCAAGGCCTTTCCTCTCCAGGGACCCTGCACACTCTTCCCTTCATCTATGCCTCTCCACCCAGACACCCAGAATCTAGGAATGGCCAGCCCAACAGACAAACCGCTCTCCTTGAACCTAACCTCTCCAGGGCCTTGGGCCTCTCCTGGCCTCTTCAGACTCTGCCCTTTATTCCTTTCTTTCCTCTAGCCTTGTTTGCGTCTTCTAGAGTCTCCTTCTCAAACCCCCTTTCCATCTACTCCTCTCAGTAAGTGCTTTTTGTTGTTCTTAATTTGCTTGGTTTGGGTTGGGTTTGATTTTTGAGACAGGGTCTTGTTTTGTAGCTCAGGCTAGTTAATAGAACTCACTCTGTAGCCAAGACTGACCTGGGACTCATGACAGTCCTCTGGCCTTGACCCCCGGTGCCAGAACCACAGGCCTGTGGGCCGCGCACAGCTTTACTCTGTGAATATGGACGGTCCCGGCTAGCTTTGAGGATACGCGCCAACATCCCTGAGTTGGAGGCTGAGCACATGCTACACACACACACACACACACACACACACACACACACACCTTTGTGCTCTTCCTTCTCAGTCCATCCAGAGCTCAAACATTCCCATCCCTTCCTGTACATGGGATCCCCTTCCAGTAACCCATTTCCCACAATGCAGTTTGGAGTTGGTTTTACAATATGAACTGACCACATTGTGCATCAATCTAAAACTCCCCAGGGGGCTCTTCAGAGCCTTAAATTCCAAGAGTGAGTCCCTGCCTTGCAACAGCACCCAGCATGCTCTAGTCCCCTCCTGCAGTGCCAAACAGCAACCACTTACCTTCGCCATCTACTCTGCTCCCTAAGACAGGCGCAGTCACACATGTGAAGGAGGTTTCCTGTACTAAGTTCCTTCAAAACAAGCCATAGCCTATTCAAGACGAATGAGTCAGTAACGAATCAAACAAGTGAAAGATCGATGAAGCCAAATCTTGTGAGCCTGGTGCAGAACTCAAACCTCTACCACTCTTTCTGCTGCTGTTGTTGCTGGGGATCAAACCCAGCACCTGGTGCATGCTGGGCAACTGTTCTATCACTGAACAATAGCCCAGCCCTTTAGAAAACTGGAAGTTTTGAGACAGGGTATTCACAAGTCATTCAAGCTCGCCTTGAACTTACTCTGTGACCCTACAGTCCTCCTTCCTCTACCTCCTTAGTAGTTTGGCTATAGGCCTGCAACATCAGGTCCACTGAATGCCATGCTCAGTTGGACCCTTCAGTCTCTCTTATCCCTTACCCCAGACATTGATGGAAATCTGGTCACACTGATGTTTATGCTGCCCCACAAATGACATATGAAGGCTGTGTGTGAAAGCAGTCAGTCACAAAGGGCCAAAGGGCCACATATTATGAAATTCCATTTGCTGTGTGTGTGTGTGTGTGTGTGTGTGTGTGTGCTGGGGATTGAATTGGGTTACTTCCCCAGCCATCTTGCTTTTTGAGACAAGGTCTCTCCCTGCTTGGAGTTCGCCAAGTAGCTTAGGCTGGCTGCAATTCCCAGGGATCCACCCATTTCCACTTCTCCAGCACTGGGACCACAGATGTGTAATGTCCTGCTTTTTCTTTTATGTGAATTACAGGTTTGAACTCAGGTCCTTACTTTGCAAGGAAAGCACTTTATGCATTGAGCTTGCTCCCCAGCCCAATGCACTACAAACTTTTTGTTTGGTTAGTTGTTTTTGTTTTCAAGACAGGATTTCTCTGTGTAGTCTTGACAATCCTGGAACTCACTTTGTAGACCAGGCTGGCCTCGAACTCAGAGACCCACCTGCTTCTGCCTCACAACTACTGGATTAAAGGTGTGTGACACCACTGCCTAGCTTATACTTTTTTTTAAACTAGAAGAAAGTATTTTGAAAGTTTCTACAGTAAGGAAATGATCAATGACTGAGGAGATATCTATGTTTAACCTAATTTAAATATTACACAGTGTATATATTGGAACAGGACACGGCATTCCATCCGTGTATGTATATGTGTTGTTTTGTTTTATTTTGTTTGTTTGTTGAGACAGGGTTTCACTACATAATCCTGGCTGGCCTTGAACTCACAGTGATCCTCCTGCCTCTGCTTCCTGAGTGCTGACTTTAGAGGTGTGCACCATCACACCTGGCTAGTTTTTGTTTTTCAGTTGAGAGGCAGAGGCAGGCATATCTCTGAGTTCATACAGCAAGTTCCAGGCTGTCCGGGGCTACACATGAGATAGAGGAGGGGGGAGGGGGAGGGAGCCCATTACACCGTGCACTTTAGGTGAGCGAGTTATGAGATATATGAATACATTAATAAAGCTATTTTGGAAACCCCATTAGCAAACAAAGGATGCAGTGACCCTCTCTTGTCACCTTATCACTTGGGAGGGTGAATTAGGAGAGCTGGCATGAGTTTGAGGCTAGCCTGGGCTATACTGCAAGACCATGACTCAAAAATCCAAAAAATAAATAAAGCCCAGAGTGGCTTCTCATCCGCAGAAGAGAGACTCCCTGCGACACTTAGTCCCTGTGACCGCAGAACACACTTACGTTGGGCGGGGCTCTTTTCCTAAGCACTTTGTGAGGATCCATCTCAGCTCTCCCTGCTCTTTAATGCATTATGCTTCTGCCCACCTTGCAGATGGATAAACTGATGGGAAGTTGAGCAACTTGCCCAAGATGACTTAATTCCCTTGTATTTGTGTCTAGCTAGCTGGGCACTTGTTACAGTATGTCATAAGGACCTGTTTAGAAGCTTCTCTGGCTTCTAAAAAGGGAAAGAAGTGCCAGAGATAGGTCCAGTGGTCTCACGGGTCTTCAACCTGGCTTCTTTTGGGTAAGGACAACTCACCCTGCCCCCAATTCTCAGAAGATACTTCTAGAATCTGTCCCTCCTGTCTCCCTTCCTGGGACCTTTCCCTATAACCAAGAAGTTGGCTCTACCCAGAGCCATTAGCTACATCCTGGAGCCTGGCGTGGTCCCCGAGTGCAGCAGGAAGTTTAGTGGGCCCTGCCCAGGACTCTGCCTAACCCTGTCTCTGCTGCCACTGCCCCCATGGCTTGTCAGGTGGCTCTGGATCCTAAGGGAACCTAATGGGGTGGACAGAGACATCTGAAGAAGTACGGTAGGAGTGACCACAGTTCCTAGTGGCTTGGTAACCAATGACTCAGCAATAGTGTCTCTCCAGAGGAGACAGTGTCACCCCACCCAGGTTTCTGGCTCTAACTGGCCTGCTTTCTCCCCCTGCCCCTAACGTCATTATGAAAGTCTCTGTGAGATCTGTAAGTAGCCGCCCTTCCCAGTGACTTGGCTTGAAGACAATCTAAGACAAAATATTCAGAATCTTGCAGAAGTGAAGGCTAGCTCACATGACCCTCCTTGGCAAGGCTGGCCATGCCCTTTTACTTGTGCCCAGACCTCCAGCAAAAGCCCGCTGGTGAAATCTGGGAAATCAGGAGATCCAGAACCTCAAGAACTCCATTATGCTCCAAACCCCAGCTCCCTGACAACCCACACCCTCCCCACGTGCCCCAAGGGAAGTCAGGCCCCAGGGCTCCCAGTGCAGCAAGGCCACTGTGGCTCTTGGAAACAGGCTGGAATAAGGCCCTTGTGGCCCAAGTGACTTGCCTCTCCTGGGGCAGTCAGAGCCCTTGGTCCTCTTCTGCCTGCATTCTCTTTTGATATAGACTTCTCGAACAGCCCTCCCTACGCCAGAAAAAAGAAAGGAAGGAAGGAAGGAAGGAAGGGAGGGAGGGAGGGAGGGAGGGAGGGAGGGAGGGAGGGAGGGAGGGAGGGAGGGAGGGAGGGAAAAGGAACAATCAAGACCCCCCCCAATTTGGCTGGCCCTCTCTTCTGCAGAATTTCATCCAGATGTACCCCTGGGTCTTCTGCCAGAAGGGTCAGAAAGCAGTCTACCAGTGATACCTGGAGGCAGACATGAAGAACGAGCAAACAGAACTGAGCCTAAGGTCCCTCTAGAAGGGAAGTTGGGAGATGAGGGTTTCCCACCAAGGTCCCAACATCCCATTCTTCTCTGCACTTTAAGTCCGTTCCCTGAAGACATGGCTGCCGCGCTGGGGCAAACCCAAACCCATGCCCTGAACAAAAGCACAGGACTTACCATGATAGAAAAGATGAGGGGAATGAGGTTGAGGGGCCAGACTGGGCAGAAGCAAGAGGCAATGGCAAGGATCAGGTAATCTTTGGGGGCTTCTTGATCCTGGGCATAGGAGGTGGTAGCCACAGAGGATGCGCGTCGAGAACTGGCCCGGGAAGGGGAGCCAGGGAGGGAGTGCTGGCGGTGCCCCTCAGAGATGACCTTGAAGGGCAGGCTGTGGCCATTCTGCTCCAGGTCCAGAGCCCCTGACAGGGACTTGGACAGATTCAGGGCTTTGTCATCCTTGTTCTCCACTTTGGTGAGAAGCTTCTCCATCTCAGGCAGCTCCAGGGGTGAGGTGGAGCCTGGGTCTTGAAAAGGAGGCTGCCCGGGGTTGGCCATGTTGGCTTGGGCCTTGGGTTTCTTCAGGTGCAGGTAGGGACTGGGTCAGCGTGCTTCAGGGGGTCCTCAGCACACCATTCCCCAGCTCTGATTTCAAACCTCCAGAAAAAGAGTGGATGTGTATTGTGGGGAGCTGGAGCCCAGCTGGGTACTGGAAGACTCGGATGAGTGTCTCAAGACTAGCAGGGTTCACAACTGGAGTCTGCTGCTGCTGCCGCTGCCGCCGCCGCTGCTGCTGCTGCTCCTGCTGCTGCTGCTGTGAGAAGCTCCCAGGAAGCTCGAGGCTTCAGCTCCGTTCAAGTTTGAGGCCAACTTTGCTGGAGCTGCTGACTGCACAGATGGGCGGGGAAGCAAGAGAAAGTCGGGAGGGCAGAGAGAGGAAGAATGCTCTTCTCGCCTCTCTAGTGAGAGAGGGAGGCTGAGGCTGGGAAGCTGTGTGTGTGTGTGTGTGTGTGTGTGTGTGTGTGTGTGTGTGTGTGTGTGTGTGTGAGACTGACAACCTCCCTCCCTCTGCACCCTCCTTGGAGATGTCTTTCTTTTTCAATTCCCTTCTCCCCAGAGAATCACCCCAGCAGCATCTTGCCTCTGGCCCGGCCCAGCCCGGCAGATCCACAGGGACTTGGACCAGCCTCTGGTTTCCTCTGCAGTCCCACACCTGCTCCTCTGGGCAATGGGCTTAGATAGAAAAAAAGACAGGGATCACCAAAGCAAGTGCCTCCTGCTTGTCCTCCACTAAGCAGGCTTGTACGTCCCATCATCTGTTGGCAAGTGCTGGGCCCTGGGCCCATCCTTTCCCACCTAGGCCTTCACCCGCCCTGGGCCCATCATCTCCCCAGGCCTCCACCCTCAACACTTATCTGGGGAAAGAGACCTGACGGCTGTGTGGTTGGATCCTGGAGGATGGTAGGACCTTAAGCCTAGGTTCCTAAACAGCTCACCAAGGGCCATGAAGGGGCCTGTGGGGTAAATGCCTCTCTGCCTCACGCCTTCCATGGCTTATGGTGCTAAGCTGTAGACAGAGCCCCCCTTGGGATTTCTCTAACAGACGCCAGCTCTGAGCATGCCCTAGGCTCTGCCTGACTTCCCTCTAGTTCTTTCTCCCCTGTTTCTGCTCCTCGATTCTCTTCATCTTGTTTCCTTTCCCTTCCCTGTCTCCTTGTTTTGTTTCACCAGAGTGACCTAAAGCCACCAAGGGTTCACAGAGAAAGTATAGCTTGAATGGGGCACACGAAATCATTTAAAATTCCAGAGTCATGCGTGATGTGGGAAACCAGAGTTGGGAGCACCGTAGAAATCATAAGTTCAAATCTGTTGCTTTCATAATTCAGAAATAGAGGCTCATAGAAGAAACACTCATCTCAATGTCATCTCAGTCAGATGGCTTTCCCTGGCCTATGTCCTGGGGCTGGGGAGGGGCAAAACCTGCCACAAGGTGGGGGCAAAACTAGCCTGCAAGGGGGGGGAGAAGGGAGGAGCAAAACCAATCACAGAGGGAGGGGACAGGGGAGATGACTTTGGTTGGTTTCAAGTTTATTTCAAAAATATTGCTCCTAGCAGAGGTAGAAAGGGAGTTAACTTCACCGAGATCTGGCTGGAGGAAAAGAGGAAGGGAGGGAGGAAGGGATGCCAGATCTGAGGAGGAGTCACGTGTGGGACCCGCCTGAAGGGGGCACCTGGGAGACTGAAAGCACACCTGGGAACTAGTTTAGAAATTCTTTGAGGAATTAAGGTGAATTTTCTTTTTCTTTTCTTTTTTTTTTTTTTTTTTTTTTTTTTTTGGTTTTTCGAGACAGGGTTTCTCTGTGGCTTTGGAGCCTGTCCTGGAACTAGCTCTTGTAGACCAGGCTGGTCTCGAACTCACAGAGATTCACCTGCCTCTGCCTCCCAAGTGCTGGGATTAAAGGCGTGCACCACCACCGCCCGGTGAATTTTCATGTTTGATAAATTAAGCTTTATTAAAGAATTTTTTATTCAAGGGTTAGGCATAGTGGTAAAATGCTTGCCAAGAAACGGTGAGGTAGAACCAGGGATCCCCCAGTTTGTGGATTAGTGAGGTCCTGGTTCAGACAGAGCTCTGACTTAATATAGAAGGGAAAGACACCCACTGCCAACCTCTGGCCTCCGCAACACGTGCACAAACTGATGTGCAGCAGCAGACGTGGCCATCCCCCACACATACACATGCTTTCCACCTCACACACATACATATAAAAAGGGGACTTTTATTCAGTAAGGCAAAGGCATTGTTATTTGCAAAGGCAGCCCTCTAGGGAGACACTGTCTATCTCAGACCTCGGAGTGACTCTCTCTATCTCAAGCCAGGAGGTAGGCGAGGGGAATGAACCGGGTGGGTGACCCTGCCTAGGAGTTTGGGAAACTAAGCTGATTAGTTTCAAATAGAAAAGGCCGTCCAAGGCAAGGAAATGAGGTCCCTGACAGTGATGGGGCTCCTCTCATAAGTACCCAGGTACAAAGGAGGCAGGTTACAATGTGGGAGCTGTTGCTTGGATAAAGGAACCCAGGCCCAGCCTAATCCAAGCAACTTGTGGCTCTGAACACTTGAAATGTGACTAATTTAAATAAAAATGTGCTGGTAAAAAGAATATTTCAAGTAAATAAATATTGGAGGGAATCAGACATAAAGAGACCTTTTTGACTTAATAAAAGATACAAGAAAAAAGGGAATCAAGATGCCCCCAGTGTGGTCTTGGGCAGGAGCAGGACAGGGGCCTGATGGGCTAGGATGGGGGGGGGACCACCAAGTCTGGTTGACCAGTGTCAAATACTGAATCTGCAGTGCCACCTAGTGGTTGACACTGATAGGTGACTGACCAGAGTTGGGGGTTAGCAGAGAAGTACATAGATGTTTTGGTATTCCCAGATGACTCCAACCTGGCCAGTGGCATAGTGTGTAGTAGTCCCAGATAGGGTCCCTTCCTGTTTCTGCCTCCCCAGAGCTGGGGTGACAGGGTGCTGGATGCTGGTTTACATGGGTGCTGGATGCTGAGCCCATATCCCCTGGTATTCACTAACTAAGGCATCTCCCAGGTCTCTAACGCATGGTGTTTTTTTCCTATCTCCCCCACCTATTTCCTTCTTTTCTTAAAAAATATTCTTAAAGCTGGGCAGTGGAGTTGCATGCCTTTAATCCCAGCACTTGGGAGGCAGAGGCAGGTGGAGCTCTGTGAGTTCAAGGCCAGCCTGGTCTACAGAGTGAGTTCCAGGACAGGCTCCAAAGTTATGCAGAGAAACCCTGTCTCGAAAAACCAAACAGAAAACTTCTTATTACATGTGTCTATTTTGTTGGGGGTGGGTGCATGTATTACATGTGTCTATTTTGTTGGGGGTGGGTGCATGTATTACATGTGTCTATTTTGTTGGGGGTGGGTGCATGTATTACATGTGTCTATTTTGTTGGGGGTGGGTGCATGTATTACATGTGTCTATTTTGTTGGGGGTGGGTGCATGTATTACATGTGTGTATTTTGTTGGGGGTGGGTGCATGTATGTACCACGGCAAACATGTGAAAGTCAGAGGACAACTGGCAGGAGTTGCTTCTCTTCTTCCACTACGGAGGCTCCAGAGGTCAAACTTAGGTTGTCAGGTTTGGCAGCACATGACTTTACCAACTGAGCCATCTCCCTAATCCTTAACAATTTTTTTTTGTTTTAAGTTACTCCATATAAGAATGGGGGTTTCGGTATTTTAATATAATGATATTGGGACCTAAAGAGCTTTGAACTCTGACCCACTCCTGTTCACGTGACCCAGCCTGCCTGAAGAGGAGAGTACTGAGCCCTGTCTCAGCTGGACAAGGAGATTGCTGAACCCTCCTGAGCTGTGAGGACGCTAAAAGTACTGAGACATTTGTATTCTCTGCCTTTGACAGGCTTAGTGGCACGGGCTTGTGAGCTCATCACTTCTGAGACTGAGGCAGAAGGATGGAGAGTTCCTGGCCACCCAGGCGATACAAGCAGGTACTCTCAAAAAAAAAAAACAAAACAAACGAAACACACACACAGTGAAAACTGGGCATGGTGTTGCACACTTTTTTAAAAATATTTATTTATTTGTTATGTATACAATATTCTGTCTGTATGTCTGAAGGCCAGAAGAGGGCACCAGACCTCATTACAGATGGTTGTGAGCCACCATGTGGTTGCTGGGAATTGAACTCAGGACCTTTGGAAGAACAGGCAATGCTCTTAACCTCCGAGCCATCTCTCCAGCCCCAGTGGTGCACACTTTTAATCCCAGCACTCAGGATTTAACAGGCTGGAGAAATGGCTCAACTGTTAAGAGCCCTTGTTGCTCTTGCAGGGGAGCTGGGCTCAACTCCCAGCATGCACATGGTGGTCCACAACCATTTGTAACTTTAGTTCTAGTGGATCTTCTGATCTCTTTAGGCACCAAGCATGTACACGGTGCACATACATACATGCAGGCAGAACACACACACAAAATGAATAAATTACACAAAAAATCAGTAAGGGGCTGGAGAGTGTGTGTGGCTCTTGCAGAGGACCCGGATGCAGAGGAGCAGAATTCAGCTCCCAGAACCCATATTAGGTCACTCACAACCACACTCAGCTCCAACTCCAGAGGATCTGGCACCTTGTCTGGATTCTAAGGACGCCTGCGCTCATGTGCTTGCTCCCCCCCCCCCGATTAAAAGTAATATGAATAAAACTTTTAAAAAGTTCAGTCAAACTTTTAAAAATACCAAAACTTCTACTACTACTACTACTACTACTAATAATAATAATAATAATAATAATAATAATAATAATGTAAAACTTATATTAAAAAAAATCCCCTTGAGAGACTCTTTGGGGGATGTTTACCTCAGTCTTGCATAGATAAGGAATTTCTTTGTCCATATCAGTTTTTATAACTTTTGGCCACAGCAGCACTATTGCAATGTGCGGTCCCTTTCTGGAATTTGCTTTTAATATGCATTTTTAAGTCATACCATTATATTCTTCTCTCTCTCTCTTTTTGCTATGTTTGGACAAACCCATCCGATCTTAGTTGATAAGCTTCATCTCTTTAATAAATCTCTAATTTATTGTTCTTTTATAGGAACACTCATCTAGGAGAATGGATATGGTCTTGGGAAGCAATTTTTTTTCAAAACTCATGCTAGAGTTATAGAAACTTTTTGTAGAAAATTTATGTAGACACATAATTGAGACTCTTCTGGCTTAGGCTCTCCCTAAAGCATTGGGGAGGGGAGGCAGCTCCTGTTAGGTTGGTACACACACGCACGCACACATATTCATGAAGTCATACATCTACATAAATACATATATAATACGTATGTGCCAAAAGATTTCATGAAAGGTGAATACATATCAACATACCGGCACTCGAACACAGAGTCCTAATGAAGCAACAAGAGGAACCATGTTGCAGACTCCACAGCTTCTAAACACCTTCCCAGAACACAGTGTCTTAAGACAACCTCGTGAACAGATTGATTAAATAGCCTCCAGTCAGGGCTTACGGCAGAGCTGAGCACTGCCAAGTGCTTTCAACGTGTCTCATTTGCTCTGCACAGCAGCTTGTGGTGTAGCTACTGACTGTGGAGCCATTATACAAAGAGGTTAAGTGGTTTGCTCAAGGCCCCTCAGCTGCTGAGCTAGGAGAAGGCAGGCTGAGTTCATTCAACTCTTGCATGTGATGCATATCCTAATCCCACCCACAGGAGGCGCCATCGATGTCCTTAGGTGAAGAATGTGATGGGGGGGAGAAAAACCTTATTATCTTAGAATTTAGGAAAATAGGATTTGCTATGTATTTATCTTATTTCCATTGTTAAAGTCCCTGAAGGTAAAACAAGGGTAAAGTGTTGTCTGGGTTGCCAGTAACAATTTGCAAATGACTGCTGGAAGCTACCTCAGCCTCCCAGAGGTGGCATCACTGTCCACATCAGAAGTGAAGTGACAGGGAGGCCGATCCCAGGCAGGCCCAGGTTCGTTCCTTTTCCTGCGTCCATCCGCTTAGGGACCTGACTGAAGCTAGAGTCTCACGCTTCGCTCCTATCTAGGCCCAGAGCAGAAGCCTTCACGTGGACTGTTTCACAACTTTGGCTGTGGAAACAGGAGCCTTAAGGCTATGGCTGGAGACAAGATGTCACAGAAAGCAGAGGGCTTCAGTTGTGACCTTGAATTTCATCTCGACTGTGCTGAGAAACCTTCATTCTCCGAGTCCATTCATGCCTGTGGCATCTGTCCAGCCTCCATTCAGAGGTGGCAACACCCCAGCAAAGAGTGCCTGCCGCAATGAGCGCCCCGCGCAGGAGCCCCTCCTATAGACAGCTGGCCAGCTCTCCATAATTCTCAGGGAAAGGTGTTCCTGTGTCTCCCTTGGCTTTGGCCTGAGACCACCACTCTTCCCCAACCCACTCCTCAGAATCCTTCCTGGATTCCAAGTCTATCTCTCTACGGAAGCCGGACGCTCTATTGGCTGTGAGCTCTGCCTATCACTCTGGGTCCCTAATGGACCCCTTGACCTTGCCCTCAACCTCCCCCTCCCTGCGACTTGCGCAGGCTCTCTTCTCGAGGCAGCCTAGACTGAGGCTCACTGCAGACAGCAGTCCGGCAGGGAGACTCACAGGTAAGGTCACAGTGACCTTAGCATCTGACGCCCCATTAACTTCCTCTAGCACAGGGAGGAATTTCTCTAATGCCTCTTTACCGGGGTCCCGATCTCATTGCGCCCAGCCATTCCCGGGTTTTGCTATAAACCAGTGCATGGATGCCTACTGGGGGCTGCAATCCCTACCCACCCTTCCAAAGTAACCCTCAGGTTCCCAGGCTTTCCTATCACACTAGGTAACTGAACTCAGTGGAGCCCTGGTGGTGGACGGACAAGACACTTTCCTTTTTATTTGGTCTTTTTCCCGGCCTCTCAGATCAACAGCAGCCCAGACATGGTAAGAGGGCCACAGCATGTGCCCTCAGATCAGAACAGCTGTCCACCACAAAATTCCACGAGTCCCACTGTCCAAATGCAGCAAGAGCAAAGGAGGCCACTTTCCAGGAAGAAAAGGTTGGTCAAGTCCAAACCTAAGATCTCACTCCTTCAGCACCCCAGGCTAGGGTGTGGGAAGGCTGCCCTGGCCCCCAGAGTTCCTTCCCGCTGTTTAGGCAGCCACTCAAGTCGCACCCCATCCAGTTTTGCTCTGTCCGGGAAGACTTTTTACAGTCTTCTCTTTTGCAGTCGTCATTCTGCCAGCTAACCCGATTTCCCTCTGGGGCGAGTCAGGAGTGCTGGTAGCCCATCCCGGAGCCCCACCGCCACGGAATCGATCCAACAGGGGGAGTCCCGGGACATCGGCGCCAGCTTCCCCCGGAGGCCTGGGCCAAACCGGGCCCTTCAGCCACCACCCTGGGCCGCCCCAAGTGCGCGTGCGGGGAGCACGAAGCGCAGCGCGGTGCAGGCGGCACTAAGGAGTTGGTGGCATCCCTGCGCACGAGACCAGGCGCTGGGGTCGGGGACGCGGACCGAGGAGTACTGAAGCCGGAGTCCCCTGCGCCTGAGCCTTGAGCAGCTTGGCCATGACACTCCAGGTGGTTGCAGGGCCAGCGGGGCGCCGGGTTGGCACGCAGGACCAGGGAGAGCGCAGTGATGCGGTGTATGGCCCTGCGCAGCGTGGCGATCTTGGAGAGCCGCTTGCCACCCAGGTCGTGTTGCAGCGCCCGGCGCAGTGCGTTGAACGCCTCGTTGTAATCCAAGATGCGCTTACGCTCCCGCACGTTGGCCGCCATGCGCCGCGCCTTGGACCGGGCGGGCCGCTCGCGCCTTCTGCCTGTCGCCTCCTCTGCTTCATCCAGGCTGCGATTCAGCGCTCCGAAATTCCTGCCAGCCTTGGGGCAAGAGCGCCCCAAGTCCTCCAGAGAACCCTCACTCCGCTTCAGTTCCCTGAGGCCTAGTCCTGGCGTGCCTCGGAGCATGGCCTATGCCCTGGCCCTGCAGCTTTTGCTTCGGGTCCAAAGGGCTGCTGGTCCACTCTGACTGTTGGCGCTCGCTGGCTGGACACTCTCTGGACAGGCCCTCTCTAGCCGGGCTTTATGACACCACGTGGCTCCCCGCCCTCCCAGTCCATCCATCTCCCTCCTCCTGCTTTATTACCTGCCCCCAGGTAAGATGGTGAGGGAGGAACTGAGAGGAAGGAAGGAAGCGTGGAAGGAAGCGTGCAGATTCTCGTACACAGGACCAGCTGGGTAGCCTGGCCACGCCCGAGGCGGTGCTCTAGTTGTCACAGGGAACATGCTTGTTCTGCTCACAGACCCTCTGGTGCGTCTGGGTTCTGTTTCCGTCTCCTGTCCCCAGATAGAATGCCACATTTGCTTCTGGGCAAGAGCGCAGGCAGGCTTTCGGGAGAATAGCAATGGTGGATTGTGTGAGTTTTAAGAACCCCGAGTAAGGGCACCTGCTGCCAATCTGTGGGCAACCAGAGTTGACACTAAGGTTTAGCATGACCATCCCAGAAGAATCCAGAAAGGAGGAGTAGATCGGATGCAGCAGGTAACCTTGAGCTACCACTGTGAGGCTGGTACGGATTCTGGGTTGGGGTTTGGATTGAGCCCAGCATTTCTCCTACCTCTCTCGTGCTCCCCCGTCTGCAGACAGAGCTGGGCTGAGTCAGAAGCAAAGACTGAGGAAGACTTTTATTTCTGGCTTGTCTTGCAGTACGGTCAGAGAGCAGCCCTTAAAGTCCAGGGCCTTGGAACACCGCTATTCCACGACACAGTATGGTTATGGATGCAGTGGACAATCCCATTGCCATCACCAGGACTGGGATTGTAAACAAGATCAAAAAAGAGAAAGAAGAAGAAGGAAGGAAGGATAATGCTTACTCCTAGAAAACATCCCATGAAATTTTAGGAATGCATTCATGGCTTATCAGGAGCAACATATTAAAATTAATCTCATTCCCAGACACATTCCAAATGTTGTGGCACCAGCCAGAATGGGCACACAGGTCGCATTCATGTTGCCAATAACTTCATTACTTCAAGCTGAGTTTCCCCACAGAGGAAAAGAACAGGGGCCACTGGGAAACAAACTTCATGGATTTACATATCTGTCTTGGTCACTTGACTGAAAATAACCTAAAAACTGTATTTTTCAGGGTCAGTTTCTCCAAAATGTCCAATATATGTGGAATAGAAAGCAGCTAAACCCAGTATGTTGCACACATCTATAATCCCAGCACTTGGTGGGTAGAGGCAAAATGGTCAGGAGCTGGATACCAGCTTCAGTTACATAGAAGTTTGATCCCAGCCTGGGCTATATGAGACCTTGCCTCAAAAACAAAACAAAATAAAAATTTAAAAAGTGGCTAGAAGCTAAGTGTAGTAGTGCATGCCTGTCATCTTGGTGCTCAGAAAGGCTGATCAAGATCACCAGTTTGAGGCCTGTTCATATTGCTTATAGGGCCCTTGATTTAGAAAGAGCTGGGGAGGAGGCCTGGGAGTTTAGTTCAGTGGTAGAGTGTCTATGCATAAAACTCTGCTTCAAAGCCTCGTATTACAAAACAAAAACAAACAAATAATAAAACAGCAAAAAAGGCTACAGCAGATATTCCCAGTGTCTGGGCACTACTTCCCACCATCACCACCATCACACTCAAACAATAGGATGCCGGTGAGGATGGACCTCAGAACAGAAGACAGGCTAGGCCAAAGCCCAGGCATCCAGCTCCGGAGTCCACATTCCATCGGTGCTCTACCGTGTCTTTTCACCTGTTGAAGGCCTGCTAGAGACTGCTGAGTTGTGGCCCTGTTCATCCTGGCTAACTCGGGGACTCAAGTCCTTGCCCAGCCTCTAAGAAAAGCCTGACTCTAGGGTGGAGAGCCTTGGACAGGGTGGTGCACTTCAACAGTTTGGTACTAAAGGAAGCTTGTTGGTGATGGGGCTCTTCCTCCATCTGCTCCAGCCAGTGACTCCTTGCTGGGCAAACCTGTGTCCGTCATCTCATCCGCTCACCTCAGTTCCTTTTGTTTTATGTGGAAGATACCTTCTCTGTGGGAGTTTAGCCAGGGGGCTGATGGGATGGCTCGGTCAGTAAAGTGTCCACTGCATAAACAGAGAGACCTCTTCAGATCCTCAGCACCCATATCAAAGCTGGACATAGCATCTATAATTCCAACGCTGACCAGACAGAGACAGGCGGACCCCAGGAGGTCACTGTCAAGCCAGCCTCACGTACTGATGAGCTCAGGTTCAGTGAGAGATCCCATCTCAAAGCTACGAGATGGAGAACAACTAAGGAAGACACTTGGTTAAACTGGGATTGATGGAGGGGGTGTGAAACTAAAGGAAAGCAAACAGATAGGCATCCCCAGCCACAGAATTATTCTACTCAGAACTAAAGGGCCACTCTCCGCTGGAGCAGGGACTGTTTGATGTGGGTTCCCCCTCTGTATGCCGTGAATACCATTGGTTAATAAAGAAACTGTCTTGGGTCTGTGCAGGGAATAGAGGTAGGCAGGGGAAAACTAAACTGAGTGCTGGGAGAAAGGAGGTGGAGTCAGAGAGAAGCCATGTAGCCCCACAGACAGATGCTGGAACTTTAGCCCATAAGCCACAGCCACACGGCGATACACAGATTAAAAAAAAATGGGTTAAATTAATATGTAAGAACTAGCCAATAAGAAGCTAGAGCTAATGGGCCAAGCAGTGATTTAGTTAATACAGTTTCTGTGTGGTTATTTCGGGGCTGAGCTGCTGAGCAGCCAGGAACCAACGAGCAGCTAACAACAACTGTTCCTTCACACAAAGGGACAGGGAGTTTGGGGGTCTTTACAGGGTAGAAAAGGGTTGGATGAGAGATTTCATCTGCAGGTCAGTTCCCCCGCAGTCTTAAAGCAGTGGACACCCAACAGGCACACGCCTTTAATCTCAGCACTTGAGAGGCAGAAGCAGGTGGATCTCTGTGAGTCTGAGGCCAGCCTGGTCTACATAGAGAATTCCTGGACAGCCAGGGCTACTTAGAGAAACCCTGTCTCAAACAAACGAAAAAGAGCAAACACTACTGAAAGTGGTGTGTGTTTCCTCCTCTTGTCCTAAAAGTCCACAGCTGTCGTCAGTCACATCCACTGGCCCTGTCCAGCTGGGCTGTTAGGTCACTAACCCTCCATACTCGATGTCAACTCCTAATCCCCACTTGTGTGCACAAACATGTGCACACACTCTTGCCTGCACGAATACATATACTACACACAGGCACACAAGAAAAAGAGAGAGACAGACAGGCAGACAAAAAGAGTGTAGACAGGCCAAGTGGGAAGCCAAATAAGAATGTGGAACCCTTTCTCAAAATTATTAGGAATTTGAAGATGGGGGCAGACAGCATTTCACCAAGCCCTGGTGTTCAGAAACGCTGCCTCGTTCCCAGACCCACGAGGGTAGGAAAGAGCTCCAGCATTGGGTAGACGCTCATCTGGATACCCAGCAAGACCTTCACTACAGCCAAAGACTGGCAAGCCCTGCACATTCCCGTCACCGTGGACAGATGGAAGGGACCAATCCAAACAAGCTGTCCTTCCTCCTCCATCTCCAGAGAGCTCCCTGGAAGCAAAGGGGAAGGTTCCAGTGGGTGATAAATAGGTTTAAATTGCTTCTGACGCCCTTCTTCCTCCAGTGACTCAGTATTCTAGAACTCACATTCCGCTACGGACACTATGCAGCTTAGTAATAATTAATTATAAAAATAATAATCTTAATAGTACTGATACCGACTTCTGCAAAGTGTTTACTGTAGCCAAGGCTTTGAC
The DNA here is from genome assembly GCF_950005125.1 of Chionomys nivalis. NCBI lineage: Eukaryota > Metazoa > Chordata > Mammalia > Rodentia > Cricetidae > Chionomys > Chionomys nivalis. The sequence goes on along the minus strand of NC_080092.1, from coordinate 57,492,747 downwards.
TAAGTGCTTTTAAGCATACATTATCTTAGCCTCCCAGCAATCCTATATGGAAGGCCTATTATTATAATACCTATTTTACAGACTGCAAACAGAAACTCAGACAAGGAACTTAGGCCAAGCCAGGGAACTGACCCGGAGTTTAACTCCTTTCTGAACTAGGCCTGCACTCCCAGCTCATGAGCACATGTGGTACCCAGAGTCCCCACTGACCACCTGTAGCTGTTAGAAGCCTGGCATTTATTTGTCTTTTGAAGTAAAAGCTTTCAAAGAACTGGGGCTGGAACTCAGTGACAGAACACTCGCTTATCATGAGCAAGGGCCATGGATCGGTTCCCAGTGAGAATTCCCAGGAATCGCCTCGATGTCATTCCACACCAGCGCCACTTGTGTGGTGGCACATACTGCAAATGTCAGCATAGGAAGGCCAAGGCTGGAGGATTGAGAGCTCAAGGCCAGCCTGGGCTACAGAGTGAGACCCTGTCTCTTTGTCTATCTATCTATCTACTATCTAACAATCTATCTATCTATCTATCTATTTATCTATCTATCTATCAATCTATTTTTTTTTTTTTGAGACGGGGTTTCTCTGTAGCTTTGCAGCCTGTCCTGAAACTAGCTCTTGTACATCAGGCAGGCCTCACAGAGATCTGCCTGCCTCTGTGTCCCAAGTGCTGGGATTAAAGGTATGTGCCACCACCACCGCCCGGCCTATTTTATTATTTTCAAGTATATATGTGTGTACATGATGCAGGTGCCCTCAGAGGCCAAAGACAGCAGATGCTTCTGGAGCTGGAATTACAGGTGCTTGTGAGCTGTTTGTCCTGTTTTGATTTTTAAAAGTTCTTTTCAACCAAGCTCTTGTATTTAGGACTGTCTCCAGAGCAAAGCAGTTTGAATGGTTGGTAAAATACACATCAAAGTATAGGTGCTGGAGAGATGGTTCAGCAGTTATGGCACCTTCTGCTTTTGTAGATGGGAATTCAGCAAATGTAAGTACCCGTGTGTGTGTGTGTGTGTGTGTGTTGTGTGTGTGTAAGATGTGTGTTCCTTCATCACCAGTGACTCCAGTGCCAAAGGATCCCATGCCTTCTTCTGGTCTCTTGAGACAGAATTGTAACTTTTATAACCAGCTGTGGTGAAGCACACCTGTAATCCCAGCACTCGGGAGACAGAGGCAGGAGGTTTGCTAAAACCACTTTGGTCCACAAAGCAGGGGACAGTCAGGGTCAGTCAGGGTCTTAACCACAGCAATTTACCTTGCATAAAAACATTGTTCAGGGGAGGCAGAAGCAGGCAGGTCTCGGTGAGTTTGAGGTCAGTCTGGTCTACAAAGCAAGGTCCAGGACAGGCTCCAAAGCCCAGGGTGACTGCAAACACGAGATACTACCGTCTTTCTCTGTTCACTGAGCATTGTGACTTCAGTGAGCAGAGAAAGTATCTCGTGTTTGCAGCTAGCCTGGGCAATTTAGTGGGACCCTGTCTCAGGAGGGAAAAAAAAAATGAGGAGAAAGAGAAAAGAAAAAGAAGAGACCGCAGCTGTGCGTCACTAACTTTGGGACCGCACTTTCTTGATTTTTGGCTGCTGGGTGAGCACTTTGGGATCCCATCAGGGATCTTCAAAGCGCTTCCGCGGCACCTGCGGCGCTGGCCCTGGAGCCGCCCCTGCCGGCCGCTCCGCAGCTCCTGCTCGCCGGGAGGAGGAGCCCCTGCAGGTGATTTAGGGCGGGGAGGTTCCGCTGGCAGCCGCCAAGGTGCCCATTATCGCCCAGGCTGGCCTGGATTTCAGAAATTCTTCTCCGGCGTCGCTCCCTCGGGGGAGCACAGGATCCCACCTTGGAAGAAAACGGAGGAGCCACGCTTAAGAAGAGCACACTTAGGAGAAAGCCGCTGTGTGTCTACCCTACTAGACCCAAGCCCCCTCGCTTTGCCACTCTGACCATGGCTTAGAATGGGACATCATGCTGTTATTCAATAACAGAAGACAACAAAATCAGTATGAACCCGACGCTTTCTGCATGCCATACTAAGTACACTCTACCACTGACCCACGCTTCTGTCGCACAACTGCCAACGACAGAACTATTTTCAAAGGGTTCGATTCCCAGGACCCACACGGCAATCCAGTTCCAGGGGATCAGAAGCCCGCTTCTGAACTGCGCTGAATCACATAGTACATGCAGGCGAAAACAAAATAATAGTTTTAAAAACTTTAAAAATTATCAACTGGGGTTGTTACAGATGGTTTAGAGAAGAGACCAATATGGCCCCAAATCTACCCTGTTGGGGTCCTGGACAGCAAATAATAATTGAGTAATTTTAGTATTGAGGGCTGGAGAAGCCGCTCAATTCCTGGGTGCTTAACTAGCATGCAGGAGGCCCTGCTATCACAAAAATGAGGTAGGTATGGTTACACACGTTTGTAATCCCAGCACTCAGGAGGTGGAGGCAGGCAAATAAGTTTAAAGTCATCCTAGGCTTCAGAGGTTCAAGGCCAGTATGGGCCACATAAGATTATATATATATATATATATATATATATATATATATATATATATAATGTTTTAAAGTAGAAAAAAAATGTAAAGAGTAGCATACTAACACATTTCCACAATCAAATAATAAAGCTAATTTTAATCAACCTATGGGGTACATTGTTTTATCCCAGCACTCAAGAGGCAGAGGTAGATGGATCTCTGTGAGTTCAAGAGCAGCCTGGTCTACATATTGAGCTCCAGGCCAAGTGACTACCTACTGAGACCCCGCCTCAAACACAAACAAACCACCACCAACAACAAAGACACACACACTAAATCATGTATTAAATAAGTATTGTCAAAACTGTCATAGTGACACATGACTCTTATCCCAGCATCCAGAAGGCTGAGACCAGAGGATCTCACATTTAAGGACAGTCTGGGTTACATATTCACACCATAAAAAGAAAAGAAAGGAAGAAAGAGAGAGAGGGAGGGAGGGAGGGAAAAAGGGAGGAAGCGAGGGAGGGAGCGAGGGAGGGAGGGAGCGAGGGAGGGAGGGAGACGCAAATGGACGAATGATAAATTGCAAATAGAGGAGACGCTGGGAGCTGGAGAGATGGCTGAGCTGTCTGCTTTGCAGCACTCCTTACTTTTCGAGAGCTCCCTGGTTTGATCTCGAGCACCTACATGGCTGTCTGTAACTTCAGTTTCAGGGCATCTGACCCCTTCTTTTGGTCTCTGTGGGTATCGTGTGCAAGTGGTACTCAGATGTACACAGGCAAAACTTTTTAAAAAAAAAATTAAGACAGGGTCTTTCTTTACAGCCCTGGCTGTTCCAGGGAGATCCGATGTCCTCTTCTGGCTTCCAGGGGCAGCAGGCGCACGTGGTGCACAGACACACATCCAGGCAAAACACTCACACTCGTGAAAAATACGAAGAAATAAATCTTTGACAAAATGATTAGTTTTCACATCCCTCTTTCTGGCAAAGCCAACATTCCAGGAGCGCCAACTTCTGCCCCTCCCACCTCCCCAGCATCACCCCTCAGTGGACCACCTCCTTCAGAGCCTCTGCTGGCTGCTCTGGCTCACTGGTCCCCAACCACAGGGTGTGCTGGTCTTTCTCCTCCTTTTGCCTCCACTCTACCTACACTCCACAGCCAGGTGTTGATTTGGGCTGGAATCACTTTCTTTTTTTTTTAGCTCTACAGCCTTGGACAAGACGCTTATCTACTTCAGGCTCCGGTTTCCTTGTCTGTCAAATGGGCAAATGTAACAGTACTGCCTCTGGAGATTTCTTGTTAGAGTTAAATACAGTGGAGTGTGTGAGAGAAGCGCTCAGCCCCCTCCTGGAGGTGCTCAGGGACTGAGCACTTCCTCTGCCTTGATTGTCCCCTCCCTGTCAGGCAGTAAATCATCCACTTGACCAGGAGCAGCCCTGGCCTCCCAGCCCAGCACTCCTCACCCCTCCACTCGCTAATGACAGGGCCATTGGCTCCTCATTAAGAAAATGACAATGAGGCCTCTGTGCTTAGCTGGGGTCCAATTTCAAGACTTGTCCCAGTAAGTGGGGAGTAAAGCAGGAACCAGGTCTGGGGGTGGCAGGAGGAAGGAAGGTTCTGCCCCATGGGAGAAGCAGCTTCTGATCTGATCAGGGCAGATGAAGGTCAGGAGACCTATGGAAAGGACTCTGCTTCCATGGTGAGGAAAAGCAGGGTTCTTTTCTATGGAGGGGAGGGGGGCCTTGAGTGCCAGCCTCAGTACCCCCTCAGGGCTCAGAATTGGATGTCTATGGCAGGGGAGGATCTGAGGGTAAAAAAAAAAAATAACTCAAGTACATTACCTCTGCATGTTCTTTATTTTCCGTGTGAGGGGGAAAGTGAAGTGAAGGGGCACAGAGAAGAAGAAAAATAAGGGGGAGAAGGAGGAGATGAAGAGAAGGAGAAAGAAGGAGAGTAAGGGCAAGAAGCAGGAAGAAGAAGCAGGAAGAAGAAGAAGAAGAAGAAGAAGAAGAAGAAGAAGAAGAAGAAGAAGAAGAAGAAGAAGAAGAAGAAGAAGAAAGAGGAGGAGGAGGAGGTATGATCTCTACAAGGTTTCTAGTTTTCACAGACATAGTTGGAAAATTCCACAGGCAAGGACAATGATAATATGTGTATCAAAATCACAAAACAGCCAGATAGAACCTGACAAAACTATACTCTGGAACAGGTGACAGGACCCAGGAAAGAGCCAGCACTCAAGGGAAAATACCTGAGATCCCAAACCATTAGATAAAGTTACTAAACATCCCTGAATCCTGGATTCACCCATTCTTCTCATCTAATCTCTTTTGTGATAACCAGCTTTGGGGACACCCAGATTTGTTTGCTAGCAAAGATGGGGCCTGCTGCCTTCCTGTTCAGTGCCTGTCTTCCATAGAAAATTTTCTGTGGTCTGTTAGCAGGTAATTTTGTGGGACTGTCTCTATGTAAATTTGACTGTTAGAACAAAGAGAGAATGTTTTTGCTCTAAGGTCTCATGGTGTGAGGGCATGGAGCAAGGTCACACCATTGCCTGTGCAGAAGTTACATTGCTCAGGTGTTTTAGGAATGAACCCCTTTTTGAAAGGAAGAATCACAGCTTCACACGGTTTTTACAGATATGCCAGTGACTTTTCCAAAAGACAAGTGTTCCCACAGCTCTGTAAAATGGGTGCCCCATAAGTTGTACCCTTGCGGGTTTGCTTTTGTGAATCTGTCAGCAGTGCATTTACTGCATAGTCCTGTGGGCTTCAACACCTTTCCTGGGTTCAGAAGGCTGAACGACAGGGGTGGGCTCAGTGATGGAGATCCTCGCCCTCCCTCATCTAGGGTCTGATAAAGTAAGGCGGGGTAGACCAAAATAAGCTCCCAGTGCTTAGATGTCCTTAGATGAGCACAAGGGGAGTGTGACTGTTAGCTTCCTGGCTGCTACTGGAAACCCGGTATCCCGGTATCAACCTTTCACTTCTGGTGGGTCCTTCAGAGGACTCAGGTGGTGCCCCACAACCATGTGTAACTCTAGCTCCTGGCCTTTGACACCCTCTTCTGGCCTCTGAGGACATTACGTGCTCCGCAGATCCACATGCAGGCAAAGCACCCATACACATAAAAATACATTTATACTGAAACCTTTATTGTAAAGAAATTTCAAATAAAAAAAAAACAAGCAAACAAAAAATGCTAACCAGATCCAAAGTCTATGCATTTCAATGGACTTCTTTACAGTTAGACGAGCCACCCGGAAGTCGTGGGAATGCACTCTACAGTTTATACTTTCACTACCAATTATATTTTTATGTACTTAACCACCACACACACACGCAAACGCACACCACACTCCCACATACATACACACTTGCACGCATGCACACACACTTAAAAATCTGTGACGATTAAAAGTAAAAGAATAATTAGCCTTATGTCCTCTTTCATGACTCCAGAGTCCATTACCTGGACTCCAGCCTTCCTCCTTACCACCATTCACACCTTCACACATGCAAAGAAATTTAAGAATCCTTTCATGTGGTTCCGTGACTACGGTATAATTAGAAAATGTTTTTAAGTTGCTTGTTTAGTGTGCATATGCGTGTCAGGAGACTACCTTTCTCTTTATTTTCTTCTTTCCACTGTGTGGGGTTGAACTCGGGCCACCAGACTTGGCAGCAAACACTGTTGAGCCCTCTCCCTCTCCCTAGTCTGTGGGGATTTTTGGTTGTTTGTTTGTTTTATTTTGTTTTTTGTTTGTTTGTTTGTTTTTCTTTTTTTCAAGACAGAGTTTCTCTGTAGCTTTGGAGCCTGTCCTGGAACTCACTCTGTAGACCAGGCTGGCCTCGAATTTACAGAGATCCACCTGTCTCTGCCTCCCGAGTGCCGGATTAAAGACATGTGCCAAGTGGTTTCTTTTTAAATCCACTCCTATGCATCTTTCTTTCTCAAGATGACTTCCCTAGTGTTGAGAGAGAAAACAACGCCACGGTAATTTTATAGTTCCCATGCATACTCCATTGTGCACGAAAGAGAGAGAGAATGACCAGGCAGCTACCCTCCCCATAAAATCTTGACCTATAAAGACTGCGAGCTAATGTGATTTCTTTTAAAAACAAGATTTGCATATTTTTATATTATGTGTGCGGGTGTTTTTGCCTGCATGTGTGTCTGTGTACCGCATGCGTGCAATGCCCACAAGGCCAGAAGGCACGAGTTATAGACCATTGTGAGCCACAATGGATGCTGGGAATTAAGCCCAGGTCCTCACTCTAGAAGATGATCCAGTGCTCTTAACCACTGAGCCACCTCTCCAGTCTCTCGTTGTTTGTTAAGGCGGGGCCTCTGAGTAGGCCCTCTCCTACCTCAGCCTCGGGAGTGGGGAAGTTACAGGCTGCCCACCATGCTGGACTGGGTTTAAACCAGTAGGTATGGCAAGAGTTGAAGAAATGAGCGGTCATCCCCAAGCCTCGCCTGCAGTACTCTGGAGTGTGATGTGCGCAGACTCAGTGGGCTCCCCTCCCGCCTGCCTCCACACATACTCGCTTTCCTCTTGCCCCTTCCCTTTCAGAGTTGCCCAGCCATGCCAACCACAGGCTGGAAATGGCAGGGCTACCCGACACTGAAGTCCAGACCTCATGATGTCCAGAAGAAACATGACCCAGGAAGAGTGATTGGCTGGAAATACCCTCATCAAAGGTGCATGGACCTCAAATAACTTTTTATCAGTTCAAGTCACTGATACTGGGGACTTATCTATCACCACACCTAAAATTACCAGAATAGGGAAATGTTTAAATGTTTCCCCTAAATTTGATCCCAGCTCCTTGTGCAATAGGCAAGGCAGAGTCCCCTTCAACCAGTGAACAGTGCTGAGATTCAAGGAGACCGTGCATTTGCCCAAGGCACACAGCCATAACTGGAGCAGGACAGGGAAGGATGGCAGCAAAGGGGCAGGATAATCTGGCCCAAAACACTCAGAGTTCTGGGACAGGTGGCCAGGAGTTTGAGTCCTGCAGGAGCCACTGCTTACCAGTCAAGTGACCTTGTCATTTAATGGCTTCCTTCTGCGAGAACAAACTTTCAGGGCCGTTAGTGGATGTTCGGGGGTAATACGTGTAAGACTCCTAGCACCTAACAGGCATTCAACAAATATTTGATAAAGGAATTAAAACAGTGTTTAGTACAACTCCCGGAACGTTACCCATTGTTTCTGTTTAGATTTACTTCAAATATAAACATCTACAGCGCTTTACTCTCTGGGTTGTCATCTCTACAGGATCCTGGAATTTGGAAGCCCTCAAGCCCCCACCTCCCCAGGCTCCCCCAGACTTGTAGGCCTGTGCCTTTGCTTGCACCATAAATCAGGCCCCACAGGCCTGTAATTAAGGAACCACGAAGGCGGACTGAGCCCACCCTGTCCCAGGGGCTTCCTGCACCCCACCCCTCCATAGGGGGAGGGACAGGTTGGGAGCTGGGGGGTCCCTCCGCAGGCCCCTAATTTATGGCCATTCTGTGTGAAGGAGATTTACGAGCAAAGACCTGGAGCTGGACCAAGGTGGAAGCACGGGGAGCAAGTGGGCCCGTGAACAGGGTGACTGCTTGCAGAATACCGGCTCCTGGCTCCCGGGGCAGCCCCTTGCCCTTGATGATTCTGTAGGACATCCAACCATGTCCTTACATCTATCACCTTGATTTTCAGATGACAAAATAAACGTGAGATAAAAGCACAGAGGTCTCTGGACAGCCAGTCACAGTCACCCTCCCCCTTAGGCTTCCTCACATCCCTAGTGGCGGGACTTGGCTAGGACAGGGAACAAAAGAGGACATCTTCCAGGTCCCACAGGCTCACTTAGATTTCAGTCCCCAATGCTTGACATATCTGTTTGTTCTGTATTTGGAGACAGGGTTTCTTTTAACCCAGGCTGGCCTTGAACTCATCATAAGCCGAAGCTAATTTTGAAGCTCTGATCCTCCTGCCTCAACTTCCAAATGCTGGGACTCTAGGTATGCACCACAGTGTGCGGTCTTTGTGTACTTCACAGAAGTGGAAACAGCTTCCAGGTGAGCAGGTGTCTGAGTAACTTTGGGTGTGGCTGGAAGAGACCTGGGGTTACTGGTAAGACAGAATACACTGAGGGAGACAATTCATGAGAACTCCTGGAGCAAAGGGCCTTGGGGCCTGGGGTGTCCGCAGCAGGAAGAGGCCAAGAGGCAGTTTAGCAGGTATAACCAACCAGATCTCTCTCTTCTAGGAATATGCTCAACAGCCACACCTAGGGTGGGCTATGAAGTCTGTTCACTGCTGTAACATTAACCCTTGCCAAACTGAATTATACCAGCTTGTGCAAGGGGTTGGGTTTTTGTGCCCAGCAGAGGTTGAGAACCCCTACAGTCATGCTAGGAGGTGTTCAACAGGGGTTCAGACTCCCCCACATATGTTGGGAGGTACTCAACAGGGGTTCAGAACCCCCATAGGTACTCAACAGGGGTTCAGAACCCCCATAGGTGCTCAGCAGGGGTTCAGAACCCCCATAGGTGCTCAGCAGGGGTTCAGAACTTCCCCATAGGTGCTCAGCAGGGGTTCAGAACCCCCCATAGGTGCTTAGCAGGAGTTGAGACCCCCATAGTCATGCTAGGCACTCATGCTAGCAGGAATGGGCATGACCCTTGCTGACTAAGAAAGAAATACTTTCCAACAGATTTTGTAAATGTTTTCTTTTATGTCTGTGGGTGTTTTGCCAATGTGCATGTCTGTGCACCACATGCCTGCCTGGTGTCCCTGGAGTCCGACAAAGAGCACTGGATCCCCTGGAACTGAAGACACCACCTCTGTGCGTTGCCATGTGAGTGCTGGGAACTGCAGTCTGGAAGAGCGCCGAGTGCCCTTAACCACCCAGTTGTTACCACCCAGCCACAACGGTTACCTCTTTGTTCGTTTATTTTAGAAGGTAGCTCACGTGATAGCCCTGGTTGGCCTTGAACCTGTGGAGATCTGTCCTGCCTTTGCTGCAGTGAGCAACACACCTGGCCATCTGTGAGTGGATGTCTGACTTCATCTGAGGCAAGTGATTTACCCTCTCTGGCCCACATTCCTCATTTGAACAATTAGGACAATAAAAGCATGTGTGTGTGTGGGGGGGGATGGCTCAAAAGGTGAATGATTGCTCTCTAAGTGTAAGGACCAGAGTTCAAATCCCTAGCAGCCAAGGGGGTGGGGCGTTTTCATCAGGAAAGAGCGCTTGCTGCCAAGCCCAACCACCAGAGTTCAATTCCTGAGACCCATAAAGTAGAAAAGAGAGCCCACTCCGCCAGATTGTTCCCTGACTTCCACGTGTATACATAGCATGTATATGTGCACTCACACATACACAGTAAATAAATGTAACGAAAATAAATAAGACAATTTGTGTGTGGCTATCCATGCCTATGACCCCACAATCGGCAAGGCAGAGACAAATGGAGTTGGAGTGTCCACTGGCCAGCTAGCTTAGCCAAACGGTGAGCCTCCAGTTCAGTGAGGCCTCTGTCTCAAGATGGTGAGGCTGAGGAGAGCATTAGAGGAAGACACTCTACATTCTGCTCCAGTTTCCACACGTGTGTGTACAGCATGTACAGCTGCACACCCACATAGCATACACACAAAACATGCACACTCACAGAGAGATGTGTCACACACACACAGCCTTCACACCCACAGAGCATACACACAAAACACACACACAGCCTGCACACTCACATAGCATAAACACAAAACATGCACACACAGCCTGCACACTCACAGAGAGATGTGCCACACACACACAGCCTGCACACCCACATAGCATACACACAAAACATGCACACACAGCCTGCACACTCACAGAGAAATGTGCCACACACACACAGCCTGCACACACACAAAGCATGTGCCACAAAGACCACACAAAACACACACAGCCTGCACACTCACAGAGATGTGCCACACGCACCACACAAAACAAAACAAAAAGTCAGGCAGCACCACATCAGTAAAAAAAATAAAACTGAATCTTAAATAAACAAGGAGAGGGAATGGCTCAGTCATTAGCATGCTTGTGCTCTCAGCATGGCGGTGAGTGATGATGGTGCCACTTGACCCCTGATCTTTATGTACACACATACACACACATGAATATATGCACTTCCATCTCCTTAATATTCATATTTGCTTCTTTTTATTTTCTGATTTTTCAAGTCAGGGTTTTTCAGTATAACAGCCCTGGCTGCCCTGGAACTCACCCTGTAGATCAGGCTGGCCTCAAACTCAGAGATCCACCTGCCTCTGCCTCCTGAGTGCTGGGATTAAAGGTGTCTGCCACCAACACCCAGCTGCAAATTTGCTTATTAGTGTTTTAAAGTTTTTTCCTTTATTTTTTATTTTACATATATGGATGTTTTGCTTGTCTCTGACACATAGTTTATTAATTAAGGAAGAGCAGGGGCTGGAGAGATGGCTCAGTGGTTAAGCCCTGACTGCTCTTCCAGAGGACGTGGATTTTATTTCCAGCACCCACATAGTGGCTCACAACTGTCTGCAACTCCAGTTCCAGAGAATCTAATGCCCTCTTCTGACCTCCGTGGGTACTAGACATAAACATGGTGAATGAACACACATGTAGAAAGAACACTCAGACACACAAAATAGTAAATAAGTGTAATTTTTTAAGAAATAAATTTAAAAATAAATTACATACCAAAGAATTATTTTTAAATAATTTCTTTACAAAATTTTAATATGTATATCTTTTACATACTTATATACCCAAAACATACAGATAAAATTTTCCAACGTGAAAAGGGGTCATGAGTGGAAAAAATGAGGGGGCGAGTGTGTCAGGGTCTCACTATGCAACATTGGGTGACCCAGAATTTGCTAAACCAGACTGGCCTCAAACTCACAGAGATCTACCTGCTTCTGCCTCTCTAGGCTGAAGTTAAAAGCATACACCACCACACTCATCTGAGTGCAAAGATTTTAAGCAGCCCTGAATGGATGATGTGCCCAAACATACAGTCTCCAAATGAGCCCAGGAGCATCCTGCATCCCCTCATTGCCTACTCTGCCAAGCCTATGGCCCACCAAGGCAGCCAGCACCCATCCAGACTTGTTCTCCGGTTTGTCTGCTCCTCCACAAATGTTCCAACATACATACTTCCGTAGTAAACTAGTTACAGTCAAATTAGGAATACAACAGAATAGAGTGGCATTTGCCTTTAATGCCAGTTGTCAGGGTGGAGTGGGGGAGGGGGTTGTAAGCAGAAGGCAAATCTCTCTGAGTCCCAGGCCAGCCTATATAGTGAGACTCTGTCTTTAAAAAAGGGGGTTTGGGGGAAGTAGGGGAATCCAGCTTAGTCCCTGCGCCAAGCAGACAGATCCCATGCAGCAACATCCAGAAAGAATAAGAGTCTGTTGGCATGTCACCATTGGTGTGACACTGAAAGCTACTGAACAGAATCTGCAACCCACACACAATGGGTCCTCTCCTTTGTCAGGAATTCCCAGCACGAAAAGAGGCTTAAGAAGCATGCGTCAGGCTGGGCGATGGTGGCGCGCGCCTTTAATCCCAGCACTCGGGAGGCAGAGGCAGGCGGATCTCTGTGAGTTCGAGACCAGCCTGGTCTACAAGAGCTAGTTCCAGGACAGGCTCCAAAACCACAGAGAAACCTTGTCTCGAAAAACCAAAAAAAAAAAAAAAAAAAGCATGCATCAATTCTTTCTTCTGGGAGCTGTCACTTAGGCTGATTCACCGAGTCTCTCGTCCTTTAAGCATGGGTAACTCATAAAGCTCTGGAATTTAGATGGCTCGCTTGCCCTCTCTGCTGGTCAGGATGTGGAACTTTAAAGCAATGAACAGTTTTTGTGCAGACACAGGCTCAGTCTTGAGACTCTCTCTGGGGCGACAGCAACTGTAGCTTATTCTCGCATGCTGCCTAGCTCCTGCTGTTGGCTCCTTCAATTCCTTGCAGCTTTCCCTTCCCAATTTGTTTAAAAGGGATTGGGGGTGATGTAGTTTGGGGTTTTTATTACATACCTTTATTTACTGTGTGTGCATGCATGCACCTTTATTGTGTGTGCATTACTGCACCTTTATTTATTGTGTGTGCATTTCTGCACCTTTATTTATTGTGTGTGCATGCCTGCACCTTTATTTATTGTGTGTGCATGCCTGCACCTTTATTTACTGTGTGTGCATGCCTGCACCTTTATTTACTGTGTGTGCATGCCTGCACCTTTATTTATTGTGTGTGAACGTATACATGTGTGAGAGTCCCACACTGCAGAGAACAATTGGCAGGGACTGGTTCTCTCTATCATGACCTTATCGGGGATCAAACTAAGGTCTTCAGGCTTTCAAGACAAGTGCCTTTACCCACTGATCCATCTTGTTGCTTTTGTGGTACAGTTAATCAAATCCTGGTCCTTGCCCATTTTTAAGATTTTAAAGAAATTATGTGTATGTGAAACGGAGCAGTGGCTACACAAGCTTTTAATCCCAGCACTCAGGAGGTAGAGGCAGGTGGATCTCTGTGAGTTCAAGGCCAGCCTGGTCTACAGAGCGAGTTACAGGACAGTCAAGACTACACAAAAAACCCTATCTTGAAAAAACAAAAACTAAAATGCTGTGGGAGCACATTCCGCTCCTTCAGCCAATAGCCTTTAAGATACCAACCCACTTGCGCGTGGTCTCATACTGTAAAAGAGCGGTGTGTGCCCACTCTCTTGCTTCCGGCTCCCACTTCCGGCTGCTAGACTCTGTTCCTGTTCATGCAGAGGACTGTTGTCTAGGACAGTGATCTGTAAGTTTTCCCCTTAAATAAATAACCCTTTAATTATTCATAATTCTGAACTGGTGTGGGATTGTTTTGTGACTTACGTCATACTAAAATGTTCGTGGGGGGGGGGTGCATGTCAGTGCAGGTTCCCATGGAGGCCAGAAGGGGGCATTAGATCCCAGTAAAAAGTTATCAAGTGGGTGCTGGGAGTTGAACTCCGGTCCATCTGGAAGATAACCGGTGTTCTTAACCACCAAGCCATCACTCCAGCAACTATCTTTTTATTTTAATATGGTGCTAAAGATTGAACCCAGGGCTTTAAACATAATAGGAAAGCATTGTACCACTACAGTTCCAGCCTCAGCAGCATCGTCTTGCATATTAAAAATCAGACTGAGTGAAGTGGTTCATAACTGCAGGCCCAGTACTCCTGTATTCCAGAGGCTGAGGCAGGAGATTCTGAGCCAGTGACAAGAGACTGCCTCTCTTAAGAGCAAAAACAACCACGCAAAGAGAAAACACAGACATTGAGAGCCATGAATGGTGTGTGCACACATGGGAGGCTGAAGCAGGAGAATCACAAGTTCAAAGCCACCTTGGGCCACACACAGAGTTCAAGGCCAGAATAAGCTCTAGAACAAGACCATATCTCAGGGGCAGGGGCCAGGGCTCAGCAGTTTAAAGCACTTGCTGTTCTTGCAGAGGATCTGGATTCAATCCCAGCACCCACAAGGCAGCTCACCACATCTGCAACTCCAGTTCCAGGAGATCTGGTGTCCTCTTCTGGCTCCTTCAGGTACCAGGCACCAACATGGTGCACAGACACACATGCATGCCATACACAGATCAATAGAAATGGGTTAAATTAATATGTAAGAGTTAGACAATAAGAAGCTAGAGCTAATGGGCCAAGCAGTGATTTAAATAATATGGTTTCTGTGTGATTATTACAGGGCTGAACAGCCAGGAACCAACAAGCAACTTCCTACAACACTCCTAGAAAGAAAAGTTAGTATTTAAACTTCTTTCCCCAGGACATAATATGGAACAGGAATGATAATATAAGTAATATTTACTAAGCTCTCACTGTGATCCAATCCTGCGCTAAGTTCTTGGACAGATGCTACTCTTGCCCCACTTTACAGATGGGGAAAGTGAGGCCCAGAGAGGCTCGGAGTGCGCTAGAACATAGCTGAGATAGAGTCAAACCCAGACACTTAGTCTTCTCATATTCCCTTGCCCGGACTCAGAACTTTTAATAACGTTGTCCTATACGCATGACCTTGTCTTGTTCTTTGTAAATCTTTTTCTTGAACAATTTGAAGATGGCAGACATTCACCTCTCCTCCCAACACTTCGTTGGGAGTATCCTAAGAACAAAGGCGTCTTATTATACAACCCTAGTAAGGGCCGTCAAAGTGACAGTGTTCTTGGACACAGTCTATTTGAATAATCATGCCAGTAATGACCTCAATACCTCAACTTGCACCCTTCTGGGGCAGTGCCTGATCTGAGATCAGTGCTGTGTGCGGTCGTCATATGTGTTGCAGTGTGTGGTTGTCATATGTGTTGTGTGTTGTCTCCCTCAATTGGAGACCAACTTTATCATCTTTTTCTTTTTTTTGCCTTTGCCACACCCATCCCCATTCTGCCTCGCCATTCTGACACTGACTCAAGAAAAATAAGGGGCTGGAGAGATGGCTCAGAGGTTAAGAGCACTGGCTGTTCTTCCAGAGGTCCTGAGTTCAATTCCCATTTGGTGCCCTCTTCTGATGTTCAGACAGAACAGTGTATACATAATAAAGAAATATTTTCTATTTATAAATTATACATAATATAATGTGTTCATGCTGGCACACACTTTTAATCCCTGCACACAGAAGGCAGATGAAGGTGGATCATTGTGAGTTCAAAGCCAGCTGAACTATAGAGTGAGTTCCAAACTACATAGTGAGTCCCTGTCTCAAAGAAGAAAGGAGGAGGAATAAAAAGGAGGGGGGGGGTTGGGAAGACGGCTCAGTAGGACAGCACTGAATGCTCTTCCAGAGGACCAGGGTTTCATTCCCAGAACCCACATGCTAGTTCACAACCCTCCATAACTCCAGTTCTTGAGGACCCAGTGCCTTTTTCTGACCTCCAAGTGCACCAGTCATGCCTGCGGTGCACATACATCCACACAGGCAAAACACTCAGATACATAAAATTAAAAATAAATAAACTTTTAAAGCTCTTAAAGGAAATGTTATAGGGCCAGCAAAATGCTCCCAGGTAAGGGTGCTTGCCATCAAGTCCGATTATCTGGAACCCACGTGATGGAAGGAGAGGACTGACTCCTTCATGTTGTCCTCTGACCTCCACATGTGTCCCCTGGCGCATGTGCGGATCCAAAACACCAAGTACCTTACCCACACAGTCACCTCCCCCCCCTTTTTATTTCTCCTCCTTTCTTCTTTGAGAGAGGGACTCACTATGTAGTTTGGAACTCACTCTATAGTTCAGCTGGCTTTGAACTCACGATGATCCATCTTCATCTGCCTTCTGTGTGCAGGGATTAAAAGTGTGTGCCAGCATGAACACATTATATTATGTATAATTTATAAACATATGTACATGTTGGGGGGTACAGGAGTACGTGCCACACTGAAGATATGGAGGTCACAGGAAGACTTCTGGTGCTCAGTGTACAACTTCCACCTTGCAGGCTGGGGGCAGGGTCTGGGCTCTCTGGTCTCTGGGTTTGCTGTTTACTCCAGATCAGCTGATCCAAGAGCTTCCAGATGATTCTCTTGTCTCTCTCCCCTTTCTCCAGAGGGGTTCTGGGATTGCAGATGTGTGCCTCCACAGCCAGCTTTGTAAGTGAGTTCTGGGGATGGAACTCTGGTTGGCAGGTCTGCATAGTTACTGCTTGTACCTGCAGAGCCACCATCCTGGCCCTAGTCCCAGTTTCTTTGGAGGTTAAAGCAGGAGGACCCTTTGAGCCCAAAAGGCTTACAGCTTAATGGAGAAAAATTCTGACTCTACATAATCAGATGTTCCCAGGTCCTCAACATCCTGAAGGATGAAAAGATAAAACACAAAGCAAATGCTGTCAAACAGCCTCCTTCACGTGGGACACAGAACAATGGGAAACTGTCCCTAGGGCCCCAAGAGCTAGAAACATTTGCTTCTGCTCCTGTTTCCTGATGGTAAAAGACTACACTTTTTTCTTATTTTTATTTTGTTTGGTTTTGTTTGAGATAGGGTACCCTGTAGCCCACACTGGCTTCAAACTTACTGTGTAGCTGAAGATAACCTTGCACTTCTGATCCCTCTGCCTCCACCTCCAGAGTGCTGGCTAATTTTTTCTTGTTGTTTTTGTTTTTTGAGACAGACAGGGTTTCACTGTGTAACCTTGGCTGTCCTGGAACTCGCTCTGTAGACCAGGCTAGCCTCAGATTCACAGATCTGCTATGAGTCCTGCCAATTGCTAGTTATTTTCTACTTAAAAAAATGAACGTGTGTGTACGATGTATGTGTGGGGCACGCTCATGCCATGGCATACAAGCGGAGGCCAGAGGACAACTCTGTAAAGTTGATTCTCGCCTTCCACCTTTGTGTGGTTATGGGGATTAAACTCGGGTCACCAGTTCAAGGGACAAGCATTTCTTACCATCCAGCCATTTCACCAGCTCTATTTTTGATTTTCCAAGACAGAGTCTCATGCAGCCAGGCTGGCCTCCATCAGCTGATCCTGCTGCCCCCACCTCCCACGTGCTGGGATTAGGGAGGTATTAGTATTGCTAGACCTCTAAACTTCTTTTTCCTTTTTTAAAAATTAATTTTTATTTATCTGTATGTGCATGTATCTGTGTGGATGTATATGTCACATGTGAGCATACGCTCACGGAGGCCAGAAAGTGATGGGCTTTCAGGCAGGCGTGAGCCTCCTTGTGCACGTGCTGGGAACTGAGCTCTGGTCTTCTAGAAGATAAGCAAATGCTCATTTCTTTGCACGGAAGAGGACCCTGAGGGGGCCAGGCACTCAGATAAGATGGCTCTTAGTCACTAAGTCATCTCCCCAGTTCTAGAAACTTTTTTTCTTTATAAAGGAAGCCTGTCTCAATTACAATGATGAAAATCTAATGCAGGCCTGGATCTCAAGACCACCGTCTTTAGAGCAGCAGAATGAAATCTGGTCTATCTAATTATTCTTCATCAATAAAAAATCGAGAGTCAGATATCAGGGTAAGAACATGAATGATCAGAACAGTGGAGAAACCACCAATGACCTCCTCTCTCTCCAGTTCCTCAATGGAGAAGGGCTGAGATCCTCTCTCTGCCCTGCTTCCTGTCTTCTATCTGTCCTGTCCTCTAAAACCTCTATGGTTAATTTTGGTCAGCTAGTGGCTAGCTCTGCCCTCTGACTCAAAGCAAACTTTACTGTCAGAATGAAATCAAAATATCCCACCACAGCAGAACCCTGACCCAGAGAGTGAAGTCGGACTGTCCGCATCCCCCCCCCAAACTAACAGCTATGTACGGAAGCAGACCCTGAGGGGAGCAGGCGCTCAGAGCTGGTTGGTGCCTGCAGCATGGTTGTTGGGTTTTTTTTTTTTTTTTTTTCGAGACAGGGTTTCTCTGTGGTTTTGGAGCCTGTCCTGGAACTAGCTCTTGTAGACGAGGCTGGTCTCGAACTCACAGAGATCCACCTGCCTCTGCATGGTTGTTTAGGAAAGTAACAGATCCAGAAAAAGGCTGGGAGAAAGCAAAAGGGATAAAAAGGTATACTTTTTGTTTTATGGTTGTTGAGACACAGTATCTCAACTGCTGGGCACCTTGTAAACATTGTAACACTGGGAATGAGGAGGTCGAAGACCTGGCGACTGGCCAGAGCCAGACTCTTGCGCAGGCCAGGACTGCAGCCTCACAGATACAGCCAGGCTCCCTCTAAGATTGCTGTCTGTGGGTCTCCGGGGAAGACTGTCATGTGTTGGGATTTCCCTCTGAAGGGAAATTGCAGGCTCCTGGATATCAAGGACATCAAAAGGCTACTTCCTGAGGACCACACATTCTGTTCTCCATGCCCCCTCCCTGTTGCCTGGCTGCAGGCTTGCGCTGTGAAACACAACCCTTTCCTCAGAGACCTATAGGAAGGGACCCAGACTCCACCACACAGGCCTGATTCCACTTTACAGTCTCTGCTTTCGAGGGCTGGGATTAAAGGCGGGGCTCCCACTGCCAAGCTGGTGTCCTTCTGACACATCTGAATGGAGGTAACCACGCAAGCTGAGATCCTGGAGCTAGGAATACAGTTTTCCTAGTTAGCTCTCACTGTCGTCTTGACACAGCCCAGAGGTTTGTTTGGTTTTTTGTTTGTTTGTTTTTCTTTTTGGTTTTTTGAGACAGGGTTTCTCTGTAGTTTGGGGGCCTGGAACTAACCCTTACAGACCAGGCTGGCCTCGAACTCACAGAGACCCGCCTGCCTCTGCCTCTGGAGTGCTGGAATTAAAGGTGTGCGCCACTACCGCCCGGCAGCCCAGTCATTTAAGAGGAAAACCACAACTGAAGAACTGTCTAGATTCGATTGTGGGAGACTGCTTTGATGATTAATTGATGCAGGAGGGCCCAGCCCATTGTGGGCAGCACCATCCCTAGGCAGGAGGTCCTGGGCTATATAAGAAAGCTAACTAAAGCCGGGCGGTGGTGGCGCACGCCTTTAATCCTAGCACTTGGGAGGCAGAGGCAGGCGGATCTCTGTGAGTTCGAGACCAGCCTGGTCTACAAGAGCTAGTTCCAGGACAGGCTCCAAAACCACAGAGAAACCCTGTCTCGAAAAACCAAAAAAAAAAAAAAAAAAAAAAAAAAAAAAAAAAAAAAGAAAGCTAACTAAGCATGTGCCTGCAAGTGGGCTGCCTAGGAAGCAGCATCCTTCATTGCTCCTGCTGTACTTTCTTGAGTTGTGCGTGCATTTCCGTGTAAGAAGTAATACTTAATGAATTAGCAAACACTCCTCCCTTTAGGTTCCTACCTTGAATTCCTGTCTTGACTTCCCTCAATGAGGGACTTTGTGACCTGGATGTGTAAGATGAAATAAACCCTTTCCTCCCCAGGTTGCTTTTGACCAGAGAGTTTTATTTACCACAGCGACAGAAAGGGAACTGCCTTTTTGAGCCTGCATTCAGACTCACCCTGAAGCTCTGGGCCTTGTATTCTGCTAGGTCTCACCTAGGGCTCACTCTTCGTGCCTCAGCTCTACAGGGAACCTTTGCCCCTCCCTGCTGCCTTCAGAGTTCCCAGTCTCCCTCTTAGGACTCCAGGGAAGGGGCCAGTGTTGGGGGTCTTCCCGCCATATAGAATGAGCTCCTGCCGAGCTCTGGGTGGCACAGGAAGTTCTGGGGCAGCAGGGGAAGTTCTAGAGCAAGGCTATTTTTAACCTGGTGCAGATGGCTTCGTCATTGCTCAGGGAGGAGGTGTGGTAGGTGGGAAGCAGTCTTGCCTTCATGACTTACTATTTTATTAACTACTTAGGATGCTGATGCAGGGGCCGTGGCCTGGGTTCGCGGACAGTTTTCCTTGCCACAACTCCTTACTGCTGCTTCTCCAGCACCCTTCTCCCTGCAGAGGCCAGAGAAGGATGGGGAGAAAACAATATTGACCAAGTGATGATGAATAAGGGTAAGGAAGGGGCAAACATTCTGTCTTGTGCCGTCAGCAGTGGGAGTGGATCCAAAAAAACACTTAGCCCCTTGAATTGCTCACTTATCCTCTCTATAGTGAGTTTTCTCCAAATGGCTTGGAAACCCATTGCAGCTAATCAAAGGCAGCTGGAAGAAGGCCAGGCTGGACCCAGCAGGGGTCTGAATTGAGCCTGCATCCATTATCCTTATCTAGTCCGACGTTTTAGTAGTGGGTTTTTGCTTGATTTCAGAGTGAGATGATTAGGTCGTTATTTGTTAAATTATAGCTTTTAATTAGTAGATCTATTAAAATGAAAAGCCCGAGAGAGGCACACAAGCCTCCAGGTTTTTATTTGGAATTTATGATTATCACTGTTTAGAAAAGATTAGTTGGGGGTGTTAAAGTCTTTTAAGAAAATCCTGTTAACAGAGACGCCAATAAGCGGCATATAGACCCCGCTGCCGCAGCTGCCTGTATCATTATCCATGTCTCATTACTGCAGGAAACGGAGGATGAAAGGGCTGAGGTCGTGCTCGGGGCTAGAGCACTTCTCAGCATGCTGGAGGTCCCGAGTCCCCGAGCTCCATCCCCAGCACTGCAGAGTCTACGAACTATCATAGAGCATTCTTTTTTTGGTGTTGGGGATGGAGTCCAGAGTCTTGCGAATGTCCACAAACACTGCCGACAGATCCTCAAAGCCGTTCAGTACTTTTCCTAAGAATGGGCCCAACTGGTCACCCATTCCTTATTACTCTCGGGTTCTTGGACAGTAGGGAAGTTGGTGGCGTTTGGGAGAGCGACTGATTGGATCTGCCTGCGTAGATTTAGGCCTGGGGGATTTTGGCTTTGGAAATAGCAGAACTTAATCAATCCTACTTGGTTCTGAGCTTCTTTCCTGTCGCTGTCTAACCTAGCTCTGCAGACTCTGCCGGGTGCAGAACAGTCTTGTTCCAGCAGAGGGCGCGCCACCGCCTATTTTAGATGCTTTCGCCTCCAGGACAACACACTCCCACCGTCTGTGAGAGCATGGCTCTCTTTTGGACTGTGTAGTTTTTCCGTCTCTGCTAACAGCAAGGAAGCCGATCACAATCTCTGCGCACGTCTGGCTTCGGGCTATCAGAGGCTGCCAAAGCACACGCTCTGGCTTTCTTCATCTTTTTACATAAAAGCAGAACCTCGCTGCTCATTGCACCAGGGACTGAGACAACAAGGCTCTGGGCATCTAAGCCACTTCTTCCTAGATTTCCAGCTCCAAAAAACCCTCCTTCCAGATACTCTGTGTTCTGCAGGCCCCACTGACAGCAGGTGAAGCGCCTCTCCGCAGCCCGACACGAGCCCTTGTCCACTGTCCCTTCTCCAGCCTACTAGGCTTCACCACCTAGCGCCTGTCAGGGACCACAAACCCCACCAGCACAGCCACTAGGGGCATCTTCTGTCCTCTATCTCCAGCAATCAGCACAGTGTCTGATACAGACACTCCAAAACCACTTAAGGAACAAACGAGTAGTCGTGTAACTCACGTGAATCCAAATTCCAGTTCTTCCCCCCTCCCCCCCGACCCCATACCATGCAGTGGGGAATCAGACGTAAAAGGCACAATTCCTGTCCTCAAAGAGACTGTAACCAGAGGAAGGCGGACATGAATCCTGGCAGCTTGAATTTCCAGCTTCCTCTGGGTTGGCAGCTAATTTCACACCATCACCAAAGAAGGTTGCTGGCTGGCCAGACTAATGACAGCCCTCTGAAATTCGACCACCGTGAACTTGACTCCCAACCTCCGCCGGGGTTCTGTTACTCTGAAGCCCCAGCTTACACTCTGATCCTTCCTAGGAAACCAGACCACCTTGCCAAGGTCGTGTGACTGTGTTATCAGGGTTTGTTTGGGTCTAGCAGCCTCACCAGGAACAATGAGAAAATCACCCACTGATGGTATGTGCTCTGAAGGGGGTGGAGCTTTCACTGTTGGTGGTGTGTGTTGTGGTTTCTTTGGTTTGTTTTGGTTGAGACAGGGTCTCACTCTGTATCCCAGAATGTCCATGAATTCATAGTAATCCTCCTGCCTAAATGTCTCATATGAACCACCACACCCAGCCTGTTGGCTTGATGTTGCAGAATTTGCAGCTAGACCTGGTGTTCGCCTTTCCATGCGTTTGTTTCTATGCTTACTAACTGCTTATAGGAGCAGTCAAGAGAAACCTGCTCCCTGGGAGGGCCAGCAGCAAAGACAGAGCCCACAGACAGGCATTGCTTTCTGATGAGCCAATGCCACACTCTACAGATAAGCTTTGGGATAGGAGCAAGGGCTGTTGTTATGGCCTGAAGCAACTCAGACTCATTTGCAGAGAGCAGAGTAAATGTTTGGGAAATGGTTTTATGCAAAAAATCTGGCTTCTGAAAAAAGGCTGGAGCATGAAATGTGTCAAAGAAAAGATTTCAAAGTGGTTCCCTCTTTACTCAACAATTGGATCTTTTCAATATCACGGTATTGAAATTTTACCCCAAGTAAATGCTTTGCTTTTGTGGTTGGCATTGTTTTTCAACCACACAATTGTTCCAGCTACAGCTGTGTGCACTGGCGTGCATCAAATACTATCTGTTATTTGGATTATATGTCTCCCCTCCGTAGCCCCCAGCAAGGGTCCCAAGGAACACAATTAAACCACTCACTGGATGGTTCACAGAGCAATTCTATCAAACCTTCGAAACGAATATAATTCTAAGGATTGCTTAAAATGTTATAGACTAGAGAGGAAAGAATACATGAGCACAAGACAGATACCAAACTCAACAAAGACTTCCAAAACTATGACGGTGAATTAACTCACTAACGAATAGCAGTGCAAAAAGGTACAAATGAAACATTAATATATATTATAACACAGAGTATTATAATTAATTCATGATAATTATATAGTATTTACCCCAGGAATTCAGGAATGGTTTAGCACAGGAAACTCTACCACCATCACCTGAAACTCTTGGTCACAGCAGACTAAGTTATTTGGTGTTTTGTTTTGCTTTTGCTTGAATTTTTAGCTATCATTATTAATTTTTGCATTGCTGTAATTTGAACTTAGGACCTTGTGTATGCCAGGCAAGTGTCCTACCACTGAGTTATATCACAGCCCACATAGATAATTTATGAAAGTCTTTTTTATGTATGAGAAGTCAGGAATTCACTTTGGTGACTAGAGGACCTGACACCACTTTTCCCAGGAATGTTGGATAAGGTTCTAAGGTATGTCAGACACAGTGTGCACCTGGAATCTCAGCACTCAGAAGGCAGGGGCACGAGGGTTGTGAGTTTGAGGTCCTCCTCAACTATATAGAAAATTCACAGCCCTCTTTGCCCCCATGTCTAATGAACTGAGTGCAGTTCCCAGGACCAACATAGCAGAAGGAGAGGATGGACTGCCGATAATTATCTTCCGGCTGCCGCCACGTGTGAGCCATGGCAGGTGTGGGTGCGCACACACACCATAAATAAATAATAGATGTCATTTTAAAAGTTTAAATGAAGATGCCTGGTAAGAACAAACCCAAGTAACTGGATTAAAACAGAGGTGAGATAAAAAAGTTCTGTTGTTTGCAGGAAAACGGAACCAGAGATAATCGAGTTAGTGAACTAAGTCTGTTTCAGAAAGATAAAGTCTTCTCTCTTGTACTTTCTTGATTTTATATAGATACATCAAATCATGCTATACATGGCATAGAGGCCGAGATGAAGCTGTCTGGGGTAACGGGGACAAAGAGGAGGAAAGAAGAGGGGCACAAAAAGGGAGGATACTGGACATTGGGGGGGTATATTCGATGTATAATAAATACTTGCATAAAATTAAAAAAGAAAAGAGGAGAGAGGCTGGAGAGACGGCTCTGCGGTTAAAGCTCTGCTGCTCTTTCAGAGGACCAGAATTCAGGATTGGCACCCCCACCAGGCAGGTAACAGCTATCTGCAACTCCAGCTCCAGGGGATCTGGCACCCTCTTTTGGCCCCCACAGGCACCCACATACATATGCACATAACAGAAATAAACATACACCCATAAATCAATAAATAATAAATCTTAAAGAACCCCTGGGTATGGTGGCTCGCCCCTTTAATCCCAGCACCTAGGAGGTAGAGGCAGAAGATATTCTGTGAGTTTGAGGCCATCCTGGTCTATGTAGGGAGTTCTAGGCCAGCAGAGACTACATAGGGAGACCGTGGTGGTTTAGATGACAATGGTCCCCATAGGCTCATATATTTGAATGTTTGATTCCTAGTTGGTAAACTGTGTAGGAGGGATTAGGAGGTGTGGCCTTGTTGGAGGAGGTGTGTCCCCAGGGGTGGGCTTTGAGATCTCAGAAGTCCATAGCAAGCCCAGTCTTTATCTCTCTGCCTGTGGATCTCATCTTCTGTGCCAACACCATGCCTGCCTGCTGCCATGCTTCCCCCACCCCCGCCCCACCCCCGTTGTTAAATGCTTTATTCTATGAACTGCCTTGGTCATGGTGTCATGTCACAACAATAGAACAGTAACTAAGAAGGAGACCCTGCCTCAAAAAAGCAAACTAAACGTTTACTTTTAAAATAAACTAAAAAACATTTCAAAGAGGAGGGAGGAAACCAATATATTTTCATAGTAACTTATATGTGATGCACATTTAAAATTATCTAGCAGGGTAAATAAGAGACGGAGCAGGGTCACGGCACCCAGCTACGAGCGGAGTGCAGACAGTGGGGGAGCTTTTACGACAGCATGGAGTGCAGACAGTGGGGGAGCTTTTACAACAGCATGCTTTGTTGGAGGTTTGGGCCATGTGGGTGTCTTATCTTTCCCAGTGTGCTGTGACCTCCCGTGTCACCGTGCAGTATTCTCACCTGCTTTTAAAGCAGATGGACCGTATTTCCGAGCAACCAGGAGATGCTGCCCTGAAACAGGCTCTCTTCCAGCCAAAGGCATTGATTGTTCCTTTCATCGCTGGGCTTCCTGGCCCGGGGTTTCTGAGAGAGAATGGAACTTGTTGGCCTCTCTTAACTGTTGTTGTTGTCTCTTTGACTTAAACGTTTTTTTGACTTGGGGTCTCTCTACAGAACCTTCACTGGCCTAGAACCCACTCTGTAGACCAGCTTGGCCCGAAACTCACAGGGCTCCTCCTGCCTCTGCCTTCTGAGTGTGGGCTGCCTGCCATGCATGGTGACTTCAATTTTAAGTTGCAGTAAGGCACGCATAGAAGGTGAGGATGCCATCCTATTTAGAGAATGCTTGCCTAGCACACATAAAGCCAAGTTTAATCGTTAGCACCAAATAAAACCAGGTTCAATAATGCATATCTGCAATCCTGGCACTTAGGAACAGGAAACAGGAGGATTACGAGTTTGAGGCCAGCCTGGTCTACAGAGTGAGTTCTAGGACAGCCAGGGCTACACAGGGAAACCTGTCTCAGGGTGGTGGGTTGGCGTACAGTTTAGCAACATAAAGTACACTCACAATGATATCCAACTATTCCCGCTCTCTCTAGAAGAGTGGTTCTCAACCAGTGGGTCACGACTCCTTTGGGGGGGTCAAGTGACTCTTTCACAGGGGTCGCATATCAGATATCCTGCATATCAGGTGTTTACACTATGATTCATAAGAGTAGCAAAATTACGGTTATGTCCCAGCACTCGGGAGGCAGAGGCAGGTGGATCTCTGTGAGTTCAAGACCAGCCTGGTCTACAAGAGCTAGTTCCAGGGCAGGCTCCAAAACCACAGAGAAACCCTGTCTCGAAAAAAACCAAAAAAAAAAAAAAAAAATTACGGTTATGAAGTAACAGCAAAATAGTTTTATAGTTGATATTATCCACTACGTGATGTACTAAGTAAGGGTTGCGGCGTTTGGGAGGCTGAGAACCATGCTCTAGAGCTTTCTTAAGGGTTCCATACTGAAACTCCAGACTCTTTAAACAAACCCTCCACTTTCTCCTGCCCACCCCTTGGCCGCTTAGTTCCTGGTAACCACAGTGTCTGAAAAATGTGCCCGTGAAAGTGTGAGTCATGCAATGGCTGTTCTTTGTGTCTGACACTTTCATTGCGTGGCTCATCCACACCATAGCACACCTCAGGAACGTTTCCTTATTCATGGCTGAATACTGTTCCATTGTATAGGCGTATCCTGCCTTTTTTTTATCCATTCATCTGTTGATGGATTACTTGCACAAGTAACTGTTCCGAGTTCCAAATCTTTGGGATATGTGTACTTGAGAGTGCACGTACTCTAATTTTGATTAATTGGCTGAAATAACCCAGATTGATACATCTCTAAGATTAAAGAGGATGTTAAAAAGGGGGTATCATGCCGGGCGGTGGTGGCGCACGCCTTTAATCCCAGCACTTGGGAGGCAGAGGCAGGCAGATCTCTGTGAGTTCGAGACCAGCCTGGTCTACAAGAGCTAGTTCCAGGACAGGCTCCAAAACCACAGAGAAACCCTGTCTCGAAAAACCAAAAAAAAAAAAAAGGGGGGGGTATCAGCCGGGCGCACGCCTTTAATCCCAGCACTCAGGAGGCAGAGACAGGAGGATCTCTGTGAGTTCGAGGCCAGCCTGGTCTACAAGAGCTAGTTCCAGGACAGGCTCCAAAGCCACAGAGGAACCCTGTCTGAAAAAACAAAAAACAAACAAACAAAAAAGAACTTATCAGTTTTTCAAAAGGAACAGAAAATTGAGAAGGTGAAAATGCAGACAGCACAATATAAACAAGTTTCTTCTCAATATAATGTATTCTAGGGGCCTGGAGACATGGCTTGGTGTTTACAGCTGGGTATCTCTCCTTCAGAGAATCCAGGGTTCACTTTCCAGCACCCACAGACTAATCACAACCGCCTGCTAATTCCAGTTCCAGAGGATCTGATGCCCTCTTCTGGCCTCCATGGGCACTGCATGCATGTCGTACATATAGATACAATCATTCACTTAAATAAGTCTTTAAAAAGTTTTGTAAGTAAATAAATCCCTTTTTTAAAAAAATGCATTAAAAGCTAGGCTTGGTGACACACACCTTTAATACCAGAACGTGAGAGGCATGTGAGTTCAAGGCCAACCTGGTCTACATATAGAGACCCTGTCTCAAAAACAAACAAATAAAATAAAGCATTAACAGCTAATGGTCACAGGCTGTACTATTCCACCACTGTTCCTTTGTTCCTACAACCAAACCCGTGTGTTTGTATATCTCATGTCACCGTTCATCCCCGAGGCCCAAGGATTTCAGAAGCCACCTGACACCCACCCCTTCCTGGCTTGAACGGGAAGGACAGATGACCTGCTGTGGCCACCTGCCAGTAAGTAAACAGCAAGCAGAGCCATGTCCCTAATGTCGCAGGTGCTATTGCTTTGGCACTTGTGAACTTGGCCTGTGGGGACACCAATATAGCTGTGTGCTAACAAGAGCTCTGGACAGGGCTGCGAGCTCAGTCATTGGCTGTCACTCCTGACCGCTGAGATGGCTTTGGGGAAGGGCACTGACACTGGTGTTCTGAAAAGTGAGAGACTCCCTCTGCCCACGCCCTTCCCTGGCATTAGTTTCTCCTCACTCTGGGCGTTTAGCCTGCCTGTTCCAAGGCTGCTTGCTCTAAACCTCTGTACAGTGGGTCACTCTTACCCTCCACCTTCAGCTGCACACCAGGCTGTCAAAGACGAGCCTGTTAGGTATATACACAGCTGCTCACCGTCACCATGGGTGCAGCGTCCACATGGCAGGCAGATGGCAGAGCGAGGCTCACCATAACATCAAAAGCTAGCACACGGATGCTGTGTGCATAGACAGTCTCCTCTGCCTAGACCAGGGACAGACAGGAGAGCCATCTTAGTTCAAGCCATATGTTTTTTTTTAAATATATGCTTTACACTACATTTATTTATTTACACGTATATGTGTGGGGCACACACACATCACCACACATGCATGGAGGTCAGAGGACACCTTTCTGGAGTCAGTTCTCTCCTTCCAAGGTGAGTCCCACAGGAATGGAAATCGGGTCCTCAGGCCTTGTGGCAGGCACCTTTACCCACTGGTTCCTAACCTATCCATTTTTAAAAAATATATATTATTTATTTTCATTTTATGTGCATTGGTGTTTGCCTGCTAGTCAGTCTAGCAAAAGTAACCCGTGTTCTTAACCATTTAGCCATTTCTTCGGTCCTGGAACTCATTACATAGAGCATGAAGGCTGGCTTCGAACCTGCAGCAGCCCTCCTTCCTCTGCCCCTTGACGGCTGGGAATTCTAGGTGTATGACACTGTGCCCAGCTCTCCCCACTTACTGGTTTGTTTGTTTTTTTTGTTGTTGTTGTTGTTGTTGTTTTGGTTTTTTGAGACAGGGTTTCTCTGTGGCTTTGGAGCCTGTCCTGGAACTAGCTCTGTAGACCAGGCTGGTCTCGAACTCACAGAGATCCGCCTGCCTCTGCCTCCCAAGTGCTGGGATTAAAGGCGCGCGCCACCATTGCCCGGCTTGTTTGTTTGTTTAGCAGCATCTTATGCAGCTCAAGCTAGCTTCACCTTCTGATCTTCCTGCCTCCACTCTCTGAGAGCTGGGATTACAGACATGTGCTACCGTGCTTAGTTTCTGAGTGCTGAGGACTGAACCCATGCATGACCTTGTGCATGGTAGGCAAGGACTCTATCAAGCTATATACCTTTCTATTTATATGTGTGAAACTCCCTACAACAAAAATTATTTTTAGTTAAAAGTATCCAATATTGGCGAAGATTTAGAGAACTGGTCTCCCTCATAACTTTGTATATGTGAGTGTGTCACTGGGGTTGAACCTTGCCCATGCTAGGGAAGCGCTGTACCACTGAACTATAGCCTCGATCCTCATTTACTTTTTAGTTTGCAACAGGGTCTTGTATCCCTCCTGGCAGGATGCTGGTAAGAAACTTCAGGTCCTCTGTACGAGCAGTACACACTCTTAACTAGCTAGCTCTCTAGCTCCAGGAGACGGGTTATTTTAAAGAGAGAGACTTGCACTATCAGACCATAGAGACAGTGGACTCCAGAGGGTTACATTTCCCCAGGAAGCCCATGCTGGAGGAAGAGAGGCTGAATTCCTTGTGCTCACCAGAGGAAGAACTTGGCTCTCAGAAAGGGATTTTACTCAGTTCTGATGACAAGTCTGTCACCTTGCAGGATGCCTTGAACCCAAAGCAATGATGGGTCAATGGTGGGCAGGACCACCCCTTCACCAGGACATGCCTCTTGTCCTTTCTTTAAGTTTAAATCTTCTGTCAATGCCCTGAATTGACCTGGAGGGTCACTGGGTCCCTTGTTCCTTGTCTCTATGTGGTCACATTGAATAGATCTCCTTTCTTTGCTATTCACTACTACTCTTAATTGGCATTCTGGGGACAGACTGCGGAGCCTGGCCTATTAGAGCTGTCCAGGCTTTGACCCTAAAATCTCTAGTGTACTGACTGGTTTTGTGTGTCAACTTGACACAAGCTGGAGTCATCAGAGAGGAAGGAGCCTCAGTTGAGGAAATGACTCCTTGAAATCCAACTATAAGGCCTTTTCTCAATTAGTGATCAATGGAGGAAGGCCCAGCCCATTGACCAACCCCTGGGCTGGTTGTCTTGGGTTCTATAAGAAAGCAGGTTGAGCTGGGTGGTGGTGCACACCTTTAATCCTAGCACTCAGAGGCAGAGGCAGGTGGATCTCTGAGTTCAAGGCCAGCCTAGTCTATGGAGTGAGTTCCAGGATAGGACCCTTACACAGAGAAATCTTGCCTCAAGCAAAACAAAATAAAACAAAGAAAAGAAAGAGAGAGAGAGAGAGAGAGAGAGAGAGAGAGAGAGAGAGAGAGAGAGAGAGAAAGAGAAAGCAGGTTGAGCAAGCCAAAGGAAGCAAGTCAGTAAGCAATTCCAGGGTCGCTGCATCAGATCCTGCTTGAGCTCCTATCCTGGCTTCCTTCAGTGATGAACAATGCTGAAGTGTAAACCTAATAAACTCCTTCCTCCCCAACTTGCTTTTGGGTCATGGTGTTCCATCACAGCAATGGAAACCCTAACTAAAACATTCAGTAACTAGCTTACTAAGATGCCCTGGCAGATCTTGAACTCTCTGTACCCCAAGTAGAGCTTAAACATGGGTTCTTCCTGCTTCAGGTTCCAGTGTACCTGGACTACCGACCCATCTCTGGCAGATCTTGAACTCTCTGTACCCCAAGTAGAGCTTAAACATGGGTTCTTCCTGCTTCAGGTTCCAGTGTACCTGGACTACCGACCCATCTTCCTCATACACTGTTAATGAGAAGACAGATTGGCCTAGTTTGGGGGGGTGGTGAAATTTAGCAGTGTCTGTCCAAATGTCACAGTACACATTCTTTAACAGAGGAAGTCCTCTCTGGGGCGTGTAACTTACAGTCACACAGTGACAGTCTTGACAATGTTCTTTTTGTCCTGGGGAAACCACCAACTCCAATGTCTATCGATGGGGAGATTTAGTCAATCATCTTTGGTACTAGTAGGGATAGGCAAATAACTGTGGTGCCTGTCAATAATAGGAGATAGTAAATAAAGCAAGGTCCACCTATACGACAGAATTCCCTGTAGCTAAAAGAGGACTACCCCCACCTATGACACAGTGAAAAATAAATATGTTCTACCCTTTGTTGTGATATAGAATCCCTAGAAGTTTAGGAATTCACCGAACATTGTATTTTAATGAGGTGACTCACGGGGCTGGTTGGCTTCTGGGTGAGGTCTGATGGCCAGAAAAACTGAGCAGGTAGAAATTCCATGACTCTCAACCCCCAATCAATCATGAAATTTTCATGAAACTTCCCAAAGAAGTTCAGAGAGTTTCTGAGTTGTTGATCACACGTAGGAAGGAGACACATCCCAGTCCCCAGAAGGGATGGTGTCCTACAGCCCTTTCCTAGGGTCCTCTTCTAGAGTCTGTAGTCTTTAAAATGCCCTGTCATTGAGACTAGCCTGTTTCTGTGAGCCATTCTAGTGAATTATCAAATCAGAGGAGGGCGGCTGTGGGAACTCTTAATACGGCTGGGCAGAGCTGTGGGGGTAATGAGGACACACCATTGGCTGCTGGGCAGAGCTGTGGGGGTAATGAGGACACACCATTGGCTGCTGGGCAGAGCTGTGGGGGTAATGAGGACACACCATTGACCGCTGGTTCCTGAATAGATCAGGGCAAGGATCAAGGCTGGGGGTATCTGGAAGGGAGGGAATGAAGGAAGAGGGAGTGGGGGGGGGGAGTAAGGAGGGGAACAGAGAGACAGGGAGAGCAAAAATCTAGATGAACTAGAATTAATGCGATGTGCTGTTGGAACCGAGGTAAATCCTTCTGTAGAGGGTCATGCCTAACTGGACCCGGAGAAGGAGAGGTTCTAGAGAGAACGTCATGGCGGTGTCTGGGTGTCTTAGTTACTGTTCTATTGCTGTAAAGAGACACCATGACCAAGGCAACTCTTACAAAAGAAGCATTTATTAGGGGCTTGTGTACAGTTTTAGAAGGTTAGTCTGTTATGGTCAAGGAAGAGAGCACAGTGGCAGGAATGGGACTGAGAAGTAGGTGAGAGCTTTACATTTTGATTTGCAGGAAGAAAGAGAGAGAGAGAGAGGAGAGAGAGAGAGAGAGAGAGAGAGAGAGAGAGAGAGAGAGAGAGAGAGAGAGAGAGAGAGAGACTCAGTGTGTCTGGCTTTAGAATCTCAAAGCCCACTCCTAGCAACACGCCTCCTCCAATAAGGTGACACCTGCCCCAACAAGCCACACCTCCTAACCCTCCTAGTCCTTCTCAAAGAGTTGCATTCTGGGTGAGTAGGCATTCAAATGTATGCGCCTCTTGGGTCATTCTCATTCAAACCACCACAATGGGTTTTTCAAAGGGATCTCTTTAGAAATAGATGAGCCTGGTGAAGGAGGACAGGGGACACCGAGGAGCAGCTGGGCCAAGGACAGGGCTGTGCATTATTATGGATATAGCAGTGTGGGGGACACTGGGGATGTCTTAGTGAGGGGAGTAAAGCAGAGCTGGGATGAGGGTTTAGAGTAAGGGAGAGAGACAGAACAGAGCGAAAGGCAATGAGAGTTCCTTACTGATTGGGTCTCCCTGCTATAAGAAATAGGGCTCATTTCTGTTAGCAACTTCTTTATTTTATACAGGATCTCAGTATGCAGTTCTAGCTGGCCTGGATCTCACTATGTAGACCAGGCTGGCCTCAAAATCACAAATCTCCTGGAGTGCTGGGATTAAAGGTATGCCTCAGAAAGACCCTCAAAGATAGGAGCCTAGCAGTATGGTAGTGCATGTCCCTAATCCCAGCCCTTGGGAGGTAGAAGCAGGAGGACCAGGAGCTCAAGGCCAGTCTTTGCTACCTACAAAGTTCAAAGCCTGCCTGGAAGAAAGAAAGAGAGGGGGGAGACAGGAGCTGGGATCATTTACTAACCAATGCCTATTTTATGAGAACTTCCCCATCAAGTTTCTAGCTGGACCTTGTTAGGTTGGGAGCCTAGGCCCCAGTCCCTCGCATCTATCCCAGGCCTGGTCTGAACTTCAAATCCCAGCAGGTCAGGTCCTGACCCCTCCCTGGGGGTGGGGTCAGGACCACTCTCCAGGGTACTTAAGTGATCCCCCAAAAGAAAAACACGTGGTCCCCCTTTCTTCCTCCCGGGGGTCGCTTTTCTGCGGCTTCCCGTTTCCCCCTCGGGGCCACCCGAGAGCGCAGATCTCCCATTAAACCTAGATATTTCTTAATTCGGCTTGTTTTGATTTGGCCTGATTGGGAATTTTTGCGTCGTCAGAGAGCTCGCTTAGGAAATATTCCTAACAGACCTCTCTTGAGAACTTTATGATTTCAGAGAGAGAGAGAGAGAGAAAGAGAGAGAGAAATGGTGCATAGCCAGGGTGTTAGCACGTGCCTTCAATCCCAGCACTGGGTATGGGGAATGTTTTTGTTATATCAAAAGTAACAAGCCGGGCGGTGGTGGCGCACGCCTTTAATCCCAGCACTCGGGAGGCAGAGGCAGGTGGATCTCTGTGAGTTCGAGACCAGCCTGGTCTACAAGAGCTAGTTCCAGGACAGGCTCCAAAACCACAGAGAAACCCTGTCTCGAAAAACCATAAAAAAAAAAAAAAAAAAAAAAAAAAGTAACAGGCTACTTAAACTGCCCCCCAGAGAATGAACACATGGTCTCTGGGTTTTGCATGGTCTCCCCTTTCCTTTCTTCTCCTCTCCACACTATGCTGGGGCCACCCGGGAGCATTGCATTAAACATGGGCATATTTTAATTTGGTTAAATTTGGTCTGATTGGAATTATTTGCGTCGGTGGAGAGGTTCCTCTTAAGAAAAACCTAACAGACAATACCCCCTTTACTTCCCCCTCTTCCGTTCTACTCCCCTCTACTCCCCTCTACTCCCCTCTACTCCCCTCTACTCCCCTCTACTCCCCTCTACTCCCCTCTACTCCCCTCTACTCCACTCTACTCCCCTCTACTCCCCTCTATTCCCCTCTACTCCCCTCTACTCCACTCTATTCCCCTCTACTCCCCTCTACTCCCCTCTATTCCCCTCTACTCCCCTCTATTCCCCTCTACTCCCCTCTACTCCACTCTACTCCCCTCTACTCCACTCTATTCCCCTCTACTCCCCTCTACTCCCCTCTACTCCCCTCTACTCCCCTCTACTCCCCTCTACTCCCCTCTATTCCCCTCTACTCCCCTCTACTCCACTCTACTCCCCTCTACTCCCCTCTATTCCCCTCTACTCCCCTCTACT
Organism: Chionomys nivalis; assembly: GCF_950005125.1. Lineage (NCBI taxonomy): Eukaryota > Metazoa > Chordata > Mammalia > Rodentia > Cricetidae > Chionomys > Chionomys nivalis. Next base: position 57,459,062 of record NC_080092.1, on the reverse strand, counting down.
CCCCTCTATTCCCCTCTACTCCCCTCTACTCCCCTCTACTCCACTCTACTCCACTCTACTCCCCTCTACTCCCCTCTACTCCCCTCTACTCCACTCTACTCCCCTCTACTCCCCTCTACTCCCCTCTACTCCCCTCTACTCCCCTCTATTCCCCTCTACTCCCCTCTACTCCCCTCTACTCCCCTCTACTCCCCTCTACTCCACTCTATTCCCCTCTACTCCCCTCTACTCCCCTCTACTCCCCTCTACTCCACTCTACTCCCCTCTACTCCCCTCTACTCCCCTCTACTCCCCTCTACTCCCCTCTATTCCCCTCTACTCCCCTCTACTCCACTCTATTCCCCTCTACTCCCCTCTTCTCCCCTCTACTCCACTCTACTCCACTCTATTCCCCTCTACTCCCCTCTACTCCTCTCTACTCTCCTCTACTCCCCTCTACTCCCCTCTACTCCTCTCTACTCCACTCTATTCCCCTCTACTCCACTCTACTCCCCTCTACTCTACTCCACTCCCCTCTACTCCCCTCTACTCCTCTCTACTCCACTCTGTTCTCCTCTACTCCCCTCTACTCTCAGAAACTTGATGTCTTGGAGCTATGACCCCCTTCCTCTTCTTTCACTTGCTTTTTACCGATTCTTTCAAAACAAACTAGTCAATCTTGAAAGACTGTGAGGTTTGTCTCCAGCTAATGTTGAAAAGACAAAGTCACCACCCCTGTTAGAATAAAACCCAAGCCGGGCGGTGGTGGCGCACGCCTTTAATCCCAGCACTTGGGAGGCAGAGGCAGGCGGATCTCTGTGAGTTCGAGACCAACCTGGTCCACAAGAGCTAGTTCCAGGACAGGCTCCAAAACCACAGAGAAACCCTGTCTCGAAAAACCAAAAAAAAAAAAAAAAAAAAAAAAAAGAATAAAACCCAAGTGAACCTCCTACCCCAATGTGCTTGCTAGCCCCGCTTGGGTTCTGGCGAATGGTTTTTGCAAAAAGAAATGGTCTTGCCTAGCTGCTTTCATTTTGTTCATGTATTATTTTGAATAATACTGAGATTATTCATTGTTCGTTTCAAACATCAGAAAGCAGAGGCAGGCAGATCTCTCTGAGTTCAAAGCCAGTCTGGTCTACAGAGAGAGTTTCAGACGGACTGGGGCTACATAGTGGGATCTAGTCACAAACAAAACAAAGAATGTTGTAGGTATTTGCATTTGAGGTGAGTTAACCAGCAGTCTGTGGGGGCTGCCCACCACAGCTGAAGCAAAGACCCCCCCCCCCCCGCCAGATAGACCAAGGGGGGGTGACATGGGGCATAAAATCACCTGCTGCGGAGAGAGAGGCACTCCGGTTGAAGACTGAATGGGTGCAGCAAGCAGAGAGCATGCAGGAAATGACGTGGGAAAACAGGCAGGCTTTAGAGCGCACACAGGGGAGAAGCTAACATGCCAGGTTATAAAGTTTAAACCTTATTTGCCTGGCCCTAGCGCCTCCCGGGGGCTCAGCACATCTTCACTGGGAGAAGAAAAGCCAAATGCAAAGCTGCTGGGCTTCAGATCCGGGCAGCCAAGCCATGATCTCGAGCCTCTGTGACCTTCTCTCTCTGAAGGCAGCAGCAGTAACTCTTTCTTTATAAGGTTGTTGTGAGGAATTAGATGAGATCAAAGCTGTGTGCCAACTGGAATTGTGGAGTTAATAAATGTCAGCCACCCTACTCCTATCCTCCCCGTAACCAGAAGCCGGGTAACAAAGCTGCACCACTCACCACCTAGAGACAATGGAGCTGCTCCGGGACCTGTTTGTGGAAGATAAATGCTGCAGCTCCCAGCTATATAGGTCCTAGTGGGAAAAATGAGAGGTTTTGGTAACAACTTCCTTGACTCAAAAGGAAATCATAGCACTGCTTTAATTAAAGGGCAGAGTTGGAAGTGTCCTCTCTGGGAATCTAGGCATTCAGAAATTGATGTTTATGATGACTTGCAGGTTTTCCTCTTCCCTTGTTTGTTTCAGTATACACACCACAAGATCTTTGGATTAGTCTCTGGGGCCATCCCTCTCTACTGAAATCTTTGCAGAGGCCACGATGCCTATAGATTCTGATGGAATGTCCCCGAATTGGTCGCTTGCGGGGATGGGGAATGCCTCAGCCTTCCCAGGAGACAAAGGAGGTTGTGGTGGCCTCTCTGACTTCAGGGTATAGAGCGAAGAAGGTGAGCGAGAACGTAGCAGAGGGAATAACTAGGTGAAGGATTTCAAAGTCATTCCAACCCGGGATTATGAACTTCATGTATTTTAAAAGCTATTCAGCCCTGTAATAGTCTGATATGAAGACAAAGGCTATGGCAATCCATGCCAGTGTCACACCAGATCAGGAAAAAAAATAAAACAGAGAAGGAAGAGGAGACAGTAGTAAAATCAGTGAACACAGACTTTGACAAGAAAGAAAATTCCAGAGTGGTGAGCCTCTGGGGGAAGCACATTTAGCTCAGTTCTGAAGGCTGCAGAAAATGAGTTGAGCAGGAACAGAATGGTGTGTGTGTGTATACATGTGCGTGTGTGTGTGTGTGCTCAAGTGCGCGTATTCTGGCTGATAATTCCTTTATTCACCTTTTCCCGTCATCAATAATTGGCCATCTTTCTCACACTCTGCAAGAGGCAGCAGGGACACAAAGTGGAAAAGAAACAACCTGTGCCCTTGGGTACTTCTTCAGAGGAAACAAAAAGTGTCATTAAATGTAACACTTTTAGGAAGTCAAAGGCAGCCTTGTGCAGGATCCGGTGGGGATACAAGCACGCTGGGGAAGGCTGGAAAAAGCTTCACAGAGTTGGATGGACATCTTCAGCTGCAGGGAGGTATGTGTGTGTGTTGTGTTTCAAGAAGAAAAACCACACATAAAATAGCTTTTAGGGGTGGGATGGAGACTGGAGAGATGGTTCAGTGATAAAGTCCCTCTCTTTTCTGGTTGGACTTTAACTCACAGACATCCACCTGCCTCTGCTGTGCTGAGTACTAGAATTAGAAGTGTGTGCCACCATGCCCAGCCAAAAATAAATATTTTTTTTTATTAAGGAAACTTTGGGAACAGCTAAAGCACAGGAGGAAGGCAGAGACAAAACCTGGCAGGGCCCTCCATGCCAGCCAATGAGTCTGGACTCCACCCTGCTGGTGACAGGGACCCTACCACTGAAGGAGCTGGTTTGTGGCTAGAACATATCTAGCCATCCGGGAGATGGTTCAGTTTATAAAATATTTGCCTCCAAAGCATGAGGAACTTGAGTTCAGACTCCAGTACTCCTTTAAACCCTGGGGGGCTTACTGGCCAGCATGTGGAGCAAAAGAATTGGGGAGCCCCAGGTTCAGTGAGCTGCCTGGTCTCAAAAAGTATGGTGGAGGTGGAAAGTGATAGACACCAGCCTCTACAAGAGTAGGCCCTGAGCAGTATATATAGATATATCCAGGCCTGTGCATGCACACACATGTACACACACACACACACACACACACACACACACACACACTCCAGGCGAAGGATAGATCTCAGAACCTGGAAGCATGAATTGGATTGAAAAGAGGGAGCTGGGTGGCCTGTGTGGTTCACGGTTCAGGTGACAGTTGGAACAGCAGGAGGCTGGAAAGAAGCGCCCCTCCCCCCATGCTTTTGTTTAGCTCCAGGTCCCAAAGAGAGCCCCGAAAGGAAAACTCTCCAGCTCTGGAGTCCCTTTGCTTCTGTGTAGTGTCAATTTCCTCAGCCTTGAAGCGAAGGAACCATGAATCACTGATAAGGTCTCCTCTCTCCAGCAAGCACGAGACAAAATATCAGGGCCTCAACCGCAAGCTGTCAACCTCACCAGAGGGTTGAGTCCCTACGCGGCCACACTTGGGCCTTCCCCCAGCTCCCATTTTCGCTCCCCACCTTCAAAAGTGCTGTCTGAAACCACAAAGAGAAAGTGGAGTGAAGGGCTAGCTACTAGTCCTAGGCCTCCACAACCACGGTTTGCCTCAGGTCACTGAGGAATGTCCTCAGCTTTGCGGTCACAGGACCATCACAATTTCCCCTCCGGAAAATCTCTAGGGAGCAGTGACGAGAATATTTAAAGGGATCCAAATACCAAAGTTTGGATCGAGCTGCTGTATGATCTTGGACAAATTAATCCAAGGCGATGGATAAATCCTGGCTCTGGGCAGCCCAAAGGAACTTGCCACATCGCCTTTCCCGCTTCTTTCTCTCCTCAGTCCCAGGTGACCCTGACCCAAGGCAGGGTCTTGGAGAGCTAGGAGAGCAGGGCAGGGGTGTGTGTGTCGCTTAACTGGGACCCGTGGCGCTTCGCGCGCTCCCTCTCCCCAGCCCCCCCCCCGCCCGGCCGCGCGCTTGGGTGCAGGGAGCGGGGGCGCGGACCAGGCGCTGCGGCTGGAGCTGCGCAACTAGGTTGGTTCTCCAGGAGGGTGTGAGCCGGTCGAGCAGCGGGCAGCTCCCGCACCTCAGAGGTGGGCCGCCCCGCCAGCCCGCTCCGACGTAGCCCTCGCCAGGCTGCCTGCGCGGTTACGAGGCGCGCCCGCAGGCTCTGGCCCTGCGCCACCGAGGCTCCGCCTCCGCCGCGGCTCTCCGCGCGCCCGAGCCCACCGGGCCGAGCCGAGTGCCTGCGGACAGCGGTCTCCGCGCTAGCCGCCCCAGGCCCCCGCCCCCGCGGTCGGGTGGCTGCTTACGTCAGGGAGGCGAAACCCAGAAGAAGAGGAAAGGGGAAAAAAAAGGCACGAGGGCGGAAGGGGAAAAACTTTATTTCTTTTTCTCCTCCAGGCACTGAAGCGAGGGGCCGGGACTCCGCCAGCGCGCGCTTCTGAGAGAGCTCCAGGCGCCACCTCAGCCTGCTGAGGCGCACGGGAGCCGGGCCCCGGAGGCCCGACGGCGCGGCCGGGATGTGGGACCCGCAGGAGTTTGAACGCCACTGGCAGGCCGAGTTCCCCGGGGAGGAGGCTCCAGTCATGAGGCTGGAGTCGGTGCCGGACATGGAGCGTGAGCTCGAGCGTTGCAAACTCAACCTGAAGCGGCTGCAACAGGTGTTGGCGGAGGAGAAGTTCAAAGTCTGGTACCTGCAGGCGGCCCTGAATGGAGAGAAGGTGGATCTACGGGGCGGCCGGCCCGAGGGCGGGGACGCCGGAGGCCGCGGCGGCAGTGGCGGCGTCAGCGGTAGCGGGGGAGCCTCGGTGGAGGAGCAGGAGCCAGCTGGGCCCTTGCACGCGCCGCCACTGCGCGACGAGGAGGGTGCAGCGGGCCGCGACCCAGATCTCCCAGGTCCGGAGGTGGCTACACCGGCCGAGGCAGCTCCCTACGTGTGCCTGGACCTTCCTGCCTGGCCCGGGGCGATGGAGGGAGGGGGCGCCGTGCGCAGTCTAACGGCCGCCATCCACCAGCAGCTGGTGCAGCCTCGCCTGCTTTTCGGACTCCGCGAGGACTGTGTGCCCCCCGGCCGCGATGGCACGGGGTCATCCGCACCTGGAGAGGAGCGCTCCTCCGGGACCCATGCAGGGCGGGGCTCGGAGGAAGGCGAACCGGACGCTTCAGGTGGGGATGATGGAGGCGACGGCAGTGACCATGACTTCGAGATGGTGGATTTGAATGAGAAATTCGTCCTCGGCCACCTACTTGTGGCCCCCTACCGGTTTGGGACCCGCGATGAGGTCGAGAAGCCGGCGCGGCCGTGCAGCCCCCACCGGTGGATGCACTTGATCCCAGGAGGCTGGCGGCACCACCGGCGGAGTCGAGACCTGGAGCATCTGGAGGCGGAGGATGAGCCCCCAAGGCGCGGGGCGCGGGAGCATCTCGCCCAGTGGGGGCGCAAGAGGTTCCTGCGCGTGCCGGACCGAGACTCGCCCAGTCACAGCTCGCCCGAGAGAGGCAGTGACTGCAGCCACAACAGCTCAGACCACGAAGACGGCTTCTCCGCAGGTAGGCGTACCCCCTCTTAGGTACAAGAGCATGGGGAAGTGACTCTGGGGTTCGGGTGAGTTTATGAAAATAAGCATGAGCAGGGACTGATGGGACGGCGCACTTGACCAGACCTTGGTAGGACCCTTCACTTTGGTCTCCAGCCCTCCTCACAAGTCCTCCGGACTCCTTTGCATCACCCTGATGCAGAAACTCCAGAAGTCCCCCAATTCCCCTCGATTCCTTAGTGTGGAAGTCTTACTCTTTCCCTAAATGTTCTGAAGTTATCTTGTGTTTTCTCCAGCTTGCGTCTCATGCTGGAGGCCTAGTTCACTCCAGGAGGTGCCCAGGGCTCCTCTTTGCAGGACTGTTCTCTTTGAGAAGGCTGCTTTGGGTCTGCTGGCTTCCCAGGAGCCCCAGAGGAGGGACAGGCTTGGCATCCCAGCTTCGAGCCTGCCTGGTTCTTAGAGAGCGGCTTTAATCAATGCCTTCACCTTATAAAGAAGGAAACTGAATCTCAGATGTGTTCAAGTAGGTGACCTGAGACCTTTGCTGGTGTCCGCTGTCCTTTGCTTCCTCTCCTGTCTGCCTTCTTTCTTGAGAACAGGGTCTGGTCTTGTCTTTTAATCCTCTTGTGGTCTTCACAGTACTCAATAAATAATGTCTGAACTAATGAGTAGCTGCATTGAATTTGAAAGGCTGCCCAGCTCTTCATAGGTCAGGGAGTAGAAATAGGTAAGGAGAAATAGTTAACGGGGCTGTGGGGTGGTATGCAACCTTTTGCTGCATTTCAGCACTGTTAGGGGCTCCTCAGGCATGCAGAAAGCATGCATTGGTGTCTGGCTTGATTGAGTTGCAGCAAGGAACTTAAGATGCCTTCTTGCTCCGTGAATGGGGTGGTGTTGGGGGGGGGCATACCAATGATTCTGGGATTGTTCCAAAATCTCCATTATTAGGTCTTCTCTGGGTGAGTTTGCATTGAATGAAAAACTGTCCACTCTGCTAAAAGCACACTTGGAAGATCCATCAAGTCATCTGTTTTGATCAATTACACTTATTCATTAGCAGATATTGGCTACTGTTCCCATAGGCAATGCTTCTGCCACTCCTGCTAGCAATCATTTTTATGTTCCCCTTTCATTTAAAGCAAGAGGTGAAGATTTTCCTCTAGTGCCAAGTTTCAGATGCCCTCCTCCGAGGCTAAAGTCTCCTCAGCTGCTGTGTAGTTGGCACCTGTCCTGTCGCTCCCAAGGCCCACATCAGTCATTCTGTCAGGTATGCTCAGTGCTCTGGATTGTCCCCAGGAGTGGTTGTTAAATCCTCAAGCAGTCTGTTCTTCAGCACCTTGATGCAAATTAGGAATCAGCACAGGCTTGGGGCTAACGACACAGGTGGCTCCTCAGGATGGATCAGGGATGAAAACGATTCTCTTTGTTTTGGACCAAAGACTGCAGCCAGAGCACATAGTCTAGCACCAGTAGGCCTAGGTGTGTCAAGTCCAAATTCCTCTAGGCTCTCTTCAAGGCAAACTTGTATGGGAACCCTCCCCCACCCCGCCCCCTGCACACCCTTCTCTCTTCCCCGATGTCTTAGGGGTAGACTGCATGCTTAGCATGCTCAAGGCCCTGGGTTCAGCCCCTAGGACCAAAAGCAAGGAGGGAGGGAGGGAGGGAGGGAGGAAGGGAGGGACGGAGGGAGGGACGGAGGGAGGGAGGGACGGAGGAAGCATTACATGTGGTTAGTACCACTGTTTACAATTTTGTTTCAATGACATAAATATTTGGGTAATTTGTATGCCAGGGGTGATGGTACATACTTGTAATCCCAACACACCAGAAGGCTGAGGCAGGAGGATGAAGAGTTCTTGGCCAGCCTAGACTACAAAGTAAGACCCGATCTAGAAAACGTGTTGGTATCCAGAGGACTTAACTGTAGGTCAGATTTTATTGGATAATGTATCAGGCTTTGCCTTAGCCACAGGGTTCTAAGGAGAGAAACTCGTGAGGTAGCATTTAAAAAAACTAAGGGGCTCCCCTCCATGGAATAGGAATAGTCTTGAGGTTTAGAAAGCTTGAAGGATGTTCCACCAATCACCCAGCTTACAAAAGGAGTACATAGGGTTTGAACCCAGGAAGTCTGGTTCCCAAGTTCATACTTTCAAACGAATGCTAAGCTTCTTGCTACACATGTTAGAATGTACCTCCCAGAATAGTTGTGAAGATTGGATTCAGGAGACTGGGAAGCTATTTAGATGGGTTAATAGCACACTTGATGTATGACCATGAAGTCCACACATGTCTGTGTGTGTTGTTATAGCCTTCATTATCACTGACGTCCCTACAAGACCTGAGATCATTAGGAGCTCCTGTGAACTGGGCCTTGTGAGGTAGCAGGCCACATGTTAGATTTCAGACTTCCCCTCAGTGGCCAGCCAGTCCTGGGCACATATAGCTGGATGTTCTCAAATGGAGGCTGTATCCCCTCTTGTGCTAGCATGCTTCTGCACCAACCCTGCCTAGAGTCAGCGGATCTGTCCCCGGGATTCACAAGTTCCTTCTGGAGCCTGTGGTTTCCTCTGTGTGTCTGCACTCCTTATGGACCCAGATGCTGTCCCTTTAACAAAGCTCAGAGGTGGCCTTTCCATGTGCAGCATCCCTTTGACTGTTAGAAATTATTCATCTGATATTCTGGCTTCAGTTCAAATGCCAAAGTAAATATCATTAATATTGTAAATAGGTGGCATTTCCTTCTTGCATTAATTTTGCTCAGTGGAGAGAGTTTTCTCCACACACCCTTCCCTTGCTTCTGAGATGGGGAATTGAACCCAGGGCCTTGTATGTACTGAATAAGCCCTCTACCACAGCTATAGTCCAGTCTCACTCTATATTTCTCTGTTTTTGTTGGCGCTTGGCCGTCCACACATCCACCCATCCACCCATCCATCTGTCCTACTCAGCAAGCATTTATCAAGGTCATGCTTCATGCAAGCAGTGTTCAGGACTAAAACTGCTTGGGTTGGTGGCCCAGCCTCATTATTTTTACTGTCTTTTTGCTGGGTAGAAACTGATTTTTCGGTAAAGCAGCAGCTTTCTAATGGATGACTACTGTTAAATCCTGAGTTAAGGAACCAGACAGGGCACATGCCTGTAATCCCAACATTTTGGAGGCTAAAGCAGTCATGAGTTTGGGGCTACCATGGTTAGCCTGTTTCGGAAAAAGAAAACAATTCTAAAGAATTAGGAGCTAGAGAGAGAGCTTAGTGGGCAAGGTGCTTGCAGCCAACTGTGGAAGCCTGGAGATCTGCACTTGATCCTGGAACCCGAGTCAAGGTAGAAGGAGAGAATCAACCCCACAGAACTGTCCTCTGTCCTCCCCATGTGTTCCGCCTCCCATTAGTAACAAAGTAAAGTACATTTACAAAGTGTCTAGACCAGAAGAAAAACCCGAGCTGACCTGTGTTCCTGTCTGTCTCAGACAGGTGAGAATCCTGGACCGTAAGAACAAGTTAAGGTCACGCTCAGAATCCTGGGGAGGTCTTAGGAATCAGAGCTGGGCTGTCCTGTTGTGTCAATGGCCCTTGTCTAGGAATCTAATCAGAGGACACTGAAGCTGTAGTCTGTGGGAGGCCAGGTGACAGAGCAGCAGGACATCTGAGCCTCAGCAGATGGCAACGGTTAGTCCCAATTTACAGGCGGCCAGCTCAGGCTCTGAAGGAGCCAGCGAGAGCTGTGGAGCTGGCACTGGGACACCGGTTGGTCCAAGCTGGCACAGAGCATACTGCTTACACTGTCACACCGGGCCAGCTGTTCAGGGCCTGGTTTCTTTCTTTCTTTTTCTTTGATTTTAGAGACAGGGTTTCTCTTTGTAGCTCTGGCTGTTCTGGAATTTGTTCTGTAGACCAGACTGGCCTTGAACTCAGAGATCTGCCCACCTCTGCCTCTCAAGTGCTGGGGTTAAAGATGTGTGCCACAACTGCCCAGTTTAGGGTCTCATTTCTATACATGGAGGCCTGACTGTTGGATTTGCTGGCTTCTGATGGAGACCTTTTATTTTTAATCTTCATGGAAAATGCATTTCCTGCTGGATGCTCATGTTACCTCTCTCATTTGTAATCTGACGGTGTCCTTCCCCTCCTCCCCCCTTGCACTTTCTGGCAATGACTAATAAGATTGTTGCTCTGAGAAGAATTCCTTGCATTCAGGAATGTGACTGAATAACTTAATTCAAATTGAAATTTTAGCAGTAGCTGTAATAAAATAATTCTGTTATAGTCCCTGTCTTGGAGAGATATTAAAAAACCATTTCATGCCAAGTGTGGTGGTGCATGCCTGTAATCCTAGCATTTGTGAGGCTCAGTGGGAGGATTAGGAGCTCCAAGCCAGCCTGTGCTGTGTCATGAACCCTGCCTCCAAAACAAAACTACTTGAGACACATGCATTGGTGGTTTGTCATGGTTGATAGGTGACCAAAGTTGGCACTGAGTCACTGGCTTTTCCAGGCTTGCCTCGTTCCATCACTTACCCTTGTCATTAACAGGTTCTTCAATACAAGCAGGAAATGCCACCAGCCTGGAACCCGTGGTTCCTCTGGTCTCATTTCCTTCCGGTGGAGTGTTTTGTATTTGCCTCTGGATCCTTCTGTCACATATCAGGATTGTTAAGTGTGTGTGTACACGTATGTGTGTACACCATGTACATGCGTGGTGCTCATGGAGCCCGAAGAGGGCATAGAGTTCCCTGGAACTGTAGTTAAGGACTATTCTGAGCCATCACGTGGAAGTTGAGAACCGAATCCAGGTCCTGTGTAAGAGCAGTAAGCGCTCTTAACTGCTGAGCCCTCTCTTCGGACCCCACTTTCCTGTCTTTCCCTTAAACTCTTACCGACAAAACAAACCAACTCCACTTCTCTTGTCTGGACAGCAAATAGGGCTTGAGGGCTGTGATACTTCCCTGGGATGACTTTTCCGACTTTCTCAGAGCTTCAGGTTCTTTGTGTGTGGGATGGGGCGGCAATAGTAGGGGTACACCCCAGACTTGTTATGAAGCTGCAATGAGGTGACGTGAGGAAGTCCCACAGCACAGCACTGGACACAGTGTTGAGCAGCTCTTAGATGGTTACTGTAACTGCAAATCCAGAGATTGTCAGTTGACTGAGCTGGGCTCTTATTTACAGCTTTTCTTTTCTTCTTTTCTCCCTCTGTTTATCCCTTTGTCTCTCTTTCCTTCCCTCCCTGCCTCCCTTCCTCTCTCCCTTTCTTCCTTCCAGGTTGGATATGGAAGCCAGACCTTGGTGCATGCTGGGCAAGCACTCCATCATGAGCTACACCCCCATATTTGCCTCACTTCACATAAAGAAGCTCTCACTTCTCTCTGCTTGTTTGTTTTCCCTTCTCCATTTTTACTCAGTCCACATTTGTGTTGTTCCTTCAGAGGAGATCGACTTTCTTGGTTGTTTGTGGTCTCTGGCCCTTCTCTTTTCCCAAGCTTCCGCAAAGCCATCAGCTGGGCTTCCTGTGGCTCCTGCTCTCCCCTACCTGCTCCAGCTAACATTCTTGCTGATGATGCTTTTTCATGTGTTCTTCCTGGCATTTGAAATGCATGCCCACTATTTCCCAGATCAACCCTTTGAGCCATGCTTCTTCCTTAGAGCCTGTGTTGGTTAAGATAGAGGGTTAGTAGATGTGATAGAATCCTATATTAGTTGGTACTTAAGCAAGATGAGAGTTTTAGTCCTCTCCCATGTGATGCACTCCAGAAGTAAACTGTATAGGGACATTATGGTCACTGCGTAATCATCAGGGATTCAGACTGGTTTTGATCTGTCAGTGTCGTGATCCAGAATGGCGACTGGAGATCCACCCATCACATTATGCTTCAGGCAAGGAATTTTCAAAGCAGGAAAAAGAGTGAGCGGCGGTTGTTGGGTCTGCTATTTGCGGCACTTTCCTAGAAACCTCTCTTGACAGTTTCTGTTTTAAATCCCATCAGCCACCTCTAGCTACCAGGGAGCCCAGGAAATAGAGTACTTTATCTGGGCATGCAGCCCTCTAAATCAAATGGGGTCTCTGTTACGAGGACAAATGGAAGAATAGACAGTGAGCAAGCAGCTAGCAGCCTCTGGCACAAGCCCTTCCAACTACTCCATCCCGTCTGCGCTTCTTAGAGTGAGTCCACACTGCACAATCGTTTTTATTATTACACCATCTATTAATTCATTGACCCAGAGGACAAATGACAACAGAACCCCTTCTCTCTGCAAGGCACGATGCCTGTTATATTCTGAAGCATGGCTCTCAAGCCAAGGGGTTGGCTGATTGCTGGAGGGCAGGGAACGGGGTCTGTTTCTCTCGGCAGTGTCTTTCCCAAGACTGAGCATATGGCAGGCGCTCAAAAAGCCACAAGTGAGAAGCTCAGGGTGAAAACCCAACAAAAACCTCCTTGCCTTAGCTCTGTGGTAGACAAGTCTGGTGGTTTGCGTTCCTTCTAGTTTTGAGTTAGGCCGTGAATCATCTCCAAACATCAGAGCTGTGTGCTACAGTCCAGTTGTCGATTTTGGACACTGAGCTGCGTAGCAAACAAGAATTACGAGCAGAAGTCTCTGTCCCCACCTGCTTCCCTCACTACTGTGTTTTGCGGAGCTGTTTCTGCCTCGTGAATCTCCCTTGTGATCTCTGCGCCATGTAGCTGCAGAGAAAATCTGCAGTGTCTCCGAGAGAGTCTGCTTCGTTTCCCGTCCTGTCTTCCTGCTTGATTCTTGCTATCATCTGCCGGAGACTTAACTGTCTGGAGGAAGGTTGCCTGGAGCTTGAGACAGACACATTTTGTGATTGCTGAACAAAAGATAGCTTTAAAGGCTTATTGGCACCTCGGAGAGAGGAAACTAAAATATATTTAGCACCTACTGTCTTCGCTTTGTGAAGTGCGTTTCCCATTGTCATGGTTAATATTCAGAACAATATGAAGGGCACTCTCCTGTACAGGCCTGAAATCCCAGCTATTCGGAAAACTGAGGTGGGAGGGTCAGAAGCTCAAGGTCAGCCTGAATAATTTAATGAGATCCTGTCTCAAAAGGAAAAGAAAGCTGAGGGTATAAGCTCAGTGGCAGAGTACTTACCCAGCATGCAAATGGGCCTAGGTTCAATTCCCAGGATGGCAAAAAACAGAAAAAGAGAAGGATATACTACTTTTTATTCTACAGATAAGGAAACTGGCTCCAATGGGTTAATTAGCCAGACCAAAATTTCTCAGTGCTGTGATTATTTTTTTATTGAGAATTCATATATTATTAAATTGGCTTCTTTATTGCATTCAGTGATAGATTTTAGAATATTTACAAAGTCATGAAATTACTGCTATTCTCATAATTTCAGGTTTTCCTTTCACCGTAAAGGACTTGGGTACACTTTGAGCATAGTCTCAAACCTCAAATCCTACCATTGTATTTCTTAATTTGGCATGAGCTGTGATTTAAAATAAACTGCTCAGTTGGTAGAGTGCTTAAAACATTCACAAGACTCTAGGTTCAATTCCAGCATCTGATGAAAGTTTAATGGAGTCTCATGATTCAAGGCCAGTGACCCCAGCTCTAAGGAGGTGGACCAGTCTTTCAAGGTTATCCTTGGCTACATAGTATGTTTGAGGCCATTCTGGACTACAAGAGATTCTATCTCAAGAAAAAATATAATTAAAAAAAAAACCCCTGATAAGTGGGAAAGCATCAGGACTTTTTGCTCTTTTCTTGGGTGATATATACACAAAAGGGCTGTTAGGGACCTGGAAAGATGGATCAGCAGTTAAGAGCTTAAGAGTATAAGCCGGGCAGTGGTGGCGCACACCTTTAATCCCAGCACTTGGGAGGCAGAGGCAGGCGGATCTCTGTTAGTTCGAGGCCAGCCTGGTCTACAAGAGCTAGTTCCAGGACAGGAACCAAAAGCTAGGGAGAAACCCTGTCTCGAAAAATCCAAAAAAATAAAAAATAAAAAAGAGTATATACTTTTTTTTTCAGAGGACATGAGTTTGATTCTTAGCACCCATGTTAGGTGGCTACAAACACTTATAACCCCATTTCTGAGGGATCTGAAGCTGTCTTCTGGTCTCTGTGGGTCCCTAAACTCACATGTGCTCATACCCCTCTCCCCAAATACACACAATTAAAATTAAAAATTATTTTTAAAGGGGGAGGCTACTGTTACTGAAGACCCTGCCTGGGCCTCTTTCTATTGGGTGGGACTGCCTTAATTCTTCCAAGTCCCTTCCCTCTCTGTGTTTCAGGTCTGGGGGCAGGTGTAGTGACCCAAACATGAGGCTCTTCCCCTGAATATCATTTATGCCTTGGGTTGTGGTCATCATGCTGACAGGGAACCTTATTCTGACCTTACTTTCTGCCTGGCCACATGGGAGGTGCTCAGTAAATGTTTATGAGTAGCTGGAGGTCCATCATCCCCACTGACACTACCTCAAGGACGCATTGCATTGCCCCTACCCTTTCCTCTCCAACCTCAAATCACATTAAAGACAAACACCTGCTCTATGCTTAGATTTGTACCTTGATTCACAATCTGCAGTGGCTATCCGTACACAGAGTAAGATCTGAGGCTTTTTACCAGGCTCTCTGGGAAACCCCTTTCCTTCCATACATACACACTTTATGCCCCAGCAGCACTGAACTTTGTGTAGCTGCCTAATACTGAACACACCCTTCTCTCTCTACCTTCGTCTTGAATGCACCTTGTCTTCATCCGTCCTTCAAGCCTAAGCTAGGATGCTCCCTGCTCTGTGAAGTCTTCTTTGTCTCCCCTAGGTAGAACTAGGACTTGGCTCTCAGTTAAGAGTGCATTTGAGGGGCTGGAGAGATGGTTTGGCAAGTAAGGGCACCGACTGCTCTTGGAAAGGTCCTAGGTTCAAGTCCCAGCACTTGCATGATGGTTCACAGTTGTCTGTAACTCTACTTCCAAGGAATCCAATGTCCTCTTTTGGCCTTCACAGGTTCCAGGCATGTGTATGGTGCACAGAAGACATACTTGCACTCATACATGCACCCATACACATAGAATAAAATAAATATACATTTGGCTTCAAGTAACTGGAAACTCCCTTCTGCAGTGCTTATTCTGTGCTACCTCTCACTTCCACAGTGGTCATGACAGGCAAAATCGGGCTCCCCAAAGAAGACCCCTGTATATAACAAAGAGACTTTACATATAAAAGTAAGCTAGGGACTTTGGGGGGAGTGTGTGTGTGTGTGTGTGTGTGTATTATTTCGGAGGATCTGGGTAGGTCCAGTATATTCACAAGGATCTTTATGTGTATGGGTGCTTTGCCTGTGTATGTATGTATGTATATATAATATGTATGTATGTGTATATGTGTGTAGATAGATATATCAATAGATAGATAGATAGATAGATAGATAGATAGATAGATAGATAGATTACAGATATGCAGTGCTTGTGGAGGCTGAAAGAGGAAGCTGGATCCCTTGGAGTTCCAGAAGGTTCAGAGCTGTCGTAGGGGTGCTGGGAACTGAAGTCAAGAGATTCCATTGAGCCTTAACTCCTGAGCCATCTCTTCAAACCCGGTCACAAAGATCTTAAACATAACTTGGGAGAAGGGGCTGAAGAGGTCAGGGTGATGTAACTCCTTGCTGCTGATTTTGATTGTGAAGAAAGAGGTGATGAGCCAAGAAATGTGAGTGGCCTCCAGAAGCCACAGAATGCAAGGAAATGACGACTTTTCCATTCTCCAGAAAAGAACTTGTCCCTGCTGGCACCTCAGTGTTAGCCAGTAAATCCTAGGCTAGCCTGGGCTACAGAGTAAGACCCTCCTCAGGTTTCCAAGGTGCAGAACGCTAAGACAGTAAGTTGATGCTGTTGTAAGCCACTGTGTGCTGCAGTTGGTTAACAGCAACCATGGGGTTTGCACAGTGACTTCATGAACTAGGGATTTGTTGTTCTCCCATTCCAAGAACTGTTTGGTGGGTTATAGCATCCCAACAGGGCCTTTTGTTTCAGACCCTACCATTCATTGTCTTACAGTGGGAAGATGTCTGTCCTCTTGCTTGTGACATAGAGTTTGATATATGTATATGCTATATTACCTTGTGTGTACTTGGAATTTAGGGAGGAAAGGGGAATAAAGGACTCTGGGTGGTTGTTCCTGTAGGAATGGAGCCAAATATGGTGACTCATGCCCTTAATCCTAGCAGGCAGGATTGGTCTCAGTTAGTTCTAGACCTGCCTGGGCTACAGAGTAAAACCCCATCTCAAACCCAAGTTTAAAAAAATAGTGATAGGGGCTGGAGAGATGGCTCAGAGGTTAAGAGCATTGCCTGCTCTTCCAAAGGTCCTGAGTTCAATTCCCAGCAACCACATGGTGGCTCACAACCATCTGTAATGAGGTCTGGTGCCCTCTTCTGGCCTGCAGGCATATACACAGACAGACTATTGTATACATAATAAATAAATAAATATTTAAAAAAAAAAAAAAAAAAAAAAATAGTGATAGTGTCATGGAAGTCTTACCTAACAACTCCTGTTGTCCCACTTTTGGGCAAAACTGGGTCACATGGCCATCTTTAGCTGCAAGGGAGGCTGACCAGGAACTTAAGCTCTTCAGCCTCACCATGAAGGATGGGGGGGGGGGGAGCTGTGAATGACTTTAGGAAAACAGCCCAGTGTGGGCTCTGCCAGCCTTCCCTGGACTTTGTACACTGGTATGTTAGGGCAGCTATATAACTGTTTTTAAGTGATTCATCACCCTCCCCACCCTCTCTGCACAAGTCAGTTCTTTTAATTGTGGTATTCCTGCCTCTTAGACAATGCTGACATAATTTTTCTCATCGACCAAGCAGAAAAATGATTGTATTTGTTTTGTTGTGTGTATATATTTTGAAGTAGGATCTTATTATGTAGCCCAGGTTAGATTTGAACTCAAGATCCTCCTGTTTCTGCCTCCCTGGTGCTGGGATGACAGGCATGAGCTGTAGCACCTGACTGATCATGTATTTTCAAGTGAGGATTTATTTTTACTTAATTTATTTTATGTGTATGGGTATTATGTCTGCTTGTATGTCTGGTGAGGACCTGTGGCTTAAGGAGACCTGAAGGTGTTGTGAATTCCCTGGAGTTACAGATGGTTGTGGGGCTGCCATTTGGTCGCTGGGAATTGAACCCTGATCCTCTGTAAGAGAAAGAGTAGCAAGTCCTCTTAACTGCTGGGCCATCTACCCGGACTCTGTTTATTTTTATGTGTTATGGATGGTGTTGTGGTTGAAGGAGCTGTCTCGTATAGGTCTCAGGCATTTCAAAACTTGGTTTCCAGTTGGTGGCTGTTTGGGGAGTATCAGGAGGTACTGGATCCACTGAGACTGGTGTCACAAATGGTTGTGAGCTATCATGTGGGTGCCGGGAATTGAACCCCAGTCTTCTGGAAGAGCAACCAGTGCTCTTAATCACAGTGCCATCTCTCCAGCCCTTCAAGCAAGGATTTTGTGGGTCTGGAGTACCTCCGCAGGCTGTTGATCTCTAAGAACTGAAAGTCCTTTTCGTTCTTCTCATCCCCTTTTCCCTCCTCCTCCTCCTGCAGCCCAGGCTATACCCCAAACAGTACAGCTAGGCTCCAGGGTCACAGCAGTGTGACCCCTGGCTTCCCTCTCCTTATTGCTGTTCATTTTCTTCATCTATATCTTCTCTTCTTCCTTTTTTGTACTGCTTGAAAGCTGTGGTGGATTTTCCTGTTTCCCTTCCTCCCTTCTTCCTTTCCTTCCTTTAATTTATTCTCTCTTTTGATAAGGACTCACTGTGTAGCCTGGGCTGGGATGGAACATGCTGTGTAGTCCAATCTGGTCTTGAACACACAGAAGTCTACTTGCCTCTTGGATGTTATGACTAAAGGTGTACACTAACATGCCTGGTTTATGGTGGATTTTTCTTATTTTACCCTTTTCAGACTTTACTGCTCCCAAGTTTCTAATTTATTTATATAACTTGTTGACTTGATGATCAGAATACATTTACATCTGGAGGTTTCCTTGAACTGATTCTCTTGCCTGCAAGGGCTGTGATTGCAGGCATTTATCACACTCTTGCGTGTGTATAAGAGGTGAGCCTCACAAAAGTGAAAAACCAGTAGAAGTAAATTGTTTTATCTTTACCCTTCAGCTTCTCTACCCCACCCTAATTGATTCTCATTCTTTCTTCTCTTTTGAAACAAGGTTTCACTGAGTTGTCACTTTGTTGCGAAGATATTCTCAAACTCCCGGGCTAAAGACTTCCTCAACTTCCTAAGCACTGTGACTCAAGGCGGGTGCTGCTGGGGCAATCTTGATTTACTGCAGCTTCATTCAGTAATTTACTAGGATAATTACAATAATTCTGATAGCTGTGTGTGCATGTATAATATAATGTAACATTTTATTTATTTTGTTGTTGTTGGGTTAGTTTTTGTGTTTTTTTTTTTTTTTTTTTTTTTTTTTTTTTTTTTTGGTTTTTCGAGACAGGGTTTCTCTGTGGTTTTGGAGCCTGTCCTGGAACTAGCTCTTGTAGACCAGGCTGGTCTCGAACTCACAGAGATCCGCCTGCCTCTGTCTCCCAAGTGCTGGGATTAAAGGCGTGCGCCACCACCGCCCAGCTTGTTGTTTTTTTTTTTTTTTTTTTTTTTTTTTTTTTTTTTTTGAGATAGAGTTTCTCTGTGTAGCCTTGACTGTCCTGGAACTCCTGTAAACAAGGCTGGCCTTGAACTCAGAGATCCACACACCTCTATCTCCCAAGTACTGGAATTAAAGGTGTGCACTACTAACGCCTGGCAATAAATCTTATTTTTTTATGTTTATGGTTGTTTTGCATGCCTATGTCTGTGGGTTATATCCATGTGTAAATGGGAGGTCAGAAGAGGTTGTTGGAACTGGAACTGGAGGTGGTTTTGAGCTGCCATGTGGGTGCTGGGAATTGAATCCTGGTCTCCTGGAAGAAAAGCCAGTGCTCTTCTGAGCCATCTCTCCAGCCCTGATCTAAGTTTTAGTGTTGTTTAAAGGAGTGTGACAAGGGGCTGGAGAGATGGCTCAGTGGTTAAGAGCATTGCCTGCTCTTCCAAAGGTCCTGAGTTCAATTCCCGGCAGCCACATGGTGGCTCACAACCATCTGTAAAGAGGTCTGGTGCCCTCTTCTGGCCTGCAGACATACACACAGACAGAGTATTGTATATGTAATATATAAAGGAAGACAAGCCATTATGTCAAGGTTCATGGCCCCAAATACAAAATCACTAAATCACTAGCAGTGAAAAAGATCCTAGAATTTAAAACCACGCAAATCTGTTTTGTTTGGCTTGGCATGGGTCTGTTGGTATATTGCTTATTTGTGAGAGTGGAAGGCATGAGTGCCCATTGTCCAGCTTGATGAGAAATATGATTTCCTTGGGAATCTCACATATTTGTAAGTGGTGGAACTAGAGACATGCAGTGCAAATGTTGGGGTCCTTGTCTAATAATTAGATTTTTTTTTGATACAGGATCTTATTGTATATCCTTGACTGGCCTTGAATTCACTGATCTCTACCTGCTTCTGCCTCCAAAATGCTGGGATTAAAGGCTTGTATTACCATACCCACTGTAGATTTTTGGAGTCATCCTGGGCAATTTTTTTTTTTTTGAGACAGGGTTTCTCTGTGTATCCTTAGCTATCCTGAAACTTACTCTGTAGACCAAGCTGGCCTTGAACTCATAGAGATCTGCTTGCCTCTATACCTTGCCTCTACCCTGGGATTAAAGGTGTGGACAATCACTGCCTGACCCTTACATTATTATTTCTAATCATAAAGAACAGATTTGTAAACAAAAGTATGAAACTATCAATCTGTAAGTTAGGTACATTATCATTCAAAGTATATTTATACTCATACTTTCTTTTATTACTTTTTGTTTCTCACTTATGATAGCTATTAAACATCAATTACTCTCTTCGGTCTGTAGTTCTTTGAGATGGTGCTAGTGGCCTTGCCTGTTGGAGAGGAGTCAGGTGACTTATCCTTCAAATGACTACCCAGAGCTGTTTTGTTTTGTTAGTGTATGTGTGGTGGTATTGGGGGCGGGGGTGGGGTGGGGGTGGGGTTGTTAGTAGTTCCTCATGTAGCTTAGTTGGCCTCAAACTTGTTATGTAGCCAAGGATGGCCTCAAACTTCTGGTCCTTCTGCTTGTACCTCCTGAGTCCTGGTGTTACCATCATGATCCACCACGCCTGGTTTGCATTACTAAGGATCCTGCCAGGGCTTCATACGTGCTAGGCAAATGCTCTCCCAGCTGAGCTGCATCTTCAGCCCTTGCCACTAACTGTTAATTTCTCCAGACTGTAGGTCTGAAACAATGTGACTGCACTAGATAATTTTCCAACCATTTTATGAAATCCAGTAAGTTAAATGAGCTGGGACTCTGAACCTTGCAAGGTGGAGCCTGGCTTTGGATCAGAGGAACTTGAGTTATGGTGTAGACCTGAAATGTCCCCTACAAGTTCATGTTTTGAACTTTTGTTTCCCAGCTGGTGACACTATTTGTGAATGCTGTGGAACCTTTAATTTGTGGGCCCTGGCTGGGTTGTGGTGGCGAAACCTTTAATCCCAGCATTCAGAAAGTAGAGGCAAGCTGATCTCTGTGAATTCAAAGCTAGAGTGAGTTTCAGGACAACCAAGGCTACACAGAGAAACCCTGTCCTAAAACAAAAACAAAAACAGAGGTGGGTCCTGGCTGAAGGAAGCAGGTCACAAGGGGCTGGCCATTAAAGATTATGATGGGGTTCCTAGTTCCCCGTCACTTACTGCTTCTCAGTTCATTGCTCTGTGAACAGCTGTATAAGCCTGTGTTGTCTTGGACTAAGATGTTTGCAGTGCCTTCCTATGATGGGCTGCAACTCTCTGAGACTGTGAGCCAAAGCAAGTTATTCCTAGTGTAACTAATGGACAGCCTTGCCTCTGTAGCTATTTGGAAATTTGCTCCATGAACTAGATTACTTTTCCTCTCTGTAGAGATATTTTCTTTTCTGAACAATAGGGATGTTTTTACCTCCTTTTGTAAGTGAGGCCTGGGGATGTAACTCAGGTGATAGGGGACTTGCCTAGCAGGTGTGAGGCCATAAATTTGATTCCCAACATCACACACACACACACACACACACAGTTTAAAAAAATAGTGTACAAAAAGCAAGTGGCACAGGGTGTGACTTACAGTTAGAGTTGTGTAAATGCCAAGTCCTTAGTGCAGTAGTCAGGGTCTGGGGCTATATTACTTAGACGCAAGTCCTAGCTCTTTCAGATAATTGTTGCGTGACCTTGATAAGTTTCTGGGCCTTTTTGTGTCTTAGTGTCTGTATCTGTAGACCATGGCAACCATACTAATATAAAATCCATGTCTAATTAAGTTGGGTGAAGATTATACAAATCAGCATGTATTTATCAAGCGCTTTGAAAGTACCTGGTACATAGCAGGCTGGCTAACCTTGTCACTGTCATTACTAGTGTGGCCATGAGCATTGCTGAAATAAACTGCCAGGCTGAAAAATAGTATTATGCTCATCATGTTGCCTGGTCATATTCTTAATTGAAACCCGAGGCTTCTGGAAATCCTGCACTTTGAATAATCTAAGAGCTGGAGCAAGGAAGCATCCAATTACAGATGCCTCAGCTGCAGCCCGTCAGAGAGACCTCCACAAGGTCTAGCTGGGTTGTGATCCTATTATGGAGAAAGCCCTGCTTTGTATGCAGCTGCCTTGTCTTCGCTTGGCTGCATAATTGTGCCTTTTTGTCTTATTTTAAAGCATCTTGAGGAATCTGGAGCCCACTCGCACTGACAGCAGTGAAAGCCACAGCATGTCACAGCGCTAATGAGTCTTGCAGACACTCTTAGGCCCCACTGAGGCAACTAGACCAGAGGAGGTGCACGGGCTAGGCCAGTGTCCACCTCTTCCTTTGAACAGACGTAGCCTCACTAGATTTCAAGATGGGGCTCCCCCAAGGCCCCCTAGGATCTCCCACGTCTGTCTTCTTTATCTTAGAAGGGCATCAAGTTGCTTTCTGAATGTTGGGCTTGTTGGTAATCTTTGTGGGCAGCAATGCTAAAACTAATTATTCATATCAGTGGGCCTGAAAGAGCTATTGTTTGCGGAGGGAACTCCCTCTGGTCTCTAGACCCACAGTCCCCAACAGGGACCTTTGGTCAGGCAGGAGGCTGCTGTCCAGTGCTCCAAGTTCAGAAGTATGATGACCTGCTTTGTTTGACCTGCAGAGGGTTAAAATAAAATGGATTTTTTTTTAATTTGGAGAGTTTTCTGTGAATATATGTACTTCTGTCTTTTCTTGACAGATGGGGAGATTGACAGATAGACTAGATGGAATTTTGCCAGGGATTCTAACCTTTTCCCCCTGACCCCTTTATCTACAAGCACTGAGGGTATGGAGGGCAGTGGGCAGAGCCAAACTCAAGGCGGGGGGGGGGGGGGGGTTTCGCTTCCTGGCTTTGTGTCTGCCTCTGCTTGGTTTAGCTGCATGATCATAACCAAATTACAGAACTCTAGTGGCCTCGCTTTCCTTCCCTAAAAAATGGGGTTTATAATAGTTTGCTTCACAAGTATGGAAATGGGTTAGTGTGTGTTCAGCCTGGCACGTACTAAGTGTGACTTAGATATCTGTATTTACCAGTGTTACACTAGTCGCTCTAGGCATTTGAGGATACATTCCTTGTGTTAAGGGTTTTTTCACGGAAGACAAAAATGTCTTTTTTTCCTAGTGTACCTCTGAGCGGGCTAATACGCATTTTCTCCTTACCTTGACTAGGTCTCAGACCTTGGAATGTAACAATTATGTCCCCGGATTGTTGTAATTATGCTAGGGTAATGCCATCTCAGGTAGCCAGACTTCCTCAGTGTTCTGGTAGCTGAACCTCGTGTGTGTGTGTGTGTGTGTGTGTGTGTGTATTCTGTTGCTGAGATAAAGGCTGTGACCAAAACAAGGTGGGGTGGGAAAATATTACACTTCCATGTCATAGTCCATGATCGAGGGAAATCAGGACAGAAATTCAAGGCAAGAACCTGGAGTGAGGACAAAGTCCTTGGGAGAACGATGGTTATTGGCTTGTTCATGGCATGCTTGTCTTGCTTCCTTATAAGTCCTAGGGCCACCTACGCAGTGATACCACGCACAGTGAGCTGGGCCCTCCCACATCAATCACTACTACCTAGCTTGTCCTTGAACTCACTATAGAGCCAGGGCTTATCCTCTTGTCTTCACTTTCCAAGTCCTGGGATCTCAGGCATGTGCTACCATGCCTAAGTCCAGATGTCAACCTTTATTTGAAGTTGAAGACTCTCACCAACCGATCATTGGGTTTGAGGATGGCACTTCCCAGTTCCTGATGATTGGTAGGCACAGTGGTGTGCCTGACCACTGCCTGTCACTAAGGGCAAGACAGAAGTGTTGCTGCGGCTTACAGTAGCCTCTGAGAAGCACAGAGGACAAACTCAATAATATGTATATCCACTAAAATGGCAATGACTAAGCGTCCTCTTGCTCTGATGGTGACCCTGATCCTAGGTTTGCTGTTTGGGTCCCAGACCTACCGACAGCTTTCTCTGTCCTCTAAATCAACATCTAGGGGAGTCAGCTCCGGCACAGGTTATGGAAAAAATCAGCAGAATCTGCAGTTTCATGTCTCCCTGGTTCACAGACTGGCTTGACTTCTACCCTAGTACATGATGAAATCAAGAAGTTTTAGAAACTGAACTATAGAAACGATGGGCCTTCTTCCTCTCGGGGCTGAAGCTCACTGGAAGAAACCCTGTGCCGTGCTTAGATAGGATGAGCTCATTATTTGTAGCTCCAGTCAAGGAGTTTTATATTTCTTTAGTTGTTTGGCAAACAATTAAAAAAAAAAAATCCCAAGGTGGGCAGTGGTGGCACACACCTTTAATCCAGCACCTGGGAGGCAGAGGCAGGTGGATCTCTGTGAATTAGAGGCCAGCCTGGTCTACAGAGTGAGTTCCAGGATAGCCAGGGCTACACAGAGAAACCCTGTCTCAAAAAAAAAAAAATCTCTTGAGTCAAACCCCTATTCCGATTACCTATCTCTATATCTTGATTCTGCTTTACTGGATTTGCTGAAAGCAGATACTGGCCTCTGGTGGTAAAGGCTGCAGGCTCTGGAGACAGACTACGTACCTTCACAACCATTCTGCCACTTACTAGAGTTTACTTGTTTATCTGTAGGTTTGTTCTGAGACAGGGGCTCACTGTGTAGCTCAGGCTGCCCTCAAACTTGTACTGAGCCTCCTAACTCTGCCCCTCAAAAACTGGGCTTACCACTGTGTGCTACCGTGCCTTGTTTACATTGTGCTGGGGGGCTGAACTCAAGTCTTCCTCTGTTACAGGGAGAGAGGGCCTGTTTTTGGTCCCAGCTGCCCTGCTAGCTTACACCCGAAATAATTACACAGAAATTGTATTAATTAAATCACTGCCTGGCCCATTATCTCTGGCCTCTTATTGGCTAATTTTTACATCTTAATTTAACCTATTCCTGTTAATCTGTGTATTGCCACATGACTGTGCCTTACCGGCAAGATTCTAACCAGCGTCCATCCCAGGTAGGAGATCCATGGTGTTTTTCATCTGCCCTTTTCCCCCAGCCTTTAGTTTCTTTATTCAACCAATGAAAGCAACACATAGACAGAAGAACCTCCTACGCCATTTCCCCTTTTTCTGTTTAAACAAAAAGGAAGGCTTTAGCTTTAACATAGTAAAATTACATATAACAAAACAGCTATTAAGCAAGAATTAAAGTTACAATATTTATATCTACTTTATCTTTTATCATAACTAAGGAAAATTATATCTATAAATTCTTTAACTCCATCAAAGACTCCAGAAAGAGATAATATTACTTAAGTAAACAGGAAGTGCATTATAAGCAACTTCCAAAATTCTAGAAATGACAGAGACATCTCACTTTCTGGACCCAAAGTTTTTCTGTACCGTTAGGGCATCTATCTTTAGCCTACAGGCCCGTCGTATCCAGCAGACATTTCCATGAAGCAGGAAATTTTAAAGACAGTTCAGTCACTTTCTTCTGTATCCTGCAGAATGTCTCATAGACTCTTTCTTGAAACAGGAACCCTGAAGGATCATCTAACCTTCAGGCAAATTTAGCAGTCATCTCTCTGTGGGTACTGCATGTCCAGTGAAACAGTCCAGGCAAGAGCAGTTTCTTGCCCAAATGGCTAGCCAACTCCATAAGGAGCCTCTTCGATGCCCTATTCCTCTTGAAGTAGTTGGTGCTGCCAGGAGCAGATGTGTCTCATTGTCATGAAAAACCCTAAGTTATTAAAACATTTTAAATGTCATATTCTATAGTCTTTGAAAGATATGAATAATGCCTATCTAACTGAAATATGTCTCTATATATCTAGAAAATCTAACTAACATGACTACAAGCTTGACTATTATTGATGATTATCCATTAACAACCTATATTTTCTAATTATACATTACATTTGTAAATGAACTACACAATCACAATACCTTAATCAAGAGCAGAAATAGGGGCTGGAGAGATGGCTCAGAGGTTAAGAGCACTGTCTGCTCTTCCAAAGGTCCTGAGTTCAATTCCCAGCAACCACATGATGGCTCACAACCATCTGTAATGGGGTCTGGTGCCCTCTTCTGGCCTTCGGGCATACACACAGACAGAATATTGTATACATAATAAATAAATAAATATTTAAAAAAAAAAAAAAACAAAGCTCCAGAGAAACCCTGTCTCGAAAAACCAAAAAAAAGAGCAGAAATATACATATAAAAAGATTGACCTTAAATTTATATCAATAAAGCAAAATCCATACCAATGCAAATTATTAATTTCTATATCATATCTCCCTTTAAATGTAAAAGAATATTTATAAACAATATTTGGGAATATGGGTGCAGTTTTTTCTCTCCAAACTGCTTCTTGCTGTTTGGTGGCGCTGTTAATCAGGTCTTTCATGGTGTATCCTGTATGCTAGGTTCATCTCAGTCGGCAGTTGAGCAAAGTAAGTTTTTGAGGTGTTTACGGCAACCTTTCAGGAGGGCGTGGTCTGTCATACCATATTGGTCTAGAAGTAATCCACAGGGTCTCATCTTCTGTGAAAACAAAAGAAGAACCTAGAGTTTACTTGTTTATCTGTAGGTTTGTTCTGAGACAGGGGCTCACTGTGTAGCTCAGGCTGCCCTCAAACTTGTACTGAGCCTCCTAACTCTTAAGAACTGGGCTTACCACTGTGTGCTACCATGCCTGGTTTACATTGTACTGGGGGGCTGAACCCAGGTCTTCCTCGATGGTAGGCGTGTGCTCTGCTGACCGAGCTACATTCCCCATCTTCAGTTGTGAAGCTGAGCTAGAGAACCCTTATCAGTAAACACCTATCAGTCACCTTTGTTTCCCCAGTAGCTACCGGAGCATCATTTGTCACCTGTCTAGCTGGTAAGTGTTTGCTGATTAATCCTGAACAGAGACTGAGGAAATTACTAGACCATTAGTGTTCATCTGCTTTTGAAGTAGTCTAGATAAAGAACTGCCTAGAGGCTAGAGAGATGGCTCAGATGTTAAGAGTGCTTCCTCTGCCATTATGAGGGCCAGACTTCTGACCCAGCACCCATGTAACAAGCCGGGTGTCTGGTGCACACCTGTAACTCCAGCTCTAAGTAAGAGTGGAGACAGGAGGATCACTGGGGCTTTCTGGGCCTAGCCAAGAAAAGTACAAGCCCTCATTTCAGAGAGAGACCCTACCTCAAAACAATTGGCAGAGAATTGACACTCAATGCCATCTTCTGGCCACTGAGTTGTCTGTCTCTGTCTGTCTGTCTCTGTCTCCTGCCCCCATACACACACACATACACACACACACACACACATACACACACACACACACACAAATGAATACATTTTTTAAAAAGTTGACTGCTTGTTAAATCATCCGTAAGAGCATTCTAGGACAAGAGCTTCAGAGGCTGGTGAGGTGGCTCACTGGGTAAAGGCACTTGATGCTAAGCTTACCAACTTGAGTCAACTTGAGTTCAATTCCCAAGACCCTCATGTCCTGAATGATCACCTTTACTGTAATCCTTAGACCTTTCTAATCACTGTTGCTTTGGCAGTATCATCATCATCATCATTTTTTTTTTTTTTTTTTTTTTTTTAGACAGACCCAGGGGGACCAATCTAGGGGCCAGGGTGGATGTGGACTGGAATCATCTCCTGTGAACTTCAGGAGCACGACTTTGACCTCACTGGGGTCATATTTGGATGGCATGGTGGAGGCAGCTGATGTTGGGTGAACCAAGATTTGGGACTACTGAAGAAAACGTGTCTGTGTGTTGTGTGTGTGTGTATGTGTGTGTGTGTGTGTGGTGTGTAAAAACATTTAAGAAGGTATTCATTTTGGGAGCGCGCAGGTGCCACAGCCCATGAATAGAGGTCAGAGGACAACTGGTGGGGTTTGGTTCTCTCCGCCATGTGTGTCCTGGGGACCCAATTCAGGTAAACACCTTTGCTCACTGAGCTGTTGTACTGCCCTCCCTTCCCTTTTAAAAGGAGCCTTGCTTTGTCTTCCTTGCTGGCCCGGATCTTCCACCCTCAGGAAGCCATTTTTCTGCTTTAGCTTTTTGAAAGGCTGGGACTATAGGCGTATGCCGTAGCACCAAACTCTGAAATCTGTATTTTTATCCACCCCAGGAGATTCTAAATAGCCAAAGCCCAGACACTAGGGTTTGGCAGGCTTCCCTAAGGTTTCTGTCAGGTGGTAATGAATGTCTAGTGAGTTTAAATATAGGCCCCTTTCTGCCCTCACAACCCAAAGGTTGACATTGAAAAGGAGCCAAAAAGAAAAGAAAAAAGAAAAAGGCACCAATTTTCTTAAGAACTTAAAGCATTCCAAATAAAACAGGGTGGGAAAGTTCTTTTTGAATTGTGTGTGAGTAGATAAGGCATTGTGAGACAGCTGATAATAATCCACTTGTGTTTGGAGCCTGCAAACAGAGGGAGCCCACAGTGACCTTTAGCTCCAGAGAAAACACAGTGGCCAGCCTCGTGCTCAGCTTCTGTGACTATACCTACTCCCTCCCCCCAGCTGAGCCCCAGGGAAGGGGGATTCCCAGGTAGTGTCAGAGCTTTCTCTCCAGGTGACAAGTGACAGCCCCACAGTTCCAAGGTAACTGAGCTTCTGTGTCTATTTTTCCCCCTTGCCCTGAGAAAAGTGCCTTCATTAATTTTGATGTGGGTGGCATGGAAAATGTGTGTGTATCGTTCAGGAGTGGAGATCTCTGTAGTTATGACTGCTAGCTGTGGTTTCTAAGTTTGTTGAATGTATAAATAGTTGGGTGTACCTGCTGGACTTTGATAAATGGAACCTTTCCTGATGTTTTAAAAATCATTCTGTAGTGCTTATAGCCTCCAATCCAATCAATAACAAGGTCAACAAAAGACTTTTTGTAGAGTTCTCAGTGTTGGTGGAGTAACCAAGCGACCAGGAATCAGAAGGTTAAAAAAGAATGATGTAGACAATAAAACACACCCACTTCAGAGCAGGTCCAGAGAGTAAAGCATTGTATGACTTTATGGCCCATGGGAGGTCAATTCTGCGCTACCATAAACTACTCATATCTAGGAACAGAGACACAGGCACCGTTGACCCAAATATTACTGGTCTCTGGTTGTGCTTGGCAGCACCACAGGGGCTACATTCTGCTTCAAGGACTGGGGGTCCTCCTGTGAGACAAGGTTGATAAATGGCATTCACTACATAAATGCTGTCCACAACCTAAGAGCATGGATGCAGACAACATGATAAGGGCTTGCCATGTCTAACTGGCTTGATTGACTCAAGGATGCTCTTTATACACAGTTGGCAACCACTGCTGTTCAAAAGACAACAAATGGCACACCTTTGTTGGCTGACCAGAAGGCATAGGAGTGGCAGTATCTGGTCCACTATCTTTCACACATCCTTTGGGATTTTGCCATATTTCTTCAGCTTCTGTGTCCACAGAAAACTCAGTAGCCTCCCCCTGAAGCTCCTCTCCCAGTCAGAAAGGAAGCCACATCAATGCTGATGGTCTCCTAGGTTGGCAGAGAACCTGATCTTGCTAGGAGCCAGCCCCTCACTCTCATAGGGAGGTTCTAAGACTGCCTCTCACAGGTCAGCAAGTTTTGGTGGCACATGCTGGTGAGAAACCCAGCACAGCTGCCGCTGTTAGAGAAGATATGGATTCCTCAGTGCGTAGGCTGCTTGGATGCCCTGGTGGCTGCTCCTCACATCCCCTTTGTTCCAGATTACAGATGGAGCTGTCAAGTGACACCTTTCCCAGGAAAACCTCTCAAGGCAGCTTCTAGCATCCACCACATCCTGGGCACCTCAGGGACTCACTTGGTGCTTTGGATGCTTCTTTAAACCCTTAGAACTCAGTGGGTCTGCTCACACCTCTTTCTTAGACAGTAGCAGGGAGGTTAGTCTGATAGCAGTGGCCCCAAAGTGGCTTATCTTTAAGAGGTGCCACCTAAGAAATTATAAAATGACAAGGTTTATTCTTCCAAGATCTCCTCTAGTCCCCCGTGTTCTTGGGGGGGGGACATGAAGATAACACTAATTCCTGGCAAATTACCTCAGTTACTACTCTTCCAAACAATACTGCAATGAGAAACCATGTACTGTACAAAGGAAACAGTAGGTCACACAAAAGAAAAGTATGCAGATGCGGAACAGGAAGGGTGGCTCAGCAGGTAAGAGCTCTTGCTGTTATTCCAAAGGGCTTGGGCTTAGTTCCCAGCATCCCATTCTTACATTCTTTCATTATTTCTTCTTTGTCATAGTCTTTGCTCAGTTTTGGATTTAATATGAATATGCCTCATGCCTTAAGATTGAGTAGCATGATCATAACCATTTGACTTAAGGAAATTTCTTGATCTTTTTATTTCTAGTTTTCTAGAGCCATTTTCCTATCATTTTAAAGCAGAAATAGATGTTGATGTTTCAAAAATGTTTTGCTCAAGCATGTTGGGATGTTCATATGCTTTTTCATCCTTAGTCTATTAATGTAGTACATTGCACAGGTTTTCAAGGTTGACCAAGGCTTAAATTCCTGGGCTGAGGAGCTGGAGAAATGGTTCAGCAGTTAAGAACAGCTGCTGCTCTGCTCTTCCAGAGGGTCAAGTTCAGGTCCAGTACCCACATCAGGTAGCTTAAAACCAGCTCCAGATCTGGCTTCTTCAGGCACCTGCACTCACCTGCGCATATCCGCATGCAGACATGCACCTACACATAATTTAAAATAATAAAAAGGAGCCAGGCGTGGTCTTTAGCCCCAGTATGAGGGTTGGTTTGGTGAGTTAACTGTTTGCTGTACAAGCATCAGGACCTGAATTGGTGTCTTCAATATTGTGTAAAAGCCAGAAATGGCAGGGTGAGCCTGTTACCAAAGCGGGGAGAAGTTAGTATTAAGATCTCAGTTTCGTTGTTGGAGGGGTGGTTGTTTTTTGATAGGGTCATATTTAGCTCAGGCTAGACTTAAACTCTCAGAGATCTTCCCAAGTGTTCGAAGATCCGTTTCAAAACTCAACATCTCAGGACTGGAGAGATGGCTCAATGGCCAGGAGTGCTTGCTGCTCTTCTAGAGGGTCCACTTTTGGCTCCCAGCGTCCACTACAGCCCACTCACAAACGCTGTAACTCCGGCTCCAGAGGATCTGGGATCTGCTGGTATCTTTTCTGGCTTCTGGGAGCACCTGTACATATGTGTACTCTCTTGCATTCTGATTCATTCTCCCTCTCCCTCTCTTCCTCTCTCTTCCTTTCTCTCCCTTTCCCTCACTTAAATGAAGATAATAAAAGAAATGCACTAAGGGAGCAGGAGTGATTAAGAACACTGGCGGTGGTGGTGCATGCCGTTAATCCTAGCACTCTGGAGGCAGAGGCAAGGTGGATCTCTATGAGTTTGAGGCCAGCCTGGTCTACTTTGTGAGTTCCATGACAGCCAGGGCTACAGAGAAACTCTGTCTTGAAACAAACAAACAAACAACAACAACAAAAACCCCCACTGGTTGCTCTTCCAAAGGACCTGAACTCAACTTCCAACACCTACATCGTGCCCCACAACCACCAGTAACCACAGCACTAAGGGATCTGACACCCTCTTCTGGTCTTTATGGGCACCATACACACATGTGGTACATAGATATAGATACAGCACCCATACACTTAAAAGTAATTTAAATTTTATTTTTGTTTTTTTGAAGCAGGGTTTCTTGTGTAGCCCTGGCTGTCCTGAAATTTGGTCTGTAGACCAGGCTGGCCTTGAACTCAGATCCAAATGCCTGTCTCTGCAGTGCTGGGATTAAAGGCATGCACCACCACTGTCTAGCTATTGGGAAAAAAGGGTGTTTTAAATCAACATCTGACTACCATGGCAAAAGTCCTTTACTAAACACTCGAATTATTTTTTCCAGAATAAAAATAAATAAATTACTGAAATACTTGCAATAGAACATGCCAGTTACCCCAGAGAACTTGAAGTTAATGGTGTGTTGTGTGCTGTTTATCCTTCATTTTGTCCTTCTATGGCACACTTTAAAGGATTTGTATCTAATTTGTGCACTGTTTGATTCTTACAACAACCCTAAGGGGCGATAATTATTGCTATTTAGTTTTGTTTTCTGAGATAAGATGTCATTATAGAGTCCTGGCTAACCTGAACTCCCTATGCAGCACAGGCAGGTTCTTAAACTTCCAACCCTTCTGCCTTGGCCTCCAGGATGCTGGGTTAACATGTGTACTACACCCTGGTGAAAGTTTGTATTAAAAACCTGCTTTATAGTAGAGAAAACTGAACCCCGACGTAAGAAACTAATGGCCATCTTCTCATTTTAAAGAGCTGGTGCCTTTTTGAGAAGTAGTACACAGCTCTTGAAAACACACGAAGGAACCTAGGAGAATATTTTGTGTGTGGCTGCCTGTGTTCGATCTGCTTTTTTTTTTTTCTTTGCCTTAGGGTTTCCCAGCAGCTCAGAGCTGCCTGAGTCGGCTAGGCTGGCCAGCTCTCTGCTGGCACCGGGATTACAGACTCACCACCACACCCCAGAGCTTTTTTGTTTTGTTTTGTTGGTTTGTTTTTAACATGGATTATGGGGGTGGAACTGATTCCTTACTCTTGTAAGGCAAGCAGTAACAGCCCAGCTCGCTCCCCAACCCCAGGAGTATAGTTCTTAAATGCTAAGATTGATCTGAGGCAGAGATACTGGGTAGGGCTGAGGCCTTCAACCTTATTCCACTCTTTCCTCTCAGAGACCTGAGCTGGACAGGGCCTTACTTGATTTGATCCAGTCAACCTTGCTTGGACTTAACCTTTCTCTTTGGCTGGACCATTTTAAGCTGTATGCAAAGACATGTTTAACTTCTGCCAGGGAAGGTTGTACAAAATGGTTATTCCAACATGCCTCTAGGGGAAATCCGAGATTCAGATACCAGACCAGTGAGCTGTAAGGGGGCCCCGAGAGGATGTGGGCTGGCCCTGCCCCTGGCAGCTGGGGCTGTGTCTTCTCTTTCTTGCCTCTGCTCAAGAACTTAGCCGCCAACCCTACACTGGAGTCTAGGAAATGAAAACTCTACTTATTTTAAAACCTAAACAAAGTGTCATCTCCCATTTCAGTTGGCACCTCCTGGAATGCCCCTTGCTGCCTGCCTGCTGGTCATTACTGTGGGAGGTGGCACAGGGTACACCCCCGGGTCACATCTCCTTTCCCCTGGGCTTCCTGTCACCTCACAAAACAGAGACCCCCAAGAAGGTTGCTGCAGCTGCCTCTTAGGAAGGGTTCAAGCTATAACAATGTTTGCATCTTGATTACTATCTAAAGCCCAGAAAACAGGTTGCTTCCTCCATCCCCATATAACAACAGGGCTTCTCCTTTGATGCTAGACTAGTCTTGAGTACAAAAGAAGGCAATTCTGCTTGCCCTCAATCATCCACTGTGGGTGCAGGATTTCATGTTTAAAAGCCACAGGGCCTTCACATGACCAGGACCTCCCTATCCTGCCAAGGGACCATTTACTGTCTCTGCTGGGGTTGGAAGCCATAGCCAAGAGTCCCCCTTGACCTGGCGACCTGACATTCACCAGGACAAGTGGAGAAACTAGCTGGGGCAGGGGAGGCAACTGAGGCCTCTTGGTGACTTTGTCTCCAGACCATCAGTTTGTAGTTTCTAAGGTCTGCAACCTTGTGGAGATTTTCTGCACATACTGCAGGTTAGAAATAGTGACTGGAGGCCGGGCGGTGGTGGCACACGCCTTTAATCCCAGCACTTGGGAGGCAGAGGCAGGCGGATCTCTGTGAGTTCGAGGACAGCCTGGTCTACAAGAGCTAGTTCCAGGACAGGAACCAAAAGCTACGGAGAAACCCTGTCTCGAAAAATCCAAAAAACAAAACAAAACAAAAACACAAAACAAAAAAAACCCAAAGAAATAGTGACTGGATTATCTTCCCTTTGCTAACAGGATCATCAAATTCCCCATAACATTTTCTAAGAGATAGCACATGGAAACGTAAAAAGAATGTTTCGTACACTGAAGAGCTCAGGAGAGCTGGGATCCACTGAGAATCAGACCTGCTCATAGACTTGCCCTTAGCAGTGTGAGGCGGAGGCAAGGCACGCTTGTCTTTGAGGACTGTGCGCTGAGAAAATAGGAAGTGGCCAGGGATAGTCATTCAGTTTGCAACTGAGAATGAGTGGCCACACTGAAATCTAACGTGAGTAACAGAAATAGAGATTTTCTTGTCTGTGTGTAGTGCTGGGGATTGAACTGTGTGTAGTGCTGGGGCTTGTCATGGCTGGAGGCACCCTATCACTAGCTACATCCCTGGCAGCCCCCCCGTACCCCATTCCACACTGCCTTTCTTTTAGTTTTTAATTTTTAAATGGTTTTGTTTAAGTAGGCTAATCTGACCTTGAATTTACTATATAGCTTCCCAGGCTGGTCTGCAAACTTAGGTCCTCCATCCTCGGTCTCCAAGCAGTTAGGATTAGATACGTGCCACACACCACAGAGATTTCTGTTGAATCTAAACTGTGGGGCTTTAGAACAGCGGAGTCTGATATCAAAGACATTCTTGTGGGAACCAGGCCGTGGTGAAACGTGCCTTTAATCCCAGCACTTTGGAGGCAGAGGCAGGTGTATCTCCGTGTTCAAGATCAGTCTGGTCTATAAAGTGAGTTCCAGGACAGCTAGAGATACATAGAGGAACCCTGTCTCAAAACTAAACCAAACCAAACAAACAAACAAGCAACAAATAAAAGACATTCCTCTCAGTTGAAACTTGACCTTGCTCTAATGTTCAGGCCTATCCCAAGGTGTGTGTGTGTGTGTGTGTTGGTAGGGAGGGGGAAGCTAGGGACCAAACCCAGGACATCACATATGCTAAGCATTCTAACTTT
Organism: Chionomys nivalis; assembly: GCF_950005125.1. Taxonomy (NCBI): domain Eukaryota; kingdom Metazoa; phylum Chordata; class Mammalia; order Rodentia; family Cricetidae; genus Chionomys; species Chionomys nivalis. Next base: position 57,424,667 of record NC_080092.1, on the reverse strand, counting down.
AAGGTTAAAACAATTTTTTAAGATGTATTTATTTGACTGTGTGTATGTCTGTATACCACATTTGTGCCTGTTGCCCAAGGAGATCAGCAGAGGGTATCAGACCCCCTGTAACTAGAGTTACTGATGGTTGTGAGCCACCAAGTGAGTACTGGGAATTAAATCTGGGTTTCTGCAAGAGCAACAAGTGCTCTTAACCATTGAACCATCTGTTCAGGCTCTCTTTTTGTTTGTTTTTGTTTTTTGAAGACAATGCCTTGCTATGTAGTCCATTCTGGCTTTGAACTTTATTTTTATCAGGTTTTTTTTTTTTAAAGATTCATTTATTTATTATGTATACAGTGTTCTGTCTGTCTGTATGCTTGCTGGCCAGAAGAGGGCACCAGATCTCTCTACAGATAACTGTGAGCCACCATGTGGTTGCTGGGAGTTGAACTCAGGACCTCTGGAAGAGCAATCAGTGCTCTTAACCTCTGAGCCATCTCTCCAGCCCCTGAATTTTATTTTATAAACAATTTTCTTTTGGTTTTTTTTTTTTTTTTTGGTTTTTCGAGACAGGGTTTCTCTGTGGTTTTGGAGCCTCTCCTGGAACTAGCTCTTGTAGACCAGGCTGGTCTCGAACTCACAGAGATCCGCCTGCCTCTGCCTCCCAAGTGCTGGGATTAAAGGCGTGTGCACCACCACCGCCCGGCTCTTTTGGTTTTTTGAGACAGGGTTTCTCTGTGTAACAGTCCTGGCTTTCCTGGAACTCATTCTGTAGACCAGGCTGGCCTCAAACTCACAAAGATCTGCCTGCCTCTGCCTCCCTAGTACTGGGATTAAAGGCGTGCACCACCACCACTCAACTAAAATTTTTTAAAGATTATATGTTTGAATATTTTGCCTGCATGTATGTATGTGTATCCTGTGTGTGCCATAGGTGCTTGGTGAGCAACATTGTGGGTACTGGAAACCGAATCCTGGTCCTTTGCAAGAATAGCAAGTGCTCCTAACACCTGAGACATCTCTACAGACCCATGGCCTTGAACGTTTGACCCTCCTGCCTTAGCTTCCAGTGTTCTAGGATTGCAGGAATGCACTGTGTCTAATTTGTGTGGTACCAGGGGCTGAACCCAGAACTTCATGCATCGGCAAACACTTTAGCAAGCCTATTATGTACCTCTCCTGCCCCAAAGTTTATATATATGTATATATATTATAGAAAATGATCTTCATATCTATTCCTTTTGAAAATATTTAGACACTCTGAGTCTTTGGACTCAGAGTTTTTGATTTGCTCTGAAAGGGCCTTCACTTCAGCACCCTGGAGAAAAATCACTTGTTGAGAAAGTTTGTTTTTTTTTTTTAAATATTTATTTATTTATTATGTATACAGTGCAGCCCAGAAAAGCATACCAAATCTCATTACAGATGGCTGTGAGCCACCATATGGTTGCTGGGAATTGAACTCAGGACCTTTGGAAGAGCAGGCAAAGTTCTTAACCACTGAGCCATCTCTCCAGCCCCGAGAAAGTTTATATTAAATTCAAATCTGTATCTTTTGTTGTCTTTAAAATTTTTCATAGACCCTTGTCAATCTCAAGAAGCCCTTGCCTCTTTCAAACATGACAGCTCTGAAATTAAGGTGAAGGGATTATGTTCCTTTTAGATGGATCTTCTTATTCTAGTTACTCTTGAATATCAAAACAACAAGGAAAATACACTTAGGGGCTAGCAGGCAAGTGGTTCACAAGTTTGGGGCTAGCCTGAGCTATGTAGTGAGATCCTGCTTCACTCAATAACCCCCCCCCCCCGCAATAACGAGGAATGGCACGGTCCTGCACACCTGTGTGTGTGTGTGTGTGAGTGTGTGTGTGTGTGGCATGCGCAGTGTTTACGGAGGTCAGAGGCATTTGAACCCCCTTGGGGCTGGAGTCACAGGCTGTTATAGCTGCCCTATGCGGATGCTGAGAACTGAACTCAGGTCCTCTGCAAGAGCAGTAAGCACTCTCAGTCTCTGAGATACCTTTCCAGCCCCTATGCTGGAGGATGCCTGTGCTTGGTGTCTCTTATCAGTTACCTCATTTGTCCTTTCAACCATCTCAGTTGAGCCCATTACTCATTTTATCTGTTATCATTTTATATGTGTGTGTGCATGCATGTGGGTGCAGATGCTCTAGGAGGCCAGAGGGGCCGTCAGATCCCCTGAAGCTGGAGTTTCAGGTGCTTGTGAGCTGCTCAACACAGATTTTGGGAACTTAACTTGGATCCTGTGATGATTTGAATGAGAATGCCCTCATAGGCTCCTGTATTTGTTTTTTGTTTTTTTTTTTATTTATTATGTATACAATATTCTGTCTGTGTGTATGCCTGAAGGCCAGAAGAGGGCACCAGACCCCATTACAGATGGTTGTGAGCCACCATATGGTTGCTGGGAATTGAACTCAGGTCCTTTGGAAGAGCAGGCAATGCTCTTAACTGCTGAGCCATCTCTCCAGCCCAGGCTCCTGTATTTGAATGCTTAGTCCCCAGTTGGCGGAGCTGTTTGGAAAGGATTAGGAGGTGTGGCCTTATTGAGGAAGTGTGTTATCACTTCTAGTTGGCCCTTTCTCTGCCATGTGTTTGTGGATCATGATATAAGCTCTCAGCTACTGCTCCAGTGCCATGTCTGCCTGCCTGATCTCATGCTCACTGCCATATGGTCACTGACTCAACCTCTGAAACTGTAAGTTCCAATGACCTTTCTTCTATAAATTGCCTTGGTCATGGTGTCTTGTCACAGCAATAAAAAGTCATGAAGACAGTTCCTCTAGAAGAACAGTATGTGCTCTCTTAACCCTTGAGCAATCCTTCCATCTCCCCACCCCAGCACTTTTGAAGGGGGAGTCTTGGTTAGGGTTAATATATTGCTGTGAAATTTTGTTGAAATATTGTTGAAACATCATGACCAAAAGCAACCAGGACAGGAAAGGGTTTATTTGACTTACATATCCTGAATCACAGTCTGTTGAGGTAAGTCAAAACAGGAACTCAAACTGAGTAGGAACCTGGAGGGAGGAGCTGATGCAGAGCCCACGGAGCTGATGCAGAGCCCACGGAGGAGTGCTGTTTACTAGGCTTGCTCCTCATGGCTTACTCAGTCTTTTTTACAGAACATAGGACCACAGCTCAGGGCATCCCCACCTCCAATGGCTAGACCCTCTTATCCATCACTAATTAAGAAAATGCTCTACAGGCCTGCCCATAGCCTGATCTTATGAAGGCATTTTTTTCAACTGAGAATCCTTCCTCTCAGATGACTTTAGCTCACATCAAGTTGATATAAAACCAACCAAGAGGCGCTAGAGAGATGGCTCAGTGGTTAAGAGTACTGGCTGCTCTTCCAGAGGTCCTGAGTTCAACTCCTAGCAACCACATGGTGGCTCACAACCATCTGTAATGAGATCTGGTGCCCTCTTCTGGCGTGCGGGCATACATGAAGGCAGAATGTTGTATACATAATAAATAAATAATAATAATAATAAAACAACCAAGACAGGGGACATCATAGAAAAGACTATCCTCACTTAAAATATATATATATATATATATATATATATTTTTTTTTTTTTTTTTTTTTTTTTTTTTTTGGTTTTTCGAGACAGGGTTTCTCTGTGGTTTTGGAGCCTGTCCTGGAACTAGCTCTTGTAGACCAGGCTGGTCTCGAACTCACAGAGATCCGCCTGCCTCTGCCTCCCAAGTGCTGGGATTAAAGGCCTGCGCCACCACCGTCCGGCTAAAAAAATATTATTGTGTGTAATATGTGTGAGTGTGAATGCATGCTATAGTGTGTGTGTAAGACAAAGAATAACTTTGTGGACTCCTGTGCTTCCATCTTAATATGGGTTCTGGGGATTAAACTCTGGTCATCAAACTTTAGTGGCAAGCACTTTTCTCTGCAGAGCCATCTCTCAAGTCCTGTTATTTTTTTTTTAACTCTTTGGGGCCCCCACCACTCAGCTCCCAAATAAATCACACACAGAGGCTTATTCTTTCTTATACATGCCCAGTTGTAGCTTGGTTTATTTCTAGCCAACTTTTCTTAAATTATCCCATCTACCTTTTGCCTCTGGGCTTTTTTCCTTGTCTTACTGCTGTATAGTCTTACTTTCATTCTTACTCAATGACTGGCTTGCCCCTCAAGTCTTCCTCTCCATGTTCTTCTTGCTTCTTGATCTCCCTACCAGATTTCTCCTTCTGTGTATTCTCTCTGCCTGCCAGCCTGCCTATCCTTTCTCCTGCCTTGCTATTGGCCATTCAGCTCTTTGTTATACCAATCAGGTGTTTTAGGCAGGCAAAGTGACATAGTTTCACAGAATTAAACAAATGCAACATAGAAGAATGCAACACATCTTTGCATCATTAAACAGATGTTCCACAGCATAAACAAATGTAACACATCTTAAAATAATATTCTACAACATTGTTATCTTCATTTGATAACAAGTGAAGTCAAAGTTCAGAGAGTTTAAATTAAGATACAGCAGGTGTTGAGCTGGATGGTGGCACACACCTTTAATCCCAGCGTTCAGGAGGCAGAGGCAGGTGGATCTCTGTGAGTTTGAGTCCAGCCTGGTCTACAAGTGCTAGTTCCAGCATAGGCTCCAAAACTACAGAGAAACTCTCTCTTGAAAAACGAGAGAGAGAGAGAGAGAGAGAGAGAGAGAGAGAGAGAGAGAGAGAGAGAGAGAGAGCGAGCAGGTGTTGACCCACATCTTAGCTACAATGTTGAACTCTCCAGCTGCCTCAGCCTCAGCAGCAGCCCAGATGCTAGCTCAGTGAAGCTGGTATGAACAGCTGTGAGAGGGGCACTACACAAGCTGTTCATACACTGCAGTAGTGCCCAGTGCAATTAGATGTACACACTCCAACCGGGACAGGAGGGCCAGCTGAGCCAGGCCGGGAGAGTGAGAGGAGAGCCGATGCTGTGTTGGCATCCCTGCATTTAAGATTAAAGAAACTACCAGTTCTGACTTTAGTACTAGGCTTGTAAACTCCTGACTTGGGGAGGGGGTGAGGATCATTTTTACAAGATTGCCTAATGTCTGGCACAGGCTGGGTTGTGGCATTCCCGGGCTATTAGTGAAGCTCTATCAGTAGCCACACTAGCAAGATCGTATCCTCCTAGCAAGCGTGTTCTATGCCTCATTATCTGTGTAGGTGAACTGACCTAGACACCTCTTCCACTGCTTTGGGTTTGGGTAGCTGCCTTGGAGGATGTGATTGTGTGGAGGCTTCTGAAGTCAGAAATGCTGAGCAGATTGAGATAGCATATACCTGTTTGGAGTGGTGGCACACAACTTTTGTTAGTGTGTGCCAACATTTGGTAGGCAGAGGCAGATCTATGAGTTCCAGGCCAGCCTGGTCTACAGAGTGAGTTTTGGGCCAACCAGAACATTATAGGGAGACCCGGCCTTAAAAACAAACAAACAAATAAATAAATAAAATAAACTGTATTCCTGCAGTCCCAGAACTAGGGACGCTAAAGCAGGTGGATCATGAGTTTAAGGCCAGCTTGGGCTGCTTGAGACTCTGTTTTTAAAAACTAAAATGAAAACGGATGTTTATGAAGTTTGCAGCCAATTGGAATGATTAACTAACTGGGAGTTCAAGGTTTTTCTCTCCCAGAGTTTCCCCCAATGAACATGCCCAGAATATGTTGGAAATGTGTGGGTGTAAAGTTTCCCACCTCTCATCTCAGACCACTAAGAGCTGACTCAGCCTGAGGGTACTGAGCATGTGCTGTCATTTCCTCATCTACAGAGTGATAAGAATGGAACGCACCTCTGTCTTCTGGCAGGCTGGGACTGAGGCTGGTGTGGGGGACCCAGCCTGCTTTCATAGCAGTGCTTCCTGCACCCCATCTCTCTCTGTTTCCATTGCTAACAAGCTCATGCCACTGAGACAGCCCTTGCTGGGGTAAGCCGTGGCAAGTGGATGACAGAAGGCTTTTTTCCAATTAAATGCTAAGACTTTGAACTTCAAGCCTATAGGAAGAAATAGTTCTAGGCTCTGTCTGTCAGAACAGTTGCTGTCTTCTTATCAAGGGGTACTACAGATCAGACCTTATCCCTGGTGGCCTGGACAGTACTCCTCACCCTCCAAGGGCCACACACATCTCACACTGTGAGCAAATTTGGATGATGTACTAGAGTTTCCACACACAGTCTCATTTTTGCATCTGTGGCCAGACAGGCCCTGAACAACGTGAGGTGATTCCTCATTTATGTAGAAATCACCCGACTTGATGTAACAAGACAGTAGAAGAAAATGAAAGACGATGGTCTGCCCACGATCAAGCTGAGAAACTCCGGGGCTGTCTGCAGAACCACTCTGATTTCAAGAGCGTGTTGTGTACTAAGTGGGGTGGTGCATTTGAGTCATAGTTTGCTCTTATTGTCTAAAAGGATTTTTTTTTTCCCCAGTGGCAGAGCTTTGTGTGTTAGGCAAGCTCTATCCCTGAGCTGCAGCTCCAGCCCCCATCAAGAGGAATTTTTGTTGTGACTCTATGATTTTTATAACAGAGAAAATTAAATTACTGAGTAAACATGCAGTTAAGACAATTATGGACGGGGTGTGGTAAGATGGCTCGATGGACAGAGGCATGTTGGCCTGGTGACGTGAATTTAGTCCTTGGATTCCACAAGGTGGCAGGAGAGAACCAGCTCCTAAGAGTTGTCCTCTGACCTCTACTTGTGCACATCTCCACACACACACACGAACACACACACACATACACACACACACACAAATAATAATAATAATAACAAAATATGGTCTAAGTCAGGGGGTTGAGCTCAGTGGTAGAGCATTTGCTCAGCAAGTACAAACACACAGCACCACAGAAAGGAAAAACCAAACAAAAAATGGTCAATATACCTCATACTCTCTGTGGCCTCCTGGCGACACGTGAAATGCATACAAATGCGCAAATGACAGGATGCTAATTTTGGTGTGGCTTCTGAGCCAGCAGCTTGGGCATTCTTTTTGTTTTGTTTTGTTTTGTTTTGTTTTTTAAACTTTTAATGACATAAACAAAAATATACCTAAAAGCGAAGCTTCTGGAAAAACCATTTGTTCTTCCCTGTCTTGTATCGTTCCTCATATTTGACCTTGGCTTCCCGCCTTGCCTTGCGTTTCAGGGCTGGGTCCCTAAAGACATCCTTGTTGACAACAGTTTTGTCCAGGGGGATGTCCACAGAGTACCTTGTGGGCATCAGGTGGTTGTAATTATAAACCTTCACAAAGGACTTGATCTTGGATCTTTTGGCGACTTTCTTCTTGCCCATGGCAGCTGTCACTTTTCGGGGATAGCGGTCAATTCCAGCCACCAGGGCATGGCTGTAAGGGCGGTCTGAGGTGCCATCATCAATGTTCTTCACGATGACGGCTTTGCGTCCCAAGTAGCATCCAGCCAGGACGAGCACCACTTTCCCGGATTTCATGAACTTGCCCATTTCGACAGCGAGCAGCCGGTTCCCAGCAGAAAGGAAAGGAGCCAGCTTGGGCATTCTTAGGAGCGGGACCTTGGCACATTTTATTTGTCGGTCCTCCCTGACACCTGCAGAGCTGGAAAGAGGTTTTGTTCTCTAAAACAAGATGTCTGTAACCCTGATGATTCCCAAGCAGTGTTGTCACCCTCGCTGGCTTGCTCAGAGGATGAGGGCTGGGTGGGGAGTGGTTGCCTCGTGCTTGGACGCTTGGATACTTTTGCTTCTATCTGAGTTGTATGGAAAGCCACCTTGTTTGTGTCTCGGGGCCATAATATTTTTTGGCAAGAGAAGAACCTCTTCCTTTTTTGGTCCTGAAGTCACACTGGAAATCCTCAGCAGCTCAGCTGTGGGTAGATGTCCCCGTGGTTACTGGTGTTGGGGTTTAGTGGTCTTTGCAGAAGTTAAGGTTCCTGTTAGGCCTGGGAGGAAGTGTGGCTTGTGTACATGCACAGCTCTGTGTGTGGCTCCCGGAGAGTGAGCCTCTCTGTGGTAAGCTTCCTCTTCTCTGCTTCACTGTGGTGGGACACAGAGAGTCTCTCTTACAAAAATAACCCTGAACCCCCTGAAGAACTGACCCAAGCATTGAGGTGCCAGTCAGCCAGATGCAACAACAGCATGTTTCTGTCTCCTCAGCCTGCAGTATTTGATGTCATGGTCTTAGGGCACATTTGCCCCTCCGAGAGGAAGAGAGCGCTTGAAGCCCAGGTCCTCCCGAGTATGCAGAGGAAAGGAAGGGCATTCTGGAGAACTGAAAGCTGAGCCATGATCTCGTCCTGGCTGTGGTGGTCCCCTGGGATGAGCCAATACTTAGAATGATGGCTACGGGAAGGCATTACGAACAGTTTTGAGAATGGGATCCAGAATAGGACTTCTCAGCATCCTTTCTCCCTCTGCTGGTGGCCTGTGGCTACCATCATGTGATAAACATGTGGCTTCCTAGGAGAGAAACTTGCACAATCACACAGAAATAGGAAACTGGGAGATAATTCGGCATGGCACATAAAGAATTAGGTAATGAGTTGTCTAGAAGACTTTGGGTCTTGAGAAAGGAGCCAGGTTTCCTCTGAGTCATGTCTGTGTCCCAGGAGGCCCCTGGAGCCTGAACTATCTGATTAGTCAAGAGGCACAGGCCCAGTGTCATCAGCCCTCTGCCTGTCAGATGAAAATTGGGCACAGGGCTGACCTGCTCTGGCAGAGGCAGTGGGGCAGAGATTGGAGCGCCACTGGGCTGTTGCTTCATCACCCCAGAGCTGATCAAGCAGGGCCCGTGTTCTGATTGCTCTGAATTATCCACCTTAATATGCTCCCTGGGCCCAGAGACGGCTGCTGATTGTGAGAAGTGCCTCCTAAGGCAGCTAACTTCTGAGCACTGCACAGGGCCCCTGCCCAGCTGGCCCTGTAAGGGAGCCGCAATGCCTCATGGCCTCTGTGCTTCCAGTTCCTGTGTGCGGGTTTCTCAGAAGCACAGCTGCACCGCCTTAGGAAAGTGAATCACGTGGTGTTGTCTTCTCCCAGAAAGGCACGCATCCCTGTTCAGATGAACAGAGAATGTTCCAGGAAGTTCAAGCTCTGGGCAGCAGAGCCATGGAAACTTGGGAAGGGGTCTGGGTGGGACAGGCTATAGAAATATTACCTCAGTTTCCTCCCGTGTTCCCCGAAGTGGGGACCAGTGAGATGGCTCAGCCAGTACAAGTGCTTGCTCTTCAAGCCTGACGACCTGCTCAGTCTTCAGAACCTACAGCGGAAGCAGAGAATTGACTCCCAAAGTCATCCTCTGACCTCCGTATGTGTGTGGTGGCACCTGTATACCCACACACACCTCACATACACACAGATATGAGCACATAAAAAATTAAAATGCTCCTCATATGGGCTTAAGGGTGTGCTCAGTGGTAAAGCACTTAAAGGCCCTGAACTCTATCTCCAGTAACAAAAAAGAAGAAAAAGAAGGATCTTATTCTTTATAATCCTTACTTAGGCACCTGCCATGTTCAGACTAACTATGTGAGAGAGATGCCTAGAGGCTAATTAACTCCAGAGTCGTTAAGTGTCCTTACCACCAGAGACTCTCTAGACACAGGCACATGTCTGAAGACCCCAGGGTGTATCAGACCTCCTTTTAAGGAGAAAAAATAGAAGTCCGTCTTTGTTCCTTTCTGGTCCTGCCAGTTCCCTGGACAAATAGCTTAAGAGCTCTGCCGGTGCTGGAGTGTGGAGGCACATCCTGTAAAATCCTAGCACTCAGGAAGCTGAGGCAGGAGGATTGCAAGTTTGAAGCCAGTTTAGGAGGAGTGCCACTGTAGTCATGAACACACAGCAGCAGTGGATACACGCACAAGATTGGGCCTTTCAGCATGGATAGGAGAAGTGCCCATGAGGCCTTGTCGTATCCTGAGGCGCTATTGATTGTTAATGGCTTCTGCAAGGGCTAGGGCGTGTCATTTTCTTAAATGATGTAGCCACTGGGGAACTAGATGGGAAGAAGAATGGCTGCAGAGGAAAAGGAAATGGGATAGCAGAGGGTAATGGAAATGAATAGAATTGCACACATTGTATGTATGGATGGAACTGTCAGAAAATCAAAGAGAAATAAAACCTACAAAAAGCCCTGCTGGTAAATTCACATCAGCATCTTGTACCTGCGCTGCCTAAAGTGCAGCTTCTCACCAGCGATTATCAGCAGGGCATCTGGTGAGGATGCTTGCTGAAGCCTCATGACTGGTAGCCAAACCACAGTGTGAATATCACTCTGCCCTTTGCTGGTCTTGTGACCCAGGGCCTCTTCTTCAATGTGGGGGAAATGATTCTGTCTTCCACAAGAGGTATTATATACTAGAAAGGTGAAAGCAATGTGTTTAACACAGTCACAGTGTCTAGAACATAAATCTTGGTGACACTGGGGACACGTTAACTAAAGGGCTTTTCAGTAATTGAATAGTGGATATTGCCTCTAAGGTCTGGTGTGCATTGAAGGGGAGAGGTCAGGTCTAAGAAGAGCTGCAAATTCTGTTGGGTATTGTCCTCATTACTTCTCTATTGCTGTGACAAAACACCATGACCAAGGCAGTTTATAGAAGAAACAGTTTGTCAGGGACTTAGTTTTGAGGACTAGTACCTGGCCCCTCATGGCATAGGATAGCAGGCAGGCAGACGTGGCTTTGGAGCAACAACTGAAAGCTTGCATTTTGAGGCAATAGCCACCAGGCAGAGAGAGTTAACGGATTGGTGTGGGATTTTGGAACCTCAAAGCCCACCTCCAGTGACATACCTCTTCTAACAAAACCACACCTACCAATCTATTCAGACATGAGCCTATAGGGGCCATTCTCACTCAAACCACCACAGGTCTCTGAGCTCATGTTATGGTAACACCCTTGAGTAGTGTCTTCATCAGGGACCCATTCTAGTTCCCCCATGCCTTTTCTTTTTCTCCTTCTTCCTCCTCTTTCTTCTTATTTCATATATCTCAGGCTGGTCTCCAACTTGTTATGTAGCAAAGGATTACCTTGAATTTCTGATCTTCCTGCCTTTACCGGCCAAGAGCTGGGATTACAGGTGTACACCACCACATTGGGTTTTATGTGGTACTGGGGCTCAAACCCAGGGCTTTCTGCATGCTTAGCCTGCATTTTACCAAGTGGGCTACATCCATAGCCTTACATAATCATTTTCTTTCTTTTTTTAAAAAATTGTTTATTATGCATACAGTGATTTGCCAGGATGTATGCTTACATGCCAGAAGAGGGCACCAGATCTTATTATAGATTGTTGTAAACACCACGTGGTTGCTGGGACCTCTGAGCCATCTCTCCAGCCCCCATTTTCTTTTAAAGATAATGTCTCACTGTGTTGTCTAGACTGGTCTCTAACTGGGCACAAGTGATCCCTGCCTCAGTCTTCCAAGTGCCTGGTTCTCCACCTTCATTTTTGCAATTGTTTACACTTTTCCTTCTTTCCCAGAATGCCTTGCCTCTCCACCCTTTTATCTTTGCCTGTGAAACATTGTCATTCCAGGCCTCAGTTCAAATTCCAGGCCTCTTTAGAAAGTGTGTTGGCTAGTTTATACCAATTTGAAACAAGCTAAAGTTATCTGAAAAGAAGGAACCTTAATTAGAAAATGTCTCCATTAGATCTGGCTGTAAGGCATTTTCTTAATTAGTGATTGATGGGGAGGGCCCATTGTGGGTGGTGCCAACCCCGGGCTGGTGGTCTTGGGTTCTATAAGAAAGCACAGCCACGGGAAGCAAGCCAGTGACCAGCACCCCTCACCCCTCTGCTTCAGCTCCTGCCTCCAGATCCCTGCCCCAACATCATTATGGAAGTGTAAGCCAAATTAACCCTTTCCTTCCCCACTTGCTTTGTGGTTATGGTGTTTCATTGCAGTAATAGAACCCCCGGCTAAGACAGAGGCATATGGTTATCTGCTCAGTTGGAAATGGTGACCACCTGCCCCATAACATACTGCCCAGGCAGAATCCACCAGGCATTGCTTGGGCTCTTATTTCTTGGTCTCGGTCTCTCTCTCTCTCTCTCTCTCTCTCTCTCTCTCTCTCTCTCTCTCTCTCTCTCTCCACTTGCCTTTTTTCTTTTTTTGTTTTTTTTTTTTTTTGAGACAGGGTTTCTCTGTGTATCCATGGCTGTCCTAGAACTCACTCTGTAGACCAGGTTGTCCTTGAACTCACAGAGATTTTGTCTGCTTTTCCCTCCCGAGTGCTGGGATTAAATGTGTGTGCCACCACCATCCAACTCCAGGCATGTCTTAAACCAATAATTACAAATATACTCGTCAAATAAACGGTCTTTAAAAAGTTAAGTGTCTAGATATTTTATGTATATAGGTATTTCTGCATGTATGTCTGTACACCATATGTGTGCAGTCCCCTCAGAAGCCAGAAGAGGACATCAGATCCCCTAAAACTGAAGTTACGGACAGGACAGTTGTGTGGTGTCATGTTGGTGCCTGGAATCGAACCTGGATCCTCTGAAAGAGCGGGCAGTGCTCTTAACCACGGAGCCATCTCTTTAGTACCCAGAAACCCTGTCTGAATAGATAATTTTTCCAGTCTTCAGTTCCATGGTGTGCTTAATTTAATGTTCTTTCCCTTCTGCTGGAGAGAGATGTGTCAGGAGATGTAGGAAAGAGAAGGCTGAGGGACTGGGGCATGGATTCTGGAGGCCTGGGCTGCTGTGGCACCCGAATGTCTAAACGCATATAAACTGCTTACAGCATGACTAGCACATGAACCTTAGTGTTCTTGGTGTGGCATTATCTCACTCTTCTCATTAAACCTCTCCCGGGTGCACTTTATGCACTAAAGCTCCCGAGGCTTCATAGAGCGTTATTTGCCTCACAGCTTTGGAGGTTGCATCCAAATGATATAGGTTCTGAGGACATCCTGGCAGGAGCACACACGCATCTCTGTGTTGTCATCCTCCCTCGCTTCATAAAGTCACTGGGATTCAATCATGAAGCTCTCCCTTAATGGTGTAACTGTTTCCCAAAGTTCTCTCTTTTGAACTTTTTGTCAGAGTTATTGTCTAGAGTGTGAGGCCCTGGGTTCCATTCCCAACACTGCAAACAAACTATAAGACAAAGTCCCCACTTCTAAAGACCATATGCAGATTAAGTTTCTACCCTCTTTTAAAAAGGATTTAGTTAAATATGTAGTTGAGTCTCTGTCTCTCTGGTCTGTCCCGGGGGGGGGGGGAGGTGGAGAGAAGAGAGAGAGAGAGAGAGAGAGAGAGAGAGAGAGAGAGAGAGAGAATAAATGCTGGAGTTATAGGTTGTTTTGAGCCTTCAGATGTGGGTGCTAGGAACCAGACTCAGGTCCCCTCTGCAAGATTAATATACACAGTTAACAGCTGAGCCATCTCTTCAACCCCAAGTTTCTACGATCTTAATATTAACATATGTTCATATACATCTAACCGTCTAGAATATGGACTCTGATAACCTCAGGTGATTTTCTGAGGTAAAGGATCAATACACGAAACCTTGCAACCTCCAACAGACCAGGCGAGTCCTGTTCTCTCTGGGACTCTGGCCTGCTCAGCAGTCGCTAGGGAGCTAGGCACTTAACGTTATAGAAGGTCTCCTTGGCCAAGCTGCCGCCTGCTTCCCCGGTCAGACTTCTTGTAGACCCTTTCAAGTGAGCAAGAGTCCAGAATCTGGTTTCATCAACTTCTCCCATCACTGAGCTGGAAAGCAGGTTCAGTCTGCCTGGTGAGAAGGCCTCTGGAGATGTGAGTGTGAGTCACTCTGGGATGTTGTGTGATGTTTTCCTCTTTACTCCTTAGGCTTTTTGATCTTTTGGAGGGCCAGGGGAAGATCACCCAGCTCCCAGATAAATCACACACGGAGACTTATTCTTACTTATTAATGCCCGGTCTTAGCTTGGCTTGTTTCTTTCCAGCTTTTTTTAACTAATTATCCTGACCACCTTTCTGCCTCAGGGCTTTGTCCTTTACTTCTGTGTATCTTACTTTCATTCTTACTCCGTGGCTGGCTGGGTGACTGGCCCCTGACACCTCTTCCCTTTGTTCTCTTCTCCTCCTCCTCTTCATTTTGCCTTCTATTTATCCTCTCTGCCTGCCAGCCCCACCTATTCTTGCTCCTGCCTCGCTATTGGCCATTCAGCTCTTTATTAGATCATCAGGTGTTTTAGACAGACACAGTAACACAGCTTCCCAGAGTTAAACAAATGCAGCAGAAACAAAAGTCACACACCTTAAAATAACATCCCCCCACACTGGGAGGTGTCCTGGTTCAGCCCGTAGTGCCCTAGGCAAAGCAGTTCAGCATCACTGTCAGCATCTGAATCTTCTCCCACAGATTCCCAGGGTTTCCACCCTACTGAGAACAGAGGATTCAGGCCAAACAGACTGCCTCTGGAAGCTGTCTTCCTCCATGAAAGCATCAGTTCACTTCCCTACTCCATAACCAAATTGCCTTGTAAATTTGGGGCAGATCTAGGAGAAAGACTCCAGCTACGGAGACTGAAATTCCCTTAGTGGGCTGAATCTTTTCTAGGTTTCTATTCTATTTCCATGTTGGAAGCTGATTGGGTGAAAAAGAGTACGACAAAGAATGTTGGCTGCTTAGCAGGGGAGGCTGTGCATTGGGGAGTTTTTAGTTGGGGCTTTGTGTGAGCAGTTAGAAAATAATTAGAGCAGTAATTGTCCTGCTCCAAATCTGATTTTAGGTTCCCCCGGAGTCATTACGTCAATGTGGACACATGTCAACCATCCAGGCCAGTTCATTTCTAGTTGGTGGAACTTGGCTAGCTAAATATCTATATTATTTAATTCTAGGCTCTTTGTTGCCATTCATTTGAACCACTATTTGAATGACATGTTGGAGTTGCCGAGAAGAGAACTCCCTGTTTAGCAAGAGATGGCCATGAATGATCTCTTAAAAAAAATTAAAGCCTTTATTTTATGCATATAGGAATTTTGCCTGTGGATATATCTGGATACCACATGTGTGCCTGGTGTCCCTGGAGGCCTAAAGAGGATGTTTGATCCTTTGGAATTGGAATTACAAATGGTGGTTAACCACCATGTGGGTGCTGAGAATCAAGCCTGGGTCCTCTGGAAGAACAACCAGTACTCTTAACACCTGAGCCATCTCTCCAGGCCCTGAATGATTTTATTTTATAAATCTTTTTTTAAAAAGATTTATTTATTTATTATGTATACAGTGTTCTGTCTGTATGTATGCTTGCTGGCCAGAAGAGGGCACCAGATCTCATTACAGGTGGTGGTGAGCTATCATGTGGTTGCTGGGAATTGAACTCAGGACCTCTAGGAAGAGCAGTCAGTGTTCTTAACCTCTGAGCCATCACTCCAGGCCCTGAATGATTTTTAAGAGCAGCAAGAGAGCAGCCAGGAATCAGACAAGAGAAGCAGGTCTCCTGGCTTGGTTGTTAGGGAAAGCACCTTAGAAGCTGTGATGTTTCAGTTTAACGCCACAAAGTAAATAGGAGATGCTCAGACAGAGTGTAGGAAACAGTATTTTGTTTTCTTTTCTTCTTTTCTTCCTTCCTTTCTTTTTGTTGTTTGTTTTTGTTTGTTTTCTTTTCTTCTTTTCTTCCTTCCTTTCTTTCTTTTTGTTGTTTGCTTTTGTTTTTTTTTGATACAAGGTTTCTCTGTAGCTTTGGAGCCTGTTGGAACTCGCTCCATAGATCTTACTGGCCTCAAACTCACAGAGATCCACCTGTCTCTGCCTCCCGAGTGCTGGGATTAAAAGTGTGTGCCACCACCTCCCAGCTTGATTTGTTTTCTTGACAGAGTCTCATTATGTCAGTCAGGCTGACCTTGTGCTTACCGTGCCTTCCTGTTTCAGCCTCCCAAGTGTAGGAATGTATGTAGGTATGTGCCACTATGTTAGCATAAGGAAAGGACATCTTTAACTTTTTAAAAGATGTATTTTATGTGTATGAGTGTTTTGCCTGCATGTGTGTATGTATACCACTTGTGTGCCTGGTGCCACAGAGATCAAAAGAGGACATCGGATCCCCTGGATGAGATATTGGTGAACCACCATGCAGATGCTGAGAATTGAACCCAGGTTCTCTGCAAGAGCAACAAGTGCTCTTAACCTCGGAGCCAGCTCTACAACCCTGAGGGCAGAACATTTTAACCAGTTATATCAACCCATGCAATAGTTCAAAGGCAGGCAACAGCAGGGTGGAGCAGGGTGGGTGTGCTAGGTGATCCAAAGTGGTCTGCAGGGAGGGCCACAGCGCCTGGTAGGCCATGAAAATAGTAATGGGGGTAGGGTTGTAGCTCAGTGGAAGAACACCTCAGCATGCACAAGACCCAGGGCTTGGTCCCTCATATCACAAAAAGAGAGAGAGAGAAAGAAAATAATGCACTATCTACAGATAGTGCCATCGTGCCATCGGTGTGCCTTAGGAAGAGGAGTGGCGTTAGAGTTGTGTTGTAGCATGCTGCCTGTGGCTTTGAGATGTAGAGACTTTCATCAGAACTTCAGTTCTGTGATGTCAGCCTAATGAGCCTGGGGCTGCTCAAGCCAACAGACCCTTGACACCTTCCGCTGACTATTGCTACCTGTCCCATTCTTTCTCAGTTCCCCTCCACCAGGATCTCTGAGTTATGTGTGTGGTCTCTCCTATCCGCACCAGATTGTGTGTATGCCATGGAGCTGAGAAGCCTAGAACGGGGTGCAGAGAGGAGATTCAGAGTCATGACATTCTGTACTGAGAAGCTGAAAGCGTGCTGTGTGAGAAATGCACAACCCGGGACAGTTCCTGCACACAGAGCACGGCTGGGCTGAGTCAGCCCCTTCCATATTAAGATGTCTGGGTGGTCCCTTAGGGGATTGTGATGGGTGGTCTTGTGGCTTCTCAGTGATCATCTTTGGACTCCTGAGGATCTACCATACCAGCCTGTCTGTTTCTTCCTTCCAGAGGAGTGGTGAACCAGAGGAGGTTGACTGGATGCAGATTTAGGTGCTTGGCTTCCAGGCAGGAATAGCCTTTAACACTGGCACCCTTTGTAGAAGTGGCCTGGGCCATCAACCCCTACATTTATAAAGACCATGTTGAACCAGCAAGATGGCAAACTCAGTGGGTAAAAGAGCGTGCTGGCCAGCCTGACAGCTTTAGTTGGATCTCCAGGATCCGTGGAGTGGAAGGAAAGAATTCAGAACTGGCTCTGGAAGTTTCCTCTGACAGGTTTGTGTTTGGTTAGGGAAGACACCAAAGGCAGCATTATGGGGGAAAGAAAGTGGGTTTTGGAATGTGCCAAGGAGCCATTCTCTTTCTGCTAACCTCAGAGTGTCATCAATACTGTTGACATTAAGGACATAATACTTTTGGCATTGCTGGTTTCTGCCCATTGAATTGCTCCTTCACGTTAAAAACAATACTGTTTGGTACTGCAAAGGCAGCTGCTCCTCTCAGTTAGGAACCACTGTCTTGTGATGAGAGGACAAGGTTATATTAGGCTACATCTCAAGGCCCTATAGCTGGCAACAGGGAAGCAAGGAAATCTCATTTAAGATGTTACCAGAGGAACTGGAAAGATGCCTTATCAGTTAAGGGCACTTACTGCTCTTTCAGAGGACCTGGGCTCAATTCCCAGTACCCACATGTCACAAGGCTTACAGCTGCCTATTAACTCCCAGCTTCAAGAGAATCTGTTCTCTGTGGGCACCCACAGACACTTGCACATAACCCCACACAGATACTTAAGCATACACGTAAGTAAAAATAGAAAGTATTCTTTAAGATGATATTATTGGAAAATTTGTCCTCTGCTTACACCACTCTTGTTCCTCCTGGCCTTCTCAGACTCCTTGCTCACAATGGTAACCTGCAGCCCTAGATAGAATCTGATAGAGAAGCTGAGATTTGAGTCCAAGTCCTTGGAGGCTGCCTATCTAGAACACCTCGTGAGGCTGAGATGCTACTATGTTTGGCCACCAGATGGCACCTGAGAGTCCTTGTTTTCTGCCGCAGGACCAGTGGTAATAGGAGTTCACTGCAGAGAAAACTTGCCTTAAAAGAGGTCCGATGCTTAAAGAGACACCACTACATACCCTCGGGCTGGACCCTTAAATCTATAGAATGAGACTCCACCACCGCAAGCACCACTGTCCAGGGTCAGTAGCTTCTTTGTCTTTGCCTTGCTGGATGTTGTTCCAATCTCCTTGACCACTCTCAGTTCCTGCAACCACTCCTGAGCCTGAGGGGACAGAACCAGCCTGGAGGGTGGTGTCAGAGCTACTGGCAGAACAGCATTGAATGGAGCTGGGATGCATCTGCGGAACTCAGAATAAAAGAGTGGGAACCACAGCTGCCTTCAGGGCAGTGATGAGCACAGGAGGGCAGAGGGCCAGCTTGTGACTGACCTCTGCTGGACTTGACTCTGCTTCTTTGGAGTGAGGAGGTTAGAGCCTTTGAATTTGATCTCTGGGTTTTGGGGATTTTTCGAATCCTGTGACTTCTTCCACTGGCATCTTTCCTAATGCTGATGGGGACTCCGAGGTAAGTACATGAGGGAGGGGGATCTAGACTTCACTGTGGAGTCATCTCACCAACTGTAGGAATCTTCCCGTGTTGACCCCTGGGTAGAGAGGGCTGACCACTGTTGGATGAGGGCCACATTAGCTGGAGCTTGGGAAGGGACCCTCCTCATCTAAGCCTGCTGCTCTGCCATGATGCTCTTTTTGGTGCTTGGGAGTAGGGATACAACCTGGGACATATGACATGAAACTTCTGTAGAGAAACGAGTTGGGTTTAGGGTGGGGAGGAGGCTTGAAGGTAGTTTCTGTTGTCTGTGGATCTCATTGTCTTCTGGGAAAAGCCAGGAGACTGGACAGGGACAGGTAGGAAGAGAGCAAAGGACAGAGTCTTAGGCCAAATCTTCTTTAATTACTTTAAATTTACATTTATTCATTCACTTACTGTGTGTGTGTGTGTGTATGCACGCCCGTTCACATGCAGATGAGTGCTACAGTACAAATGTGGATGTCAGGAGAGCTCAGAGGGCAACTTGGAGGGAGTCTGCTGCCTACCATGTGAGTCCCAAGGATCAAACTCAGGTTCACAGGCTTGGTGGTAAGCACACCCTGGGAATTTTCTTCTTCCCAGACCTCAGAACTGAAGGTGCATTTTGAGAGCAGTAAATGCTGCTTTGCCTCTACCGAGGAAAATGAAATGAAGTAGGGAGTTAAAACAGGCTACTTGCCAGGCATGGCAACACATGCCTTTAATCCCAACACTTCCCTGTGTGTTTGAGACCAACCTGGTCTATCTACATAGTGATTTCTAGGCCAGCTAAGTGACACTTTATCTCAAAAAAAAAAAAAAAAACAAACAACCAGACAGAAAACCCAACCACATACATACTCACCAAACAAACAACAAAAACCTCATCTGGGAAACAGAAAATCAGGCTACTTTGGGATCTTTTGGGAAGCAGAGTTTATAGTATTTCAGGGCTAATAAGAGACCTGGAGGTCATGTACCTGACCTACCTGGGTGCCACCTTCTGCGCCTGTGAAAACTAAGGTTGAAAAAGCTTAGGCATATAAGCTGAGGGCTAGCTAGGGACCTGGCCTAGCAGCCTGTCATTGGATCGCTTTCCAGCTTGTCTGCAGGGTCATCTGGCCTGTTGGAGATGTGGTTTTCTTTGGGAAACAGTTCTCTGTTTGGTTACATGTTGGTGGCTCCTGGGAGTTCTAGAATGACACCATCTTTTTTATGTAGCTCCAGTTTCTTCTTCCCTGGACTTAACTCTTCTGTTTATCCATTTGTTCATTCATAGGCTTGTATAGCACTACACACATGAACTCTTGGGCTCAGACTTGATTCATTTTCGAGTGCCATCTTCTGCGGGCTGGCCAGTGGCTTAGCCTTTCTGTGGCTGTTTCTTTGTGAAATGGAACTAGTCGTAGGACCTCTCTTGCTCACTGCAAGGTTAGACCAGAAGAAGCTTGTAAAGCTCACGGAGCAGCGCCTGGCAGTTAAGAATCAGTGTTAGCTCTCACTAATTTTTATGACTCAATATACATTTAAATATTTTTAGCTTATGTGTATGAGTGTTTTGCCTTCATGTATATCTGTGCATTGCGTGTGTGTGCCTACTGCCTGGAGAGGCCAGAAGGTGTCAGGTCCCCTGGAACTGAAGTTACAGATGGTTGTGAGTCAGGATGTCAGGATGGAGATGCTGGAAATCAAACTTGGGTCCTTTCAGAATGACTGTATCACAAGTGTGCATGCACTGCTACACCTGGCTAAACATGCACTTTTGAGTGCCAATTGGCTGAGCTTTTGGCAAAATCCTGTTTGTGTGTGAAGTCACTTGCTGTAATAGCATTTTTGGAGGGTTTACATACACAGATGCTCCCTGCGTGCCCCAGCAACAGGACATTTTTCATTATTTCTTTTCTTTTTTCTTTCTTTCTCTCTCTCTCTCTCCTTTTTTTTTTTTTTTTTTTTTTTTGCCAGGAGTGATGACCACTGGGTGATCAGACAGAGACCTCTGGGCCCTTCCTGTGGTACACAGCAAAGCTGTGCTGCTAACACAAGAAGGGAAGAAAAGTGGAACTACCTAGTTTTCTCTAGGGTAACATCACCCTGTTTCTCCCCCAAGCCAAGTGGTTGGTAGAGTGAGGTCTGGTTGTTAAGAGAAGCAATGAGTAGCACACCCCGGGAATAAAGGGGTGTGGGAGAGCTGCTGGTCTTCAGAACGAGGTGTATGTCTTTCTACTCAGCCCCTCAACACCAGCACAACACTCAAGGCTGTGTAGCTAACCTTAAATCCTATGATGAGGGAGGAGCAGGTAGGTAACCATGGAGATGGGGGCAGGATAAACTGAGTGCATAGGTTGGGGATATGGATAGGGAATGGTTGCTAGGGGCTTGGGGGGGGGAGGGGGGAGTGGTGTACTGAATGCTGACTCAGCCTTGGGGTGAACCAGGCACTTAGCTGAAAACAGGGAGGTCTGTCCACAAGGATCCCACCCTGCTGCTCTGACAGATCTGGCTGATAGCTGGGGTTAAGAGCACTTCAGGATAGCAGGCTTTGGGCAAACTACAGAGACGATGCTCTTTAACCCCTTAGTTCCCAGACTGTGTGTTGAGTTAGGATTTCCCCAGCCTTTCTCTGCCCTCAGTGCTCCTTGATCTAACTGGAGGTGTTTGTTACAATCTTAAGTCACCCAGGTGGTCTAAAGCCCATCCACTTATCTCTGCAAACAATGTTAGAATCAGGCTGTGTGGTAAGATTCTTCAAGTAACTACCTTTCCCAAGACAATATAGGTCAGAAGTGGTGTTGTGTGAGGAAACTTCCTGAAGAGACCTAACATGTCTACTCACCCCATACAGGGAGCCCATGACAGAGCAAAGTATAGATGGAAGGACCAGCCCTAAGACCAAGCTAACCCCTCAAAGGAAACCAGTTTGCCCGAGAGGAACAAAGGGCAGGGGATAAGAGACAAAAAAAAAAGAGAGGGGGCTGGAGAGATGGCTCAGAGGTTAAGAGCATTGCCTGCTCTTCCAAAGGTCCTGAGTTCAATTCCCGGCAACCACATGGTGGCTCACAACCATCTGTAGTGAGGTCTGGCCTGCAGACATGCACACAGACAGAGTATTGTACACATAATAAATAAACAAAAAAAAAAGAGAGAAGGGGAAGGGATACTTGCCCCAGAGGGACGAAGGACTGCCTCTGGATAGAGAGGAGACAGACGTGGCCTGTGTGCAAATGGTAATTGATAAAGGCAAAAGGGGAAACCCTGTGTTAGGATGAGGTGTTTAATTATGAATTAATTAAATTGGGAATACGAATTAGGGTAGTTTGAAGGGGGTTTTTGATTACTGGATTTTAATACTTTGATAACTGGACCTTGGTAGTTAGCTTTGGGAGCAGAAAGGGAACAAATAAGGGACTAGACCTTGGTGACTAGCTTTAGGACTGCAATCTGATGGTTTTAGCAAGGCAGAGGAAATGGGGGAAGGGCAAAGCCTTCCAGAGCCGTGTTTGCTATGCTTAGGGCCCTTCAGTGGATACCACCAAAATCCAGCTTGGTGGCCCACGGGTTTTATTGGGGTTACTTACAGGAGCAGAAATGACTCCACTAAGGCCCACCCCAGCAGGGGTGACAGTTCACCAAAGCTGGGAAACCTAGAGCCTACTGCACAGTCTGTAGGTGGCTCAAAAGGATGGAGAGTCCTTTCCAAATGACTGGTCTAAACCTCTTTGGGTAGCTGGACTGGTCTTGAGTCTTTGCAGCTCAGTTTCCTTCCTTCTGAGGAGAATTCTCAGCTTTTATTGCTTATTCTATGAGGTGGGCGGTTTGGGGGAGTTGGGGGGAGTGGGGCGGTGTCTAGTGAATCTGGTCAGTTTTTGGAACTTCCTGAAGCTGTTTTAAGTTGTTTACCTCCTAGTTAAGGAGTTTCCTAGCAGGAAGGAATGTTTTAGTCTTGGAGGAAACTGTTACGCAACAGGTGGACAGATGGTTATGGAACAAAATTGAAAGGGTTCTAGCAGATGGTCTCTCACTCATGGATCAGGAAAGATTTCCAGGTACCTTCAATGCCTAGGATTACCAGTCAGCTGACAGAGAGGTGGCATGTATAGGATCCTAGCTGTTGGGTCACTGAACTGTGCCTCAGTTTTCTCATCTGGAAAATTCAGAAAACTGAGATAAGAACTGGGTCTGGTAGCATAAGTCTCTAGTTCCAGCTTTTGAAACCTCAAAATTGGCCCCTAGTGACATACTTCCTCTAACAAGGCCACACCCTCTAATCCTCCCCAAACAGTTCCAAGGATTGAGCACCAAATATTCAAATATATGAGCCTGAGGGTAATATACTCATTCAAACAACCACACTATCTCAAAAGATAAAAGGAGAGAGAGTTGGAAGCCAGGCAGTAGTAGTGCACACCTTTAATCCTAGCACTTGGGAGGCAGAGGCAGGTGGATCTCTGTGAGTTCGAGGCCAGCCTGGTCTACGGAGGGAGTTCTAGGACAGGCTCCAAAGCTATACAGAGAAACCTTGTCTCAAAAAAAAAAAAAAGGCTGGAGATACAGCTTCAGGGTAGAATGCATGAGTAAGGTCCTGAGTTCAGTTCCTAGTGTGCAAAAAGAAAGTGGGGGCCGGGAGGAAGATAAGGGATAAGAAAGGAAGGAAACTGAAGTGACAGTGATATCCACAGAGAGATCATCCTTATGAAACAACCTCTTCCGATCCAAGCCAG
Source organism: Chionomys nivalis (assembly GCF_950005125.1). Lineage (NCBI taxonomy): Eukaryota > Metazoa > Chordata > Mammalia > Rodentia > Cricetidae > Chionomys > Chionomys nivalis. Next base: position 57,401,426 of record NC_080092.1, on the reverse strand, counting down.
AAACAGAAAGTATTCCGTGTTAGATATTAGCACTGTGGTTTGCAAGGTTGTCTCTGTACCCTACACTGTATTGTGGAGGGGACAGTCTTGAGCAAGATTGGACAGAATGTAGAATAAAGCATCTGTGACAGCACTAGGGAAAGCAACTGCAACGTTTTAGTTGTGTGTGTGTGTGGGGGGGCGCTGAAAATAGCTGCTCAAGCCTTCGTAGATAAAAATGTAAAATGTATGCAAATGTATGTGACTCACATAGAAACATATATCCATGGCCTCCTCACAGTCAGCACTGGATATGGAGATGTGGGGCTGTGGCCCCGCAGGAAAATCCCTCTGGTGTAGCAAGAGGGCCCGAGCTGCCTGGATATTGTGGGGAGGGGTCTGTATTGCAGCCTTCAAGGGTTTGTAGCTGATAAGCTATCCCCAGCCAGGCACGTTTTCCCTTTTCCCTGGGTTCTGTGCCATCAGAGTGATGCATAAGAATAAGGAATATGCTTGTCCTTTCTCTGCTCCTCAGAAAGCCTGCTTGCTCCCTCGCCCATCCCGGAACTCTATTTCTGTATAGTATGGCTAGAGATGCATCGCCCCCTCCCTTGCCATACTCCAGGTGTTGGCTTGGTCCTCCCAGCCAGGGACAGTGGGAGGGTAACAGTTGAACAGGGAGGGCCAGCAAGCCACAGAGCCAGAAGCTTGGGTTAGGACTGGAGTCATGAGAGCTGAATGGGTACAGGAGGGCCTTCATGTCCTGCAGGCACCTGTAGAGGCTCCTATACACAAGAGCATCTACCCTTGAGCCTCCCAGAGCTCCAGTGGCTCTGTCCTGTGCTCTTCTTAGGCAGCTGTGGAGGCTGGTGTCCACACAGACAGCTGGGCAGGCTGGATACAGGTTTCCGTATGGAACTACCCTTCAGAACTAGACCTGTGCTTGTTTAGGATGAAGAGGAGTCCTCCTCTGTGCTCTGTAGGTGCCAACAACATTGCCTTCCATAGAGGTCATAGGGGAGCTTAACTCTTTGTAGATCTCTGTATTCCTGGAGTCCAAGAAGGCTTTTGCTAAGCTGTCTGCAGATGGGATGGGGTAGGATAGGAACTGTTCCCTTAGTAGAAACGCTACTACCCTGGCATAGAAAAGACCTAATACAGGTCTTCCTTGGTGGGTTTGCTTGCCTTCTTTCCTGGGAATTCAGGAAACAGGCTTTGACCTCTGCTGTCCTGGACCACCCTAGTCTGAGTCCCTTTTAGTCCAGTTCTGTCTCCAAGGACACTTGGCCCAAGGAGATCTGTGTACCTGATCTATGGGAAAGTTGCCATGGGTCCCGTATCTTAGCCCCACTCCCCACCCCCAAGCCTTCAGTGCTGTTGAGGTCACTGTTAGGAAGGAATTTTGTTTAAGGCTCTGTTCTCTGAGGCATCCGACCCCGATCTTTCTTTAGCCCCATGTGATCATGCACATATGACAGGCCTCCTGCACTGAGGCTCCTGGAGAGACTGGGGGAAGCCCCAGGACCTCAGTGCCCTAGTCTGCTTCTCTGCGCTAAAGGGGCTCCTGTGAGAGAAGGTCCTTCCCCAGATGCTAATATTTGACCCTGACCCCTGCGGTCGACCTTACTTTAACTATCCACCCCTGGTGTGAGGCAGAAACTGAGGAACTCTAAGGTCAAGGATGTTTGAATAGATACGGTGCTTTAAGGTTTGATAGGAAACAATCCCCGGGTGGCCCAGCCTTCCAGAGGGGTACAGGACACCGTTAACCCAGTTCTGTTGCCCATGCCTGTCTAGAGGTGGGGCCTGGCAACTGCACCAACCCTAAAATCGTGCTTAGAGATCCTGGGGTGGCAGGTGATGTCACCCCTGCGGGCCCATAGGTCTCCTTAGTCTTCAGGTTGCCAGAATTTCTGCTGAGCCCAACCGGAGGAGGAGGGGAGCCTCTGGCCCTGCGCCGCCGCCCGGAGACCCCGCGGGAGCTCTGTGCGCCGGCTGGAGGCCGTCGGTGGGGCTGCGGGCTGCTCTCACACCCCACCGGCCCTCTGCGGCTGGGGGTGGGCACGCTGAGCCTCACGCCGATTGGCTGCCGCCTCCGCCCCCCGCCCCAGGCGCAGCGCAGCCCCGGGGAAGTTGCTAGTTGGCGCGCAGGCTGCGGGGCCGCGGCTCCCAGATCCGCAGCGGGTCCGCGGTGGCCGCAGCGGCACACTGGACTCCCGGTGGCGCTCCCCCGCCCTCACTTCGCCAGCTCGGGCTTGCTCCTCCCTGCTACCTGTTTCCCTGGCGCGCCTTCCTCCACCCTGAGCTCTGCAACTTCGGCCTCCTAGTCTGGCCGCCCCTCCCGGCACCCCGCCCGCCGGCACCCTCTCTCCTTTGTTGTGCGATGAGGGTCGGGTTTCCCATCTGACCAAGGAGCCGCTGCCGCGCGGAGTCGCCGGCATGGAGCCGCTTAGCCACCGGGGCCTGCCGCGCCTCTCCTGGATCGACACCCTCTACAGCAGTACGTGTGCGCCTGGGCGAGGGGGCTAGGGTGGGTGGGTGGGAGAGAGACCCTGCGCCCTCCCAGGATCCTTGAAACCCTCGGGGTCCCAGGTGCAGCCAAGCAATGGCGAGGTTTTCCCGGCACGGTCCTCCAGGTGTGCAGCCAGCCAGGAGTAGGAGCGGCAGTGGTGTGGGGTCCTTAATGCAGACTTCAGGTGGTGGTAGGGGGCCTTGAGTGGACCCGTGCCAGGGGGAATTGTGCCACCCCTCCCACCTGTTGTGTAACCCAGCACTCCAGCGCTTTGGGAGTGGGGAGCGCCCTTTTTAGGGCGCTTCCTTGGCCTTCTGTCTTGGCAGCTTTTCTCCCCACATTGAAGCAGAAAGGCCATTTTGGGAAAAAGTCTTTGGCGCTCTAGTTTACTACCTCAGGGACATTCTGAAGCGTATGTATGATTCGTGTAGATGATGGGATCAGGTTGGAAGAGAGGCTGTAGGTACGGATCTCTATGGGTTCATTTGGATGAAAGAGCCACCCCCTAGCTCACCAGTCTTTCTTGCCAGCCTCATCGCCACCCCCGTTCCTCCCCCCCCCCCCCAGAAAAGCAAAAGAAGAAAAGAAAAAAAACCCTCCGGTACTCCACCCCCTCGTTCCCAAATCAGCTGCGATCATGTGATTGCTCTTGCACAGCCTGGGGGATGTGTAGTTGATCACTGGGACTTACTCAGAGGGGAACCATTTCCCTCCAGTCCTTGCCTTAGGTGGCAGAGCCATGCTGTTCCCCTCCCCCCTACTCATTGACATTCTGTGGTGTAGGGAGATGGTCCTTCTGGCCTCCAAGGAAGACAGTGGATTTTGCTTTTTCTTGTGAAAATGCTGGGAACCTTCCCACTCTCAGCATACCTCAGCCCTGAGGCAGGTACAGCTAGGTGGTGACTGACTGTTAGATACCACAGAACAAGGACATTTTGAAGGGTTAATCTGGCTTGAATTTTTATTTTAATAGTCACATTCTAGCGGTGAGAGAAGATGATGTTTTGAGCTTGGAGATCTTGCCTTGGTGTCTCTGTATTATCCAACACCCAGCTCTGCCCTCTGCATCCCATTGGGTCTAGCCTCTGCCTTCTGCTCCCTGTGGGTTCAGCCTCTGCCTTCTGCTCCCTGTGGGTCCAGCCTCTACCCTCTGCTCCCTGTGGGTCCAGCCTCTACCCTCTGCTCCCTTTGGTTCCTGTACTTCTCATAGCTTCTCCCCAGCCTGTAACCCGAGTTTCCTGCCCGTCCTCCCAGGAACTCTCCATATAATGGTTCATTCTGCTTTGGGTTTTCAACATCAAAGAGGCAAATCTGGTTCCCCTGGGTGTCCATCCTGTCCAAACCCAGCCAGTCCATCTGCTCTTTTCCAGTAGAGGCCAGCATCACTGGGTGAAGGTCAGGACTCACAGCTGTGTGGCGTGTGTGTTCACGTGTGTCTGTGCAAATTGGGACACACATCTGTTCAGAGCCCTGATGCAGATCAGCTCCTGACTCAAAGGACGGATTAGTGACCTCTGCTTCGCTGAGCTCTTGCAAATGACAATCATAACAATGCCTCATATTCATCTGCTACTTATGCTCTTGGATATTTCTGGCTCTCTGCAAAACCCATTCCTGGTTTCCTTATTTCCCAAAGCATAGACTCCTATGGAAAGCAGTTTGTGGTTTTCTCTCTATTACTAAGCTAATTCTATAACTTGGTCATCCAAACCCCAGCTCTAGCCCCAGCCTGGAGTTGAGAGGCAAAACTGCTTTGAGAATTCCTGACCAGAGGAATGTCAGAGTAGGGAGTTAGGTCAAGGGCTTCTTTGGGGGTGTTCTATAAACCAATCCTCACTCTGACAACCTGGCACCTGAGCTGTCTAACCTGCCGTAAGATCCTGGGCAGCTGGAGGGTGAGAATGGTGGGCAGGGGCACTGACTTGACTTAGTGCATGGTGTCCCTGCCTCACTTTTGGGGATGGCTTATTTGGAAGTCTGGAGCAGAAGGCTTCCTGGGAAGGTTCTATGCAGTCATATTTGGGCCATCAGCCATCAAGTTTTCTTTTTGACAGGAACCTAAGTTAAACAAATACCCAGGCTGTTATTTGCCTGGCAACATAGTTCTGTGGTTCCTAGGGAAGTTCCTCTGCTTACCAAGCTCACAGGCCCCCCACAAAAGCTAGATTCAGGAAATGTAAATGGGGGCACAAATGGCAGCCACTGTTACTGCTTAGAGATGTGAAATGGTGCAGTGATAGAGGCTTGGTATGGTGAAGTTCATGTACTCATGGCCTTTCCGGGTTGTGCAGTGTGCCAAGTACGTGCTAGGGCCTTTCTACCTCCTATTCCAAACCTCACAGGCCTGGACTCTCACGGTGTGTGTGTGTGTGTGTGTGTGTGTGTGTGTGTGTGTGTGTGAACGTAAATCATTTCCTCCAAGTCACATAGCTAATAAAGGAGAGAGGGGAATTCAGATCATAGATCATACCCTGGCCAATGAGGAAACTCGAGTGCCTCCCAGATACGTCTGAGCTGTCTCAGGGCCCTGTGCTGTCGAGCAGTTGGGGATATCTGTCTCTTTAGTTCTCTCTTCAGATGTTTCCCTGAAGTACTCCAGCTGGGTGAGTGGCTCTGATAACTGATAGGTGCCATGTTCTGTATCTGCACCTGGTTTTGGAGCCCATGCCAGGTTGACTGAGCCCCCCTCTAAAGCTAGAGGGAGCTTTAACCACTAACTCCTTCCTCAGAAACTTCTTGTTATTGGAGCCCTTGACCACTTTTTCCTGGTGGCAGTAGCTGTGCGAGGAGAGTGTCCACTTTATCACAGGTTGTGATGGTGGAGGCAGCAAATCCCCTTTGCTTGTAGCTGGAGTCCTGAATGGCTGGGTCATGGGGATTGTTAGGCACAGTGTTAGATCATGGCTGCCAATGTGATCTGGGACTGATTGGGGCAGGATTCTTGGCCCCTGTAGCCTGAAGTGGCAGCCGAGGGTTGCAGCCACCTCAGGTTCCTGCCTCTTGTCATTTTCTGTATGGATACAATGTTGCCAGCTCCTTCCCTAATGCTTTGTCTTGATTCTTCCCCAGCTGCTGGCATGAGTCTCTCTGTGGGCTTATCTTCTTTCTCATAATCCCTCTGTCTTTTCTTTTTTTTTTAATATTTATTTATTTATTATGTATACAATATTCTGTCTGTGTGTATACCTGCAGGCCAGAAGAGGGCACCAGACCCCATTACAGATGGTTGTGAGCCACCATGTGGTTGCTGGGAATTGAACTCAGGACCTTTGGAAGAGCAGGCAATGCTCTTAACCTCTGAGCCATCTCTCCAGCCCCCTTCCTCTGTCTTTTCATCAGTCACCTTCTCCACCATACCATGGAGATAATCTGAACTAAATTAGGTTCTTTGAGGGACAGCCCTCCAAGCAGATCTGGTCTGAGGCACATATGTGCACCAGGCAGGCTCATCATTTAGCTCCCCTTCAGACAGGAAATCTTTAAATATGTGCTCTAGATTTATGTAGAAAGGGGGCACAGGGCTGCATTCAGGTCTCCTCTTTTGCCCTTTTAGTCTCCTTTATCCCTAGCAATTCAGTACAGATCCCAAACATACCTACCCTCCTGAGCTAAGCAGAAGCCATTCCTTTTCAGACTCCATAGGAGGCAGAACATGACCAGTAGTTACAGGAAACCCGCCTTATGGAATTAATGTCTCTTACTCCAAGAGCATTCAAAGACTAATTAGTCTCTTGGGATATTTTCATGCCTCTTATAGACCCAGCCCGTATGCCAGGGCCTATGAGGCTATAAACTCATTTCTGATCATCTTGAGCTCACCCTAGGATCTCATCCAAGTCCAATATTTGCTGGGTACCTTAGGACCAAGCCACTAGCACTGAGTTTGCTCAGTAGCTCGCTCAACCAGGCTCCATTAGACTGTTCCTGATGTCCCAGTAAACACCTGCAGATGGGTGTTCTCTGCTGAGTAGTAATTTATTCCTCCTCAGCACTAGTCTGTATTGGTCAAGACAGTTGGAGTCTCAGAGGTAGATTAAGTCTAATAATAAAGTCATGTATTCAATGAAAGTTTGGTGGTGTTATTGTGACCGTTGCTGCTGTTTGGAAAAAGGAAGGAGTGGTGTTGGGAATTGGCTAGAAGATACTTCTTGGGGGTGGATGAGATGGTGGGGAGGATTTGAGAAAATCCATTTTGCCTTTGTCATGGGGTCAGGATGGGATGCTTAGGCTGTTCTCTGAGGTGTGATATGTTTCCTGGGATGATTCTGTACCTTCCTTGTACCCACTCCTCTGTGGAGTAATGTCTCTCAGGGGTGTCATGTGGATCAGTTAATGTCCACTAACATCTGTGAGGATGAGGTACGCTACTGAACTGTCGGACTGTCCAGCTTATCACAGGCTCATCATCGAACAGGTTCTGCGAGAGCCTTACATCTGAGGAGATGGTGAGGGAACAGATAGGAACCGAGCGCTGCGCAGACGTTCTGCTCAGCAATACCCACAGAGTTCTAGGGAGTACCTAGCTAGTAGCTCATGCATAAGCCCTCAGTAAGTTTGAGAGGGAGCAAATATTTTACCCCCTGTGGTGTTTTTCGGCTCCTTTAACTCCTGACTCTACCACTGAGCCATCTCTCCAGCCCAAAATCTTGAACTCTTGATACTCCCCCCAACACTTGGGATTATAGGCTTTATGCAGCCCTGGAGGTCTAAACCCGCCTTTCATGCATTCTCTACAAGCATTCTACCAAGTAAGCTGTAGCTTGAGCCGGGCTAGGTTGTTTTTGGTTTTTCGAGACAGGGTTTCTCTGTTGCTTTGGAGCCTGTCCTGGAACTAGCTCTTGTAGACCAGGCTGGCCTTGAACTCACAGAGATCTGCCCGCCTCTGCCTCCCGCGTGCTGGGATTAAAGGCATGCATCACCATTACCCAGTTTCAACCTTGTATTTCTTTTTTTTTTTTTTTTTTTTTTTGGTTTTTCGAGACAGGGTTTCTCTGTGGTTTTGGAGCCTGTCCTGGAACTAGCTCTGTAGACCAGGCTGGTCTCGAACTCACAGAGATCCACCTGCCTCTGCCTCCCAAGTGCTGGGATTAAAGGCGTGCGCCACCACCGCCCGGCAACCTTGTATTTCTTAAGGGAAGATTTAGTCATCTGGAGCTCTGAGGCCTGTGGTTGGTAGCAGGAGTCTTTTTTTTTTTTTTTTTCTTTTTTCCGAGACAGGGTTTCTCCATAGCTTTTTGGTTCCTGTCCTGGAACTAGCTCTTGTAGACCAGGCTGGCCTCGAACTCACAGAGATCAGCCTGTCTCTGCCTCCCGAGTGCTGGGATTAAAGGCGTGTGCCACCACTGCCCGGCGGTAGCAGGAGTCTTATGTTGGTCTTGAAGCTTGGCTAAAATCTTGTTTAGATCCTAGGTATTAGTGGGTAGGAAAAAAGAAACCAGGGCAATGGGCTGACTACACAGTACCCATGGAAGCTGACGACAGATGCTAGGTCCTGCTAGGTGTTTGGAAAGAGCCCTTTGAGGTGGTACCTTAGATGGTCCTAAGACTCTTTGTGGATGGGGCAACCAGTTCTCTGGACCCTAAATTCAGACCTGCTTTAGTTTTCTTCAGTTCTCTACCTCTGTACGTAGCTGATATCTCCTTTTATGCCCCCACCACATGCCAGAACAAGAAGAATCTGGCTTTGTGGTTTGTATAGAGAATGTCAGGGTCACCTGGCCCTCGGAGATGAGGCTAAATGGGGTGAGTTCTATAGTGACCTGGTTGGCCAGGTCCAATCCCGTCTTCCCTGTCTCTGCCTCAGTCACAGGCCTTTATGTGCCTTTAACCACATAACACGGAGATGTCACTTTGCCTCAATTGAGCAAGGCTTGCAGAAGGAGTTGGATACCTACAAGAGCCTAGGATTGTTGAAGAATCTGTGGTTTTACTTAGGGCTCCTGGGGAAGGATGTGGCTGCAATTATCTTCATGGGATTGAAGGGCTGATCCTGTTAGTGTGCTGGGCTAACCCCTTCCTCCTGGGCATTGCCTCCCAGGCAGCAGCAAGAGTTTAATGGATCCAGATTACACAGCATAAAGATGCCGCGTGATTAAGCTCAGTTACCTCCCTAGCTGGGGGACATCGCCACACAGCACCAATTGAGTTCTTCCTTTGTGGTTACCTGGGTTGTTGGTGGCTATCCTGAGTGGTTTTTCTCTTCTTCTTCTTTTTTTTTTTTCAGTGATTCTTTCCCTTGAAGCCACAATTCTAGGAGAAAGGCTCTTTTATGATGAGTTTTGGGGGTAGGTGGGAATGTGTTCTGTGATGGCACCTGAAAACTTGTCCTTGGGTCCCTGGAAAAGAATCCGTGAGTCCTACTGGACTCAGAGAAACTAGGCTTTTCCATTTGAGAAAAATTTGTCTTCCAATTTTTAAAAATTTGGATTATTGCTACTGAATGTATGTGTGCATGGTGACTTGCATGCGGAAGTCAGAAAACAATTTATGGGGTCAGTTCTCTCTTCCACTTTTTTTTTTTTTTTGGTTTTTCGAGACAGTGTTTCTCTGTGGCTTTGGAGCCTGTCCTGGAACTAGCTCTGTAGACCAGGCTGGTTCTCTTCCACATTTTATGTGGATTTTGGGAGTTCAGCTCAGGTTGGTAAGCTTGTTTGACAAGCACCTTTATGCAGTGAGCCTTCTTGTTAGCCTGTTTTCTTCAGAACAACTGAAAGTGTGAGCTGGTGAGATTGCTCTGGGTAAAGTGTGAGCTGGTGAGATTGCTCTGGGTAAAGTGTGAGCTGGTGAGACAGCTCTGGGTAAAGTGTGAGCTGGTGAGACAGCTTTGGGTAAAGTGTGAGCTGCTGAGACAGCTCTGGGTAAAGTGTGAGCTGCTGAGACAGCTCTGGGTAAAGTGTGAGCTGCTGAGACAGCTCTGGGTAAGTGTGAGCTGGTGAGATAGCTCTGGATAAGTGTGAGTTGGTGAGATAGCTCTGGGTAAGTGTTAACTGGTGAGATAGCTCTGGGTAAAGTGCTTGCCTGGGATTCACAACCTCACAAAATTTGAGTGCGGTGCCACCCTGGAGGATTCAAAATTCAAGGTTAGCCTTGGCTGTATAGGGCGCGTGGGCCACATGAAACCTTGTATCTTGGAGTTGGATGTGAGGTGTCATGCCTGTAAATCCAGCAACCGGAGACTGAGGCATGGTTTTGAGGCCAGCCTGGGCTACATAGTGAATTCCAGAATAGACTGGACTACTGAGTGAAACCCAAAGAAAAAGGTGAAGAAAATTTACAATTTAATGAGCCCTTGATGTTTCTGTGTATTATCTAGAAAAACCCCAAACAGGTTAGTTTATCATTTCCTGATAGAGATGAATAAATGGAGGATCTGCCGGGCTGTGGTGGTGCACGCCTTTAATCCCAACACTTGGGAGGCAGACAGGAGGATCTCCATGAGTTCAAGGCCAGCCTGGTCTACCAAGTGAGTTCCAGGCTCCAAAGCTAAAAAGAAAATGGAAGATCTGAGAGAGTCAGTACTGGGGCGAGTATCCCAGCTTGGGCTTGACCAGATCTCAGTGTTCTGATTCCAACGACCAGTCCGCTTCCTACACAGCATCAATACAGCAATGCTCTGCAGTGCATGCTGTGTGCCAGCCCTTGACACAAGCATTCCACACATCACCTCTGCTCTTCTAAGACAACACGTGTGCAGGTGCAGTTCCTCTATTTGATAGGGAGAAAGCTGGACTTAAGTGGAAAGTAGGCACGGGGCTGGACTGTCAGGTTGGCCTGACCCTAAGATTGACCCTTAAAAACCTGCTCCACTTTCTACACTGGTCCCTTTCACAGCGGATCAGTGAGGGCCACAGCAGCTGCTGCTTCACTGGACTGCACAGATCTGGTTCTCTCTGACCACTGTGTCACTGTGAAGGTTTTCTTTCGGGGTGTGTGTCAGGGGTAGTGCTGATGGTTGGACCTAGGGCTTTGTGTGTGGTAGGCAAGTGCTATACCACTGAGCTATATCACCCCAGCCCTTCTTTACTTTTTAATCTGAGGCAGTCTCTTCCTAGGTTAACAAGACTGGCCTTGAACCTTGATCCTCCTGCCTCAGCTTCCCAGATAGCTGAGATTGTAGGCAGCACTTGAATCTTGTTTATCCACCAGCTCCTAGGGGTTCTTTATGTGCCTCACCAATTGGCTGCCTTTTCTGAGGGATGGTCCCCCCAATGGATATTTGGAGTTCCTATCCCTGCATGACCTCATTTTTGGGGTTATTGGCAAGAAATGGTACTTGGTAATGAGAGGGGGAAAGTGGGAGAGGGAGAGAGAGACTGACCATGAATCTGTCTCGGCTTTGGAGGTGGGGATGGGATGTTCTTGAGGCCTTGTTTACAGAGCACTTGGAGCTAGGGGTAAAGAAGTGGGAACTGGAAGAGAGGACTTGGCAGTGCCAGAGTGTGCTGGCCCTGCTCTTGGACCTTTTAAAATTCACCTCCACAGCTCCAGAAGGAGAATAAAGAGCCCTCAGCCATAAATCAGGCCACTGAGCACCAAGGTCCCTTGCCCAGGCCCAGGGCTGATGTCTGAACTTGCCCAGTGCAGCATGTTAATTTTGGGTGGTGTGACGCAGGGGTGGTAGCCTCCAGCCCCCCTCTCTACACCCATAGAGGTCCCCGAGTCCAGGGAGCCCCTTATTGTGGGGGCAGTCCTCAGGGAAAGGCTGAGCCTGGTGACTCAGACCTTTGTATACCCCTCTTTGACTGGGGCCAAAAAGGCCTAAATAAGACTGAAGGTGTCCTTTCACAAAGGGTTTGTGTGTGGTGCGCAGAGGAAAGAAAGCCTGAGCAGGGATCAAACACGGAGGGCGGAAGCGCATCACACACACGCACACGCACGTGGATTGGGGAAAGCTCTCCTGCTCCATTCCTTCTTCCTGTTGGTGTTCAGAATTTCAAGGACAGCTCACATCCTGTGTTGACTCAGCAGTATTTTTTTAGGAACCTCTGCTTGCTAGGGTGTAGGGATATAAGGACCCCTGTATCTCGTCACATGTGTTCCTGTGGGGACACATGTATTCCAACTGCTTTGAGGGCCTCTCTGCCTCCTGACTCCACTTCTCCCACCACTCTGAAGCTGCTTCCTTCTGTGGTCCTGCTCCATTCTAGCCTCTTCGCCCTTCCCCCTTGATTCTAGAATGTAGCCAGCACAGAGCCTCAGCCTTGCCAAGTTCCCTCCTCCTCTAGGTCCCTCGCTCACCCAGAGCTTTCTTCTGCTCTTCCTGCCCTTCCCCTCCGCCCTCTTCACTTTTCTTCAAGGGAACAGTGTCTCTCTGGGAAGACCCCCAACATAAGGCTACCAACTCCAAAAGTGATTTGAGGTCAGGAGAACAGATCGTGGTGATGACATCCCAAGCTTCTAGAATACTCCCTCGTCACTCTGTGCAGTCGGAAACAGTGATTTGGTGGGAGCAGAGCGGGCCCGGGGAATATCCACTGATTGAGAATCTTGAGGCAGAGGCTGTTGTTCATTCTGTATCAGGAGAGAAGAACCGAGGAGTTATGGGGAAGTCCAGGATATAGCATTAAAAGAGCTAGTTCCAGGACAGGCTCCAAAGCCACAGAGAAACCCTGTCTCGAAAAACCAAAAAAATAAAATAAAAAATAAAAAAAAAATAAAAATAAAAAAATAAAAGGAATTTGGTCATGGGTGACCTGACCAAAGAAGTGCACACTACACCCTTGTGATTGTTTTTTTAAGTATTTAAGAATGATTGGTTTAAAAGAAAAAAGTATTTTATTTGTGTGTTATATGTGAGCGTGCACATATTCCATCATGTGGGGGGGGGGTGTCTGTCCTCACCTTCCACCCTGTTTGAGGCAGGGTCTTTCCTTGGTGCCAGTGTGCTACATACCGTAGACTAGCTGGCCGATACTGAAGGATAGTGGACCCAAGAGCTGCTGTTTTTCTGTTTCTTCCCTGCCCATCTCACTGTAGGGATGCTAGTTTGTAATTCTACACAAACATCAGCCACTGTGTTCGACCTTTAAATGGACTCCAGTACTCTGAACCCATGTCATCAGGCTTGCAGGACAAGTACCATTCTTATATTTAATAAAATCTAGGTGCCAGATAAGTGACTTGCCAGCTGTGTGGCAAAAGCCATCACCTAAAACATCTGGTTTGCTCTGTGAACCCGTGCATTCACAAAGAGCAAAAGTGTTGGTCGTGACCTCCAGTGTCTAAAACAAAATAGTGGTGTTGATGTTAAAGGGTTCTTTTAGCTGGGAAGTAACTCAGCAGACTCATCACTGTACGGCTGCTGTGTGTTTTGCCACATTCACAGACTAATATTTTTCTTCTGTTTAATTTATTGTCTAAGATATAACTTAGAAAACAAGTGAGAAATGCAGCATTTGTAATAAAAGGTTAACTTATAAATAAACCTACTGAAAACTAAACAGAATTATTAGTTTTGGTTTCTTGTTGCTGTTCTTGGAAGGTTCTGATTTTGAGCCCTCTTGTTTTTTGTTAAAAGGGAGATGGAGGATAGGGAGACCTTAAAGACATACTGGTTCTATGTGGGGTATTTTCCTCTTACAAATGGGGAAGATTAATTTTCTTAACTTGTGACTAGGTTTAACCATGCATGGTGACTAGCAAGCAGCTGCTAACCAAACACTTCCATCTACCCACAGATGGGAGGCCTGGTGCTTCCTGTAGTGGCAACAGGGAGGGAAAGAGATGGTTTTCCCGAGGACCCTTCTGTTTCTCTAGAGCAGTGCTTCTTTTCCTTCTTAAGACTGTGACCCTTTAATGCAGTTCCTCCTGTTGTGGGGACCTCAACCACAAAATTGAATCATTGTTACTTCGTAACTGTAGTTTTGCTACTGTTGTGAACTGTAATGTAAAATACCTGATAATGTAGGATAATTGATAAGTGATTTTCCCAAATGGATCATGGTGCACAGGTTAAGAACCGCTGCTCTGGATCCTAGGTAAGTGAAAATAATAAGCCTTGGATTGCCGTGGTGGTATACACTTGTAATCCTAGCATGGGAGGGAGATGGCCATGAGTTTAAGGCTAGTTTGGATTATATAGTGGGTACCAATCAGGGATGCATGGTGAGACTCTGTCTTAAGTATCTTCCAACCCCCACCCCCACACCTCAAACAAGACTCGAGCACTTTCCATTCTTGATCTCTTTTAATCCTCACAGTGTGTCAGTCAGCCTGTCTTTACTGTGACAAAATACTTTACAGAAATACCTGTGTGGGTGTGGTGTACACGTGTGTGTGGCCCAGAGGTTGATGGTTGATACTGGGAACTCCAGCTTGTTTTTTCAGAGGGTGCTAGATAAGTGACTTAAATCCATGGGCTGCAAAGTCATTACATAAAGCGTACATTTTGCTTCATGACCAGGCTGGTCTTGAACTCACAGAGATCTGCCTACCTCCTGACTGCTGGTATTAAAATCATGCACCACATGTGTGGTGAGACAGGGTCTCTTAATGAACCTGGCAGTCACAGATTGGGTAGATAGGCTGGCCCCAAGCCCCAGGGATCCTCCTGTTTCTGCTCCCCAGTGCTAGGATTACATGTGCACACCACCACCCTCGACTTTCTATGTGGATGTTGGAGATCTGGACTCAGGTCCTCATGCTTATGCAGCAAATCCTACATAAACACCTTCAAAAAGACTTATTTTTATTTTGCTCATGGTTTCAGAGCTTTAGTCTCTTGGTCACTTGACCTCATGTTTCTGGGCCTGTGGTGAGGCAGAGCACCACAGTAAAAGAATATGGCAGGGGAAGCTGAAATGAGACACACCCTTCAAAGACTTCCCTCTGGTGACCTACCTCCTGCTAAACCATCTCCCAATAATGCCATCAAATTGTGAATCCATCAGTGAATTAATCTACTCTTGAATTTAGAGTCCTCATGATCCAGTCACCTCCAAGAAGTCTGTCAGCTAGCAACCCAGCAAACCTTCATTCAACATGTACGTCTGAGAGACGCTTCATACCCGAACCCTAACACAGTGAGCCTATGGAAGTTTGTTACCCCTCTTTTAAGTATGAAAGGGGGCCTGGCATCGTAATTAGCCACTGCTGGTGACTTTTGCTTTGGGGGCACTCCCTTTAGGGGGCATACAGTCTCCCTCCTTCCTAAGTGTCAACAATTCAGGGATCTCATCTTTATGAAGGCCTCTGTCAACACAAAAAGCTATGTTCTCCCCCCTCCCCGTCCCCCCATGATGGGCCAAGTATGGTGTTAATGGAGCAGAAATGGTGTTAATTTTATAGTGCATCATTGAGAGGGTTAATGAGAGACCATCTGGTCCACTACCCAGCTGCCTAGAGCAGCCCTTTCCCCTGATTCAGGCTGATAAGCATTTTACAGACCCCGAGGCATCTCCCGAGTTAACGTTCCCTGACTTGGAGGTTTGAGGGTGTCTACTGTGGTGTGCAGTAGGAGCTGTGCGCTGTCCCTGGTCCAGAACCTTCAGTGAATGGAAGCAAAGCCGATTTCTTTCGTAGCTCCTGGGAGAAAGGATGGAACACAAGTTTGCATTCAGAGCTGTGTGTGGCCTGAGGACCTTCTGTGGCTCCTGAGCAGCCACCACAGCTTGGGCCTTTCAGCAGGTGCCTGCAAGCATCTTTAACCCTGCCACCAAGGCCTCGGCCTCACTCCTTTCCAGTTGGGTGTGCATTTGTAGATTCAACCAACGGCAGATTGCAGTTATTCAGGGGAAAATGCATATATTGAGCACACACAGACTTTTTTTTCTTGTCACAATTCCCTAAGCTAAAGAAGGAATAATGAAGTTAGCTCAATCCATCTGCCTCTCTTTCTCTCAGAATATTCAGTGGGGCCATTCTGTTCCCGCCATAACTGGTCCAAACTGCCTTTATGCCCCTCCCATGCCTAGAGATCCCGGGTTATCTACACTGATTCCCCACCATCTTGGCACACTCTCCATACTGTGGCCGTGGAGACACTGCACTATCCCACAGCAAACCTGTGCTTCTAGAGAAACTCCTCAGTGTCCTGCCTCACCTCAGTCACCACTACCTCCAGGAAGCCCTCCTGGCTTGACTGTAATACTCCTCCTAGGATGGTAACTCTGCTTGCTCTGAGCCACATCATTTAGTACTTCCTTATCAGCTGTCTTACAGTGCTATGGTGGTTGATGTCAGTTACTGGTTCTTCATCATGGAGAGTGACAAAGGCTGTATTTGTACGATGCTAGACACTGTTCTCTGCACTTTACTGACAATGTCCTGTTTAATTTCACTTGCCCACCAAAGTCCCAATTGTTCCTGGTCTTTTTTAATGGAGGAGGTCTATGTGCCCAGATCTGTCTGGGGGGATTCTTTCTGCAGGTTCCCAGAATCTGGGGCTTTCTGGAGAAACTTAGTCAGTGTTTTGAAAGGTCCTCCACTTTTCCGGACAGAATTTGGACATCAGGACACTTAACTATTTAACTCACTCTTTCCTTCTGTCTTCTTCCCTTTCCTCTACCATCCTAGGATCTGTGGCTGAGCCACAAATTCATGACATGAGACAGATAAACAGGCACAAAGTGGCTTTAATTCAGTGCCTATGCAATGAGTCCCACAGAATATGTTATCAGAATGCTCAGATGGCTGTGGTGTGCACATATGGTCCTCTGTCTGTGGCTTCTACATCCGGGGATTCAAACATTCAACAGAATGGCCATTTTACAATATCTATGTTCTATGTACTGTAATGACCATTTAGAGGATGTAGGGCAGAGGCTGAACCTAGGGTCTTGAGAATACAGAACATGAATTGCTGAGCTACAATCTAGCCCCTCCTTGTGCCTTATTTACTTTGTGTAGTGCTTGGGATGAAACCTGGGGCCTTGAGTAGGCCCTGTATAGTCAAACTGTAACTACCTCGTATGCCATTTTATACAAAGCATTTCATCATCCAGGGGTTTTGAGATCCCTGCCCCCACATCAGTACAGATTCCTGAGCTTCATAAAGGAATAAAGGCCTGGGGCTTCTGGGGATGATGACAGCACAAACTGTGGGAGGGGTGGGGTGGGGCCCTGTTTAGTGAGTCCAGGATCTTTTGTCATGTGGTAGACATCTGATGGTAGTAGCTGTCTGGATCAGTCCTCACCCTGTCACAGATACTTCACTAACAGATTTCCATTGTAGATGTAAATGCATTTTAAAATGACAATTTATCAGAGCTGTTTCCTTATCTGAGTTGTCTTAGAGTAACTAAATCAAAACATTACAGAGAAGGAGCCAGTCCAAATTCATTCCCTGGAACCCCCCTGGAAGAAGGAGAGAACTGGCTCCTGCAGGCTCCCTCTGACCTTAACATGCTGGTTGTGACCCAGGATGCACCACTGCTTGTGAGTGTGCAACATAATAAATGTAGTTAAAAATGTAAAAAGAAAATTCGACCCCCCCCCCCAATTTGGGGTGGCATATTCTTGATCTCCGACAGTCATATTTTGGGAGGGGTGCCCTGAGCTGAGCAGGTGGGAAGTTTGGGAATACTTTATGGTTGTTTGGGGGTGGGGTAAAAAGAAGACGCATGCTGGAGGCTGAGATGTGTTTTTCTAGCACAGGAGCGTCCAAGAGAATTGTGAGCAAAGAGGATGCCAAGAGGAGGGAGAGCGGGGTCCCAGGAGAGCAGAGGGCAACTGGGAAAGATGGCAGAGCCCAGTCCTGACCCTCTTTTTGTCCTGGCTGTAACTTGGTGTTGGCCTTAACCAAAGCTCCGAATCACCGTGTGTCTGTGGACGTGAACGTTCTTACCGTACCTGCACAGTTAGCCTCCTGGCCTGCGTTTGTAAGGAGCTCCCAGTGACGCCTCTGGTGCCCGCCTGTGTGAGAAGGACCTCCATTCCAGTACCCATGCCAGCCTCATTCAGCCAGTGACTGTCCTTTACCTCCCAGCTCCCCGATTCCCATAGGCTAGGATCTCAGGTCCTCGGACTGACCCTATTGCTTCTTGGACTCAGCTGAGAGCAAGTCTAGAGACTGGAGCTGCTCATCTCGGCTGGCACAACCTTTCCTGGTACCCCATCCACAGTAGGGACTTCTCACCGTGTGGTTCAGACCCCCCTGAGCATTTGTGCAAATTCTGTTCTTTTGCCTGTAGGCCTGTCTTTGGACCTTTCTTTTTTTTTTTTTTTTTTTTTTTTTTTTTTATTTTTTCGAGACAGGGTTTCTCTGTGGTTTTGGAGCCTGTCCTGGAACTAGCTCTTGTAGACCAGGCTGGTCTCGAACTCACAGAGATCCGCCTGCCTCTGCCTCCCGAGTGCTGGGATTAAAGGCGTGCGCCACCACCGCCCGGCTCTTTGGACCTTTCTGAGCCAGGCCAAGGTGAGGCTGAGGGTTGCCTTAGCAGTAATTACTGGTGGAATGGGATCTAGGCCTAGAAGTTTCTGGAATCTTTCCCCATCCCTCCTCACAGTCAGCCACAGACCTTGGGCTTTCAGGGAGAGGTGAAATCAGGTGACTCAGTTGTCTTGCTTTGAACATTTGTCGTTTCTCGACACCTTTGAGTAAAAATAGAGAGGAGAATGACTGAAGTGAAATGCTCCTGCAGGGTCCTGGAGATCAGAGGTGGAGAGGTGGGGCCTCCTGGGGAAGGTGTGAAGGTGACCTGAGCCAGAAGGGCCTTCTGAGCCCTCCAGGCTCTAGAGCAGAGCTGTCCTTGCTGGCGTTTTTTTTGTCTCCACTGTGGAATGGTTTCAGGACTTGCTGTAGGAATTCCTCTGGGGCTTCCTGCCGTCAGGTCCTGGCGTCCTGCAGGGATGGTCTCAGAAGGGCTGTGACCACCACCCAGGCTACTCCACTACTGAAGGTTTCCTGATAGTCTGGTTTTGGGGACCAGTAGCACCCTCTCTCCATGTAGTTGACAGGCTGGGGCACAGTTCTTTGCCTGTCCCCTTCTCTGGAAAGGGCAGATGCTGCTGATTCCCTCAGCATGGACCCTGGAGGGACTGTTCCCTCCACTGTTCACTCCACCTATAAAATGGCCAGGGAGGGAAGAAAACAATCTGCTGGGCACTTTATCCTTTATCAAGTCCAGGAAAGGGTTGCTGAACTTTTTAGCAAATAAAAGTAGAAGATGCTTTCAAGTTTGAGGCCTGCGTAGACCATGTAGAGCCTTTAAGCCAGTGTGGGCAATTTATTGAGACACTGGAAGGGGGAAGGGAGTGAAGAGGAAAAAAGGAGGAGGAAGAGAGGAGAGGAGAGGGGCTGGCATATAGTTCCTTGGTAGAGAACTTGCCCAGTATTTGCAAGGCACTGCCTTGGATTCTCAGCATTGCAGGATTTTACGATCTAGTGGACTTGTAGTTTCAGCCATTCTGCAGGCTGAAGCAGGAGGGTCCCATGAGGCCAGGAGTTCTAGACCAACCTTGGCAACATAACAAGACTCCTTTCACCCAGACAACAGTAGCAGTAGCAGCAACCAGACAAAACCCCCAAACCAGAAAACAAGCCAGTTAGAATTTTAGATCAAGAATGTGTTTGCTATTGTTTTGTTTTTGTCAACTTAATACAAAATATTTTGCCACAGCAATAGGAAGCAAGCTAAGCCGGGCGGTGGTGGTGCACGCCTTTAATCCCAACACTTGGGAGGCAGAGTCAGGTGTCTGTGAGTTCGATGCCAGCCTGGCCTACAAAGCAAGTTCCAAGACAGCTAGGACTGTTACACAGAGAAACCCTGTCTTGAAGAGAAAAAAAAAGAGGAAGCAAGCTAAGATAGTAACGAAGAATTTAAATAATATTATACCATGTAAAACATGGGACATGTATATACTCTTAAAACCTATTTGTTTTTTATCCAAAATTCATATTTAGCTGGGTTCTCACTTTCATTTTTCTTTTTATTTTCTTTTAAACTTTATATGCATTGGTGTCAGATTCCCTGAAATTGGAATTACAGACAGGTGTGACTGCCATGTGGGTGCTGAGAATTGAACCTGGGTCCTCTGGAAGAGCAGTCAGTGCTCTTAACCACTGAGCCATCTCTCCAGCCCTCATTTTTCTTTTTAAAGACAGTCCCACTATGTAGCCCTGACTGGCCTGGAACTTGCTATGTAGATCTGGTTGGCCTTGAACTCAGAAACGTGCCTGCCTCTGCCTCCTGCCTCCTGAGTGCTGGGATTAAAGGGTGCACTACTGCGCCGTGGTATATCGTGTTTAATCTGCTATCCCTACCATTGTATGGGATATAACACTTTTCGAGGATCTCTCTTCTATGTTCTACTCTCCTTTATGCTCAGAGACCAAGCTGATTAAAAAAAAAAAGTTCTGGGTGTTGTCATAGAAATATTGAGATTGTTTTTGTAGAGTTGACACAAAAATAATGATGGGATTTCTGGAAAGATGCCAGTGAAATTGCTGAGCAATTTAGCACTTGCTGTGGGCCCCACATGGTTCCTGGGACTTTATAAGTGTGAATGCCTTTATTTACAACAGACCCATGAAAGAGAAAAGTAAGCAATCATGGTTTTTTTTTTTTTTTTTTTTTTTTTTTTCCCCAAGATTGGGTTTCTCTGTGTTATAGCTCTGACTGTCCTGGAACTCACTTTGTAGACCAGGCTGGCCTCAAACTCACAGAGATCCGCTTGCTTCTGCCTCTGGAGTGCTGGGACTAAAGGTGTGCGCCACCATGACCCCAGCTGCAATCCCTGTTCTTGTTCTTTTCTCTTTTTGTGGTGGATGGTACTGGGGCTAGAACCTAGGGCCTGGGGCCTCTAGTGTGCTACCACTGAGCTACACCCCCAGTCCTGTGTTCTTACTCTTAACCAGGATTCTGTATTGCTCTGTCTTGTTTACCCAACTGCAGGAGTTCAAAGACTTAACATTGTTTTCCAAGGTCAAGGATGAGGAAGCCTATGGGGAAGGCTTTGGAGAGCAGGTGATAGACAGCAAGCTCCCAGAAGGAGACATGATTTACTGCCTGGGTTCCCTGTGATCTTTACGTGGTTTAAAAACAGCAACATGGGAGATTACATTTTCCTGCCTATCACCGTGACTGTCGCAGACACACCTGCTGTATGTTAGCCCATCCCAGGTGCAGTAAACTCAGCAGCTCCCTGAGTGTTTACTGAGAGTATCCTTGAAGTGAGGCTCCCCAACAGGCTGACCTCAGGCTTCTCTGAAATCCGTACTCGCAAGTCCTCTTGTTTGTTCCACTTCAGACTTACTAATTGACAAAGACTTGTGCCACTATGTCTTTCTTCCAGAGACTCAGTAATTCTCCAAGATAAATATTTCTCTCTTTAAGAAATGAGTTTTAGGGGTTGAAGAGATGGCTCAGTGGTTAAGAGCACTGGTTGCTCTTGTACAGGACCAAGGTTCAGTTCCCAGCACCCACATCATGGCTCACAGCCATCTACAACTCCAGTTTCAAGGGATCCGATATCCTCTTCTGGCTTCTGTGAACACTGCATGCACATGATATACAGACATACATGCAGGCAAAACACCCAGACACAGAAAATTTTTAAAACTTAAAAAAAATGAGATATAGCTGGGAATGGTGGCACACACCTTCAATTCCAGCACTTGGGAGGCAGAGGCAGGTGGATCTCTGAGTTCGAGGCCAGCCTCATCTACAGAGTGAGTTCCAGGACAGCCAGGGCTACACAGAGAAACCCTGTCTCAAACAAAACAAACAAAATAAAAGTGTGGGGAGAGGGAAAATAAGCTGTATAGACCAGGGCAGAGATGGAGGACGGTACTCAGGTATTAGCTGTATAGACCAGGGCAGAGATGGAGGACGGTACTCAAGTATTAGCTGTATAGACCAGGGCAGAGATGGAGGACGGTACTCAGGTATTAGCTGTATAGACCAGGGCAGAGATGGAGGATGGTACTCAGGTATTAGCTGTATAGACCAGGGCAGAGATGGAGGACAGTACTCAGGTATTAGCTGTATAGACCAGGGCAGAGATGGAGGACGGTACTCAGGTATTAGCTGTATAGACCAGGGCAGAGATGGAGGACAGTACTCAGGTATTAGCTGTATAGACCATGGCAGAGATGGAGGATGGTACTCAGGTATTAGCTGTATAGGAAGGGCAGAGATGAAGGATGATACTCAGGTATTAGCTGTATGGAGAAGGGCAGAGATGGAGGATGGTACTTGGGTATTAGCTGTATAGATCAGGGCAGAGATGGAGGACGGTACTCAGGTATTAGCTGTATAGACCAGGGCAGAGATGGAGGATGGTACTCAGGCATTAGCTGTATAGACAAGTGTAGAAGGAGCTGCGGTCTGCATTCTTGCCACCCAGCTCCCGGCCGCCTGGCTAGCTTATGCCCCGAAATAACAACACGGAAACTGTATTCTTTTAAACACTGCCTGGCCCATTATATCTAGCCTCTTCTTGGCTAACTCACATCTCGACTAACCCATTTCTAATAATCTGTGTAGCACCTATGAAGTGGTGGCTTACCCGAAAGGATTCTAGTGTACATCCATCTTGGGCTGAAGCTTCATTGCATCTGCCCTGGAGAGGAGAGGCATGGCATCTGCCTCACTTCCTCCCAGCATTCTGTTCTGTTTACTCCACCTACCTAATTTTCTGTCCTATCAAGGGCCAAGGCAGTTTCTTTATTAACCAATGAAATCAACTCAAAGCAAAAGACTCCTACATCAGACAAGGGCGGAAATGGAGGATGGTATTAGGGTATTAGCTGTATAGACAAGGGCAGAGATGGAGGATGGTACTCAGGTGTATAGGAAGGGCAGAGATGAAGGATGGTACTCAGGTATTAGCTGTATAGACCAGGGCAGAGATGGAGGATGGTACTCAGGTATTAACTGTATAGGAAGGGTAGAGATGAAGGATGGTACTCGGGTATTAGCTATATAGACCAGGGCAGAGATGGAGGATGATACTTGGGTATTAGCTGTATAGACAAGAGCAGAGGTGGAGGACGGTACTCAGGTATTAGCTGTATAGGAAGGGCAGAGATGAAGGACGGTACTCAGGCATTAGATCCCCCAAAGATGAAGTACGTGTATAGAGTGATTGAAGACTAGGAAAATCTAGAGTCCTAGGGTATCACTGTCAGCCCTGGTCGCCCTGAAGCCCAGATTTCTCTCCCCTCCCACCTCAGGCCTTCCTAACTCAGCCTCTTAGCTCCTTTCTGCTCCCAGTCCCTTCCATCCTCATTTCTCCCTGTCCCTCTCCCTGGTCCACTCACCAGGAGACCAGAGACCAGGTTCTTACCTGGTTATTCCCTGCCTCATCATGGGAGTGAGCAGGAGGCAAGTGGCATGGTTAGATGGAAGTTTGAGAACTT
Organism: Chionomys nivalis; assembly: GCF_950005125.1. NCBI lineage: Eukaryota > Metazoa > Chordata > Mammalia > Rodentia > Cricetidae > Chionomys > Chionomys nivalis. Next base: position 57,378,636 of record NC_080092.1, on the reverse strand, counting down.
CTACCAAGGACTGTGAGCACTCCAGACATCAAGGCTTTTTAAAAACTGGGTTGAGGACACCCACTGGGTCCTCCAACTACCCTGTGTCACCAGCTAGAACTGTCCAATCCTCTGAGACTCCAGCCTTGTGAGGTTCATTCCACTGATGAGAGAAGGTCATAAAATAGACTTGCTTGGGCTGGGCATAATGGTACACATATTTTTTGTTTGTTTGCTTGTCTGGTTTTTCAAAGACAGGGTTTCACTGTGCTGTGTAGCTCTAGCTGTCCTGAAGCTCACTCTGCAGACCAGGTTGGCCTCAGACTCACAGAGATCCATCTTCCTCTGCCTCCCGAGTGCTGGGATTGAAGGTGTATGCTGCCACCACCCAGCTAGTGGTGCACAGCTTTAATTTCAGCACTCAAGAGAGTAGAGGCAGGGCAACCTCTGTGAGATTGTGAGAAAGAGAGACAAGGAGGGAGGGAGGGAGGGAGGGAGGGAGAGAAAGGAAGAGATGATGAGAGGGGGAGAGAGGGAAGGAGAGAAAAGGGAGAGTGGGAAGAAGAGGAGATGGGGGAGAGAAAAGGAGGGGATAGGGAGAAATGGAAGAGAGAGGGAAAGGGAGGGAGAGACCACCAGTCTAACTTGCTTTATGCTGCTACTTGGACATTAAGTGGGAGAGTAGGGATTTAAATTTAGGCTTTGCAGCTGTGTGATTTCTCTTTCATTTACCTAGAATCCTTTGGAGGCTAGAGGCACCAGAATAGAAATGAGGATGTTTAAGATTAACTGGAGCTGAGCACCTAGTCAGCAGACATCACTAATGCCAAGGATCTCTTGCTGTGGAATAAAACAGTGCAGTTAACACCAGTGCGATCATCGTCTTGGCTGGTTTCCACACAGACCAGGACACACGGAGGTGTGTATTTACGTCCTTTATACCGGCATGGTGATGGGAAGAAGTTCGGCATGCATTTCATCTAGACCCACATCCTGTCCTCTTCCCCTTCCCTCCCTGTGATCCGCCCCAGCTGTGGATCCACTGAATGTTACGGTCCCTTTCTGGAAGCCCTGACCTCACTGCCTCCATGTCCAGCTCTGGAAGCCAGACCCTGCCCTCATGCTGGCCACACCAGGTGAAGTGCTAGACAGGTGAGCTTTGTGGACCTCAGTTCTGTGTCCTTGAGAAAGGGACCACGTGGTTGGGTCTGTAGAAGGCTGGGCACAGCCACCTCCTGCAGTCTTCTCTCAGCAGCAGCACCCCCTGGAGGCTGCAAAGTAAAACAACAGTTCTGTTAAGGAACAGTGGGTTCTGTCTGTCCTTTGCTGTTTCAGTGGGGAAGGGTAACTTACTGGCCGGGCTGTGGGCTCCATAGGCAGCTGTTGTTCCAATCATCTGCTCATCTATCCCAGGAGTCTGGTTGGTGTTCACACCCTGTGTGTTGGTTCTGTAAACTTGATATCAGTTTGGTTCTCTGACATACCTGCAGCTTCTATGATAGTGTCTAAGACACAAGAATTACTTCAAGAGGGAGAAAGGGAGGGTGTGAGGTAGAGAAGGTGGGTGATTCTGCATTCGGTATTTTCCTTAGAGCCAGAGAGGTGTGGATATATGCCCTTTCTTGGTTCTACAAGATCAAGGTTGACATCAGCGGGGCTGGTTCCTTCTGAGAGTTGAGAATCTTTACTGCCTTCCTTTGGCAGTTGCTGAATGTCTTTATAGACAGCCACCAAAATGTGGTGTCTTTGTCTTCTCCACCTATCTCTCTGCGTCTGTTAGGATTTCTTTTGTGTAGAAAGATACAAGGTACATTGGAGTAAGGGCTGCCTGTAGCACGATTAATAAAAACCCAGAGACAGAAATTGGGGTTCAACCTGAAGGTCAGAAAAGCAAAACAGGGGGCCAGAGAGATGGCTCAGTGGTTAAGAGCATTGCCTGCTCTTCCAAAGGTCCTGAGTTCAATTCCCGGCAACCACATGGTGGCTCACAACCATCTGTAATGAGGTCTGGTGCCCTCTTGTGGCTGCAGACACATGGACAGACACAATATTGTATAAATAATAAATAAATATTTAAAAAGAAAAAAGAAAGAAAAGAAAAGCAAAACAGCCAGCCACTGGCTCTTACTTTTACCTCAGTCTGAAATGGTGATCCTGCCTCCAGGAATCTCAGAATGAGACTGTGTCTGAGAGCTGTCTCCTCCTGTCTTATATTCCTCTGGGCTGGGATCAAAGTGTATACCACTGCCAGGCGGTGGTGGCACACGCCTAAAGGAACTCCCAGCACTCGGGAGGCAGAGGCAAGAGGATTTCTGTGAGTTCGAGGCCAGCCTGGTCTATCAGAGCTAGTTCCAGGACTGGCTCCAAAGCAACACAGAGAAACCCTGTCTCAAAAAACAAACAAAATAAAACAAAAAGGCATGCACCACTACTACTTGGGTTCTATGGCAAACAAGTGTGGCTTCTGGGATTGAAGGTTCCCCTGCCTGGTCTGTAAGGCTGACCAGTGCAGGTGTTTTATTCTCTGATCTTAAGGCAAGCTTTATTTATTAAAATACAAATGAAATATCATTACAGCTGCCCGCAGGACTTCATGTCAATTTTGTTGCCAATAAAAAAGTTCTTGTTTTGCTGGGCAGTGGTGGTGCATGCCTTTAATCCCAGCACTCAGAAGGCAGAGGCAGGAATTCGAGGCTAACATGACCTACAGAGCAAGTTCCAGGACAGCCAGGGATACACAGAAAAACTGTCTTGAAAAACAAAACAAATTTTTTTTTTTTAAAAAAAATAAGATTGTTTTTTAGGTTTGTCTTTGTTTTTGCCTATAGTTCTAAATTATTCATTGTAAAAGCTGCTTAGAATTCTGTAGTAGAAATGAACTACAGCTTGTTTAGTGCTAATAATGTTATTCCCACAAATATGTGTATATTTAATGTATTCATATTAATATGAATGGAGCAGGCTTTACAAAACAGCACCTCTCCATAGCAAGTAAGATATTTTGCAGAGTTCAGCAATAGAGCCAATACCATAGAAAAAGAAATTCCTTTACAATCTGTTCCAAGAAGCGACTACCGAATTGATTATGCAGCTCACTAACGAGCCAACCTGCTCAAAGAACTGAAGGCTGATGCACCCGTTGCGTATCGTGTGTCTGCCTCGGTGGCTCTGTGGTTTCCTGCCTGGCAGGTGAGCTGGGCCATGGTCCTGCTGGTCTCACCAGCTGTCTGTCTGCACACCCACTGAGGCGAGACCACATGTCTGCAGGTTTTCATCCTCCATCTGTCACCAGTGGCTTCTCACTGTTCCTACGGAGTCCGTTCTAGTTGTGGCCTTGTCCTTGTAGCTGCTGTAACCTCAGAGAGCACATACACGCATACACACCCCTCTCTCCCCAGACACACTCGCTGTGTGTGCTGTGACAGTACTGACTTAGCTTATAAGGGGGAGGAGCGCATCTGGAGCCAGGCTGCCTGAGGTTCTAACTTGGCTGCTCAGCGGCTGTGTGTCTCCGAGGAGATAACTGATCACTCTGCTCCAGTTCCTTCATCTCCATAATATGGGAAGAGTAATTATGCCCATGGGGCTGTATATGGGTGAAGTGGGCTCAGTTGTGTCTGTCTGAAGTGCTGTCATTTTGAGTCTGCCTTGGCACCAGAACCTGAAATTATTCTTTTTACTAGGTATCTCTGGACACAGTGACTTCCTTGGCAAGAGGTTAAATGTCAAACGCCTGGTGGAGGTGGGGAGAAAAGCAGATTCTGCATTCAGACTGCTGCAGTGGGTTTCCGGGTCTAAGTTCACTGCCTGGCTGTGATGAGCAAGTTGCCTTGACTTCTTGCAAAGTGAGGTGATGGGAAAGCGGGTGAATAGTCCTTGAGAGGGTGGAGTGTGGTAGTTCACACAAAGCTTCAGTGTAGTGTCTGACTCTGCTTCCACAGTTTACCCAGGCAGAGTCAGGGGAGATGGAAGAGAGGACAAAAGGACACTGACCCTGTGTGTAGGGAGGAGCAGCCACCTGGCCAACACGATTTCCTTAGTAAAGATTCAGTTCTCAGAGCCGTTCCCTTGAGTGGAGGCCTGGGCTCTTTCCCACTGGCCTCTGCTCCTCAGAAACAGCCTCTTTTCTTTGCAGGCAAGTGAGAACTGTCTGCATTTAGATCCGCACAGGGTTCAGTGAGGATCCTGTAAGTGGAGTTGAACCAGAGGTCATCTCATCACCCGGCATGCTGTGCCCCACAGTTGGGCACCTTTCCTACCCACCATGCCAGTATTCTGACTGTCCCTGCCCCTCTGTTCCGGTTACAACCATAGATGGAGTGGGAGACATTCTGTCTGCACACGTTGGTGCTCATTTGTCCCCAGCTTCCATTGCCAGCCACAGCTGCCCATCCTTTGCTCTTCCTTAGTTCTCATGACCTCCTTAAACCAGATTCTGCTTAGTTCTTGTTGCTTACAACCTTTAAGACCCCCTCTTTTGGGAGAGTCAGACACAGTAGTAACATGCCTGCAATTCCAGCCTTAGGGAGGTAGGGAGACCAGAGGTTCAGAGTCATTCTTGACTACAGAGCTGGTTCAAGGCCAGCCTGAACTACCTGAGACTCTGTCTCAAAAAATAGGGGGAAAAAAGCCATGAACCATTTCATGGCTCTCTGTTGCTCTGTGGGTGTCTGGCACTGTCTTCTGAGCTTCGTGAGTGTGGTCTACTGTTCTGTCTTCTCCCACCTGGTCATGCACCCTACCCCTGACACTTATACCTCAGTGTCCCCCAAATTCTGCACATCACCTTCCCTTGTTGGTTGTTGTGGGAGGGCCTAGCCCAGTGTGGGCAGTGCAGCCCCTGGGTAGTGGTCCTGGGAGGTATAAGAAAGGAGCCTGCACATGAGAGCCTGGATGTGAGCCAGGGAGCGGTTTTCCTCTGTGGTCCCTGCCTTTGCTTCCTGCCCTGCTTTTTTCCTCAGAGATCCACTGTGATCAGGACACATAAGCCAAATAAATCCTTTCCTCCCCAAGTTGTTTTTGGTAACGATGTTTATCTCGGTAGTAGAAACCAAACTAGGACACATGGGAACTGAGGATTAAAAGAGCCACTGCCCATTTGGAGCACCTAATACATGTATTTGGTTTCTGTCCATCATGAGCGCAGGGGTTGAGTCTGCTTTGCTTCCCGGCTTTGTCTCTATTCTCTAGCGCCTCTCTACCCTGGCACCCTTGGTGCATGTTGGACATCTGCCAGTGGAATCCAGAAAGACCCTTCCTCCTTTGGGAGAAGTAGGTCTTAGATCCTTTGCCCATTTTTCACTTGGGTTGGGTGTCTTTTTTTTTCTTTCTGAATTGTGAGATTTATTTAGATGTTCTAGACTCAAGGCTCTTGGCAGATGAATAGTTTGTAGATATCTTCATTCTGTGAATGACCTTTCCACTTTTTGCTGGCTTTTGTTTTTGTTTTTTGAGGCAGGGTTTTTCTGTGTAGCCTTGGAGCCTGTCCTGGACCTTACTCTGTAGTCTGGGCTGGCCTAAAACTCACAGAGATTCATCTGCCTCTGCCTCCCAAGTGCTGGGATTAAAGGCGTGTACCACCACCACCTGGAGACCTTTTCACTTTCTTGATGATGTCCCTAGATGTACAAAAATTTTAATTTTGATGGTTACAGTTCTCTGTTTTCCTTTGTTGCTTTTTGTCAGTTACTTTTCTATTGCTGTGAAGAGACACCATGAGCAAGGCAACTTACAAAATAAAGCTTTCAGTTGGAGGCTTGCTTACAGTTTCAGAACGTGGCAGCAGGTGGGTAGGCAGGAAGGGAGGCAGGGCTCTGGAGCTGTAGTTGAGAGCACACATACTGAGACAACATTGAGGCAGAGATGGGGGGCGGTGCACACAGGATGAATGGACACTCGAAGTCCACCCCAGTGACACACCTCTTCCAACAAGGCCACACCTCCTAATCCTTCCTACACAGTCCACCAACTAGGAACCAAACATTCAAATACGCTAAACTATGGCAGCCATTCTCATCCAAACCACGCTTCTGCTTTCGTTATCTAAGAATCCTTGGCCAACCCAAAGTTATGAAGAGCTATTGCTAGATTTTCTTCTAAATATTTCATAGCAGCAGCTTTTACATATAGGTCTTTAATTCTTTCTTTATGTGCATGAGTGTTTTACCTGCATGTATGTGCACCATATGCAGAAGAGGGCATCAGGTCCTCTGGAACTGGAGTTACAGATGGTTGTGAATCGCCATGTGGGTGCTGGGTCTCAGAACCTACTCTTTTGGAAGAGAACCAGTGTTCTTCACTACTGAGCCATCTCTCGCTCCTTTTAATTAATCTTTAATAAATGTTTTTGTTGTTTTGTAGAGACAGGTTCTCACTATGTAGTTTAGGGTAGCCTCAAATTCCTGCCACAGCCTCTTACTAAGTGGTAAGATTACAGGTATGAGCCACTATACCTAGTCCAGTTAATAGTGTTGTGGTTTTGTTTTATATTTCAGTGTCTTTCTCTGTAGCCCTCGCTGGCCTGGAACTCACTGTATAGATTGGGCTTGTCTTAAATTTACAGATATCTGTTTGCCTCTACCTCTCCTGAGAGCTGGGGTCAATGGCATGTGCCACCATGTCCAGTCAGGCAAGAACTTCTTGTATGCTATACCAGTGAGTGACATCTCCAGCCCTGAGTTAAATTTAAAATCATCATTATTGTGTGTACACATGTGTGGGCACACATATGCTACAGTTTATGTGTGTGGAGGTCAGAGGACAATTTTGTGGGGTTCTCTCCTTCCACTTTTATGTGGGTCCCAGGGGTTGAACTTGGGTTACCAGGCAAGTTCCTTTATTGGCTGAGCCACCTTGATTGATGGCCCCTGAGTTTTGAAATGAGTTCCACTTCACTCTCTTGCATTTGGTGATCTAGTTGTGCTGGTACCATTTGTTGAAAAAGCTGTTCTTTCCCTGTTGAGTTTTGGTAACTCTTGTCAGAAATCAGTTGATTGGAGGCAGTGCTTGCCTTACGTGCCCAGGGTCCAGGGTTTGATCCCAGTACAAAGAAAGTGACCCCTTTAGGAGGCAAAGGCAGAGGGTGTTAGATTTGAGGCCAGTTAGGCCACAGAGAGAGACTGGAAAACAAAAGAAAATTCCTTGAGCACAGATATACAGGTTTATTTCTGGACTTTTCAGATCTGCCCTGGAGATGTTTGTTGGAAGCCCCACCAGCAGTTTTCCACCTCTCTGTAGTCCTGGACATTCCCACAGGACGCGTTACTGCGCATCCCATGGTGAATGCTTCTCCCAGGAGGCTCCCACAGCTAATCACTTCCCGCATCTGTCCGGGTGATCACTGGGAGGTTGCAGTGGGGCGCCCCAGTGCAGGCCTCTGCCGGGGTGCAGGTCCCAGGGCAGGGCCTGTTTGTGTGAAACCCGGCTACTGATTGGGCCGATTCCCTGAATGCCGCAGGTAGGAGAGCGCCAAGGACAAGGTGGGAAAGAGAGCCGGGTACTGGAACTAGAGGCATTTGCACTGACATTGGCCTGCGAGGGAGGGTGAGCTCCGCATCCATGGGTAGGCACTCGGATGGGATACTAGCCTGCCTTGCCAGCTCTCCTGTAAATATGGGCCTTTGCGGGGGTGGGGGTGGGGGCTGGGAGTTGACCCCTCAGCTTTCTGAGTACTTATTCCATGAGGTTGGGGGTGTTGGGTGGATCTTGGCAGGCAGGCGTGTCTTAGATGTAGAGTGAATAGAACTCTCTGGGAAGCGGGAGCCCCTCAGAGTGGGGCAGAAAGTTTGGCGGCATCAGGGCCACATGTTAGCTTGCAGGAGAGTCCTGAGATTATGGGTACTTTGATGCAACTAATACTGAGAGTCCGGCTGACAGAGAGCTATGAGCTACATCCGTCGAGTTCTAACTTGTTTTGTTTTTTGTTGGTTTGTTTTGCTGTGTTGGAGATGGAACACAGGGCTGTGTGCATGCTTAGCAAATGCTCTGTTACTGAGCCACACCCCCACCCCTGAGCCTGTTGACTCCTGAAGAGTTGGGCTAGCTGTGGGATCAGAGAAGGGGTGGGTTGCAGGATGTTGGCTCAGCAGGTGGGGAAGGAGTCTGATGAGTAGCGAGTACCACGACACAGTCTGTCTTTCCATATCTCCCAAGGCCTCTGAGGTGCATCTTCCACAGGTGGCATCCACAGGCAGTGTTCATTAGGAATATGGGGAGAGAACCCACTGCTCTCTTCATGGTCTTGGTCCCTTAGAGTCAGCCTTGAGTGGAGGGGGGAGCAGGATGTCTGGAGGCTGTGAACCCATCTCCTCCCTCCTCATTTGTTCTCCCCACTCACCCACCCCCAAGTGAGAACAGAACTGTGTGCGTGAGTCGGAGTTGCTCACTGCCTGAGAATTGCATCAGCCCGGTCTGGCAGGCTGGAGCGGGAGCCTGTTGCTATGGTGACTACCGGGCTTCAAACCAGAGGGAAGGATGAGGTAGTGGCAGGGTGTGTTTTTCTCACCTTGTGATGATGCAGTGTGATAGGCACCACCAGTTCTGGTGGGCCTACGTTCCCACCGCTTCATGGAGGTGTCATCTACTTCGACAGGCAGCATGGCACTGTGCCAAAAGCTGGTGGGCATCGGGTGTGTTTAACCAAAGGACACAGGTGTCCCCTTCATGGGTCCTCTGCCTGGTTGTGAGGTTGGGGTGAGGCTGGAATTTGACTAAGTAACCTAGATTCTGAGGAAAGAGAGAGGTCTGGGTGTACCACCGTCGCTCAGAACCCCAAATCCTGGATGATAAACCCACTTGGGCTGCTTTGTGCAGCTGCTGCTTCTTCATCTTCCTCTTCCTCCTCCTTCTTATTCTTCCCCCCCAACTGCATATCATCTGACTGGATATAACAGACTTGGGCAAGCAGTCAGATCCGTCTCTCATCCTTGTCTTCAGTGGGAAAGGAGACAAAGCTCCGTTCTAGCGCACTGAGCACCTGGGAGGTGTTAGCAGCACGGTAGACCCACCCGTCCTTCTGGGTGGCCTGGACTCGCTCTGCTCAGGAAATGCCTCTGTGTGGCAAAACAGCAGAGAGCATAAGAACTTAAGGCCTTGCGACATCACAATCCTGGGTCTCTGTGTCTTGTGGTTTTTGGATTCCAGAGACCTCTGTAAGTCACAAACTCTTAGTGTCCAGTGAAGAAACGCACAGTCCGTCCTTGGGTGGAAGAGTCACAGCGTTGTCTCCGCAGGTCTGTGTGGGGTGTGACACACAGAAGGCTGCTGGTGACAGGTGTCGGGACTGCATGGCACAGCACAGCCTGGAGGCAGACGAAACCCTGTCCAGGCAGGACATTGATAGTACTTGTGCTTATGGTAAAGCCCAAGCTTGGGGCTCTCACAGACCTTCAGGACCCGTTGGGGATAAGGACCAGTTGTCAGGTGAATTCCCAGAAGTGATTAGGAGTGAATAATATGTCTGGGTCTGGAGGAGAACCTGAGCTATTGAGAGCTCAGGAATCGGATCCACTTCACTGAACGTCTGTGGAATAACAGTCATAGCTGACACTCCTAAGTTCACTCAGGATGTACTTACTCATCCCTCCTCACAGAAACCCTTTGCAGATGGATGCTATTATTAACCCATTTTGAAGGCAAAACAGAGGCACAGAGAGGTTACAGTGACTTGCCAAGGTCACACAGCTGATAGACGGAGCCTGGGATTCTAGCCAGGCAGTCTGGTTCCAGAGTTGAGTTCTTACTGAATGTTCACTGACTCTTACCTTCCAGAAAGATGATTGTGAGTCAACTCATGTGGCCTCCTCCCCGCAGGAGAGACAAAGAGGAAGGAGCAAGTGTACAAGTGCACGCCAACCTACTAGTGCTGGGGGAACAGCTGGGGACAGTGCTGTGAGCTGTGTGTTGGTGGCTGTACTTTGTGTTTTTGCAGGAGTGTGGGGGTAGGGAGCCCTCTTCTCCCCTCTTCCCTCCCTGAATGGGTTTGCATGGACCACATGCCTAGACAGCTTGCCTGACTCTGTGGAAGGGTCCAGGGCTAGGACTGAGAGTGAGTGACAGTCACGGAGGGAGCAGGCTGTCAGACTGGGGAGTGCAGCTACTATGTGTGAGGTCCATCCTGTTGTGCCTCTGTTATAGTTGGCAGTGTGTGCGCGCTACCCACACAGCACGCAGCTGGCCTTCTTGGGCTCTTTCCCAAGGCCAAGACAGTGAAGAAACAACAACAACAACAACAATAACAACAGTGGTGATAATAATAGCCGCGACATCACTTGTTACGTGCCAGGCATTGTTCTTAGGGCTTTACTAACTCGTTAAATGGTCACAAAAACTCTGAGATTTGAGTGCTACTGTTATCTCATTTTATATACAGAGAAGTTAAGCAGTTCTCTCAAAGTCACACAGCTAAAGGTGGGGTTTGAATTCAGGGAGCCTGGAAGTCTGTATACCAACTACCATGTCCTCTTGTGGCTCCTGGAGAAACACCTGGCACTGAAGGCTTCCTCTGGCCTTCTGTTCAGAACCTCTCATTCCTTTTTCCCAAGAGGCTGGGATGTGTCATTTACCTGCCCTTCTGCCCCATGTGTGACAAGTGATTTACCTTATTAGCCAGGCCCTGGATTTTGTGGGAACTGTGTCCTTGTCCTCATGTCCAGACATGGAAGGGACATTTCCAGCTCTCTTTGGAGCAGAGGTGGCTGCCCCTATAGCCCTACTGGTCTACCTAGAGCAAGGCAGGTCCACCAACCTGGAGGCCTCGTGTCCCGTGTCTTTTGACCTCTTATATCTGTTTGGTCTGTTCTCTGTAGCTATCCTTGCTGTGGCAGCTAAGCAGAGACATCTGATATTCTCATCATGTCTAGCCTTGTGCTTGGTTCCTGCTGGAGACTGCTAGCCTCTGGAGGTGCAGCTGACATATCTTACTGACAGGTGGGAGGGTGGGGCTCTCCAGACTGAGTGGGGAACCTAGTGATAGCAGAGAGGTGGGGATCAGAGCCAGGACAGGTAATATCACTGGGAAGTCCTCTTCCTTGCCATAAGCAGGTCTGCTCAGCATGCTCCCAGAGACACTGCCGCTGGCATCAACCTGACGTGGAGATAGATTGGGCTCTGGAATGGGAGCTGAGCTGCTGCCTGATGTGAGGGAACACTAGAGTCAGAGCCCACAAATGCCTGGCAGCCCTGCTTAGAACTGAGCCAGACTTGTCTTGTGCCACGATGCTCATCACAAAGCAGAATACATTTGCTAATGTCACCTGCCTTTGCAAGCTACCTTGAAAGGGTTCTCTTTTTTTTTTAATAAAGATTTATTTTTAATTTGTGCCATGAGAATTTTGTCTTCCTTTGAAGTGCAACGTGTGCACGCAGTGCCTGTAAAGGCCAGAAGAGGGCATCACAGATTCCTCTGAAATTGTAGTTAGGGATGGTTGTGAGTCTTGTGAGTCCTGAGTGCGTCCTAGAATCTAACTCAGTGCTCTTAAACACTGAGGCATCCCTTCATTCCCCTACAAGGGTTCTTATCCCTGGTATTGATCCCTCTCTGTCTTCTAAAATACATATTTTAGTCAGGTGTGGTAGTACACACCTTTAGTCTCAGCATTCAGGAGGCGGGAGGATCTCTGTGGGTTCCAGGCCAGCCAGGGTTAATATAGTAAGACCATGTCTTCATATATTTTTTAAAAAGTGTTTTATTTTACTTTTCAGATAGTATGATATAAATGTATATACCCATTAAATTTGCCATTATTTTAAGTGCACAGTTCATTGGGCTTAAATCCTGTCACATGATTGGACACTGCCAGTCACCCCAGGGCTCTTCTCGTTTTGCAGAATGAAATTACTCCATTAATCACCAGCTCCTACTCCTCTCCTAGCACCAGCAACTCCCACTTTACTTTGTGTCTTCACAAGGGGACACTACATTTATTTATTGGTTTGTTTGTTTGTTTATTGAGACCAGCTTATTTAATATAGCATAAAGTCCTCAGAATTCACTGGGATTACAGCCTGGGTCTGGATTGTTTCCATCTTGAGCCAGAAGATACTTCATTGCTTATAGGTGCCACATTTGTTTATCTTTTCACTCCTGAGCGACTTTGTGTTCCTCCCACCTTTTGGCTTTTGTGAATAATGTTTCTGTGAACAGGGGTGTTTCCCTACCTACTTTGGGGCTATTCTTGAATCTTGGCCTCGGCTGGGTCTGTGGGCGTGGAGTAGGGGTAATGGCAGAGGGCGGGTATGGCATAACCTTGCATAGAGGGCCTGACTCTGTGAAATCAGTGGCTACTCAGCTATCATAAGCCTGGCATGGTAGTACCTGTTTGAAATCCCAGTCCCGGGCACAGAGAGTTCAAGTCCAGCCAGGGCTACATAGTTAGTTTCTGGATAGCCGGATCTATATAAATCCCCCATCTCAACAAAACAAAGCCAATTCTTAAGGCTTGGGGGCTCCTGGAACCAGCACCTGCTGGAGGGTATTCCAGATTCCCTTCCCCTCAGCACCCAGAATGAACTGTTGAGTTTCTGGTTCTCTCTGTAGAAGGGTATCTATCTGTAGCTTACCATGAGCTGGCGTAGGCCTTGTTAGGAACGGGGGAAGTGTGGGTGGAGCACCCATGAGCCTGGGATTGGTCAGATGACCACAGAAGAGCTGGATTCCCAGGTTAGGGTTGGTGATTATGTTATAGGACCAAGTAAACTTCCAAAGTCCTGACTTAACACAGAGAAGGCTGCCTCTTGTGTCCATTGCAGGTAGGCAGGGTTCTCTGTGCCATGTGGTTAGTCAGGGACCTGACTGATGGAGACTTGGTTGTCTGGAACCCTGGCCTCCAAGCCCATGACCTCAGGGGATAAGGAAGAGTGGATTATGCGTGGTCACTCACTGCTGTAGTCTGACCTCCACTTAAATTTTGGTGGCCAGAACTGATCGCGTGGCCTTGTCCACCTGCAGAACAGCTGGAAAACAGTGATCCTGAGAGCATCCAGGAGAGGAGAATGGGATATTGCTGAGTGCTGGTCATGTTGGGCATACCGGGGCCATGACAGTTATATGAAGGAAGAAGGCCCTCAAGCCCACTCTGTGACGGGGGTGATCCTGGCAGGTGGGTTTCTGTGTCGCTGGGCTGAGCTTTTTACTGTCATTGCCTCCTGGAATCCTCACAATGAACTTGTTCCATTTCATTATTGAGGAAGCTATAGCTTCAGGCCACAGACTCAGCCAAGGCCACCTGCTTCTGTGCTTGCCACCTGTGCTGGGCCTGATTAGAGGTGACAGGGCCACAGGAAGTGGGTGGATATGCCTGTGTGTGCGCCGCACGTGTGTAAGGACCTGGGCTTTGCTTTGTCTGGGCTCAGACCTCACCTGTCTTTGCCTCCACATCCCCAAAAGGTAATGCCACTGTCAATCTGAGTGAATCTTCTTGTCTCTCTGAAGCAGCAAAATCACTGTCATTCTGGAGCCAGGGGAGGGCATGCAGTGAAATTTGAAGGACCTCTTTTAGTTCTATTCAGTAGAAAAAGAAATTTCTTTAAAGGTTGGGAACTGAGTCCAGGTGCTTGCTATGCTAGGCAATGTCTCACCACTGAGCCAGAGCCTCCGCTTCAATGGTAGAGTTCCCTTTAAGGTCTGGGTGGGGAGCCAGCAGCTGGAACTGGATGCCATAGAGAGGCTTCCTAGACACAGTGGGCACAAGTGTCTTTGTGTGTGAGGGTGTGCAGGAGTAAACAAGTTGAGGATGCCTTTGTTGACTTCTGTAGGGCAGTGTGGACGTGTGGAGCCCTGTGCCTTTGGGGACTCTGTCCTGGTGACTACTGCTCTCGAGCTCTTACTGACTCCTCTCACCCTCAGGTGACTTTTCCATGAACTGCCCCTTACTGCTTCTCAGCACCAGATTGAGAATAATTTAATTTTTCATGAATACCCTAAGGACTTATGAAACCATTTAATGGGCGAGGGGCTCTGAGGGAGTACATTGCAGGCAGGTGATAAAGAGCCTTTGGATTTGAAGATCATCATCACAGTGGTCTCTTGACTCCCCCATTATGCCTCCTGGCTGCTTGCCCCTTTGTGGCTTTGTAGCTGAACATTTTCCACTGGAGACAAGGTCAGAAGAGAAATCAAACCAGTCCATGTTTCCTACTTGTTACTTCTTACTGAGAAAGGTTCAGAAGGGACTGTTAGCTCTAATGGGGTTAGAATTCCTAAAGGTTTGTCAGAGCAACCTTCTACTCCTACCCCTTAAATAATCAAATCGGTTGTCCTGAGGAGAGCTTAGGAAGCTTTTTAGGAGTTGTGACAGACAGCCAGCAGCTTCTGAGCATGTGCAATGTGAATCCTGCCCCCAGTGCCAGAGTAACAGGGTTTACAAACCAAAGCTGTTTTTGCCTTCTAGTCTCCTGCCACCTAGTGGAGAAAACAGAACATGCCAGCCGCAGCGGACAAATGACGCTGTATAGATAGATTTATTGCTGTTATTTTGGTCTGATTGACCAAATGATTTATTGTCTGCGAAATGTCCTCCTTATCGAGTGTCTCTCATTGTTCTCCAGGAAAAAGTAAACATCCCAGGTACAGATGAGGAATTGGAGATGCCAAGAGAGCGAGGAATTTACAGAAAACGTGTAGAGCTGGGACCTGGATCAGGTCTGTCAGATCCCAGTCTTGGTCTGGGTCTCATTGACCAGGCTGCAGTAATGGAGCTGGGGTCAGCTCCTACCCCTGCATCTAGCATGTGATGTCTTATGATGTGTTTGCTGATTGGCAGGATTGTTCACACATGCTGTAAGCTTCCCTTCCAATATGCAAGGAAGGACATATGTTTGGTAGTGTCTGTCCTATCTGCTCAGTACACATGTAACTGCGTCTCCTACAGGGTAATTGGGATATATGTGTGTGTGTGTGTGTGTGTGTGTGTGTGTTGTGATGTTGCATGCCTATAATCCTAGCACTCAGCAGGCAGAAGCAGGGGATCGTAAAATCAAGGCCAGTCTGGACTATATAATGAGACTCCACTTCTACAAAAGAGATCTAGGAACTGGTGGGATGGTTCAATGGGGTAAGAGCACTTGCTACACAAGCATGAGGACCTGAGTTTGATCCCTGGTGCCCATGTGAAAAGCCAGGAGTTGCTGCACACACCTGTAACCCTAGGGTGGCAGCCGTGGGGGTGGGGATTAGAGACAGGAGAATCACAAAGACCTGCTGGCCAGTCTAACTGGAAAATGTGACCTCCAGGCTCAGCGAAAGACCCTGCCTCCAGGGAATAAGGTAGAGGTACACATGCTTGGGTACCTGCCTGTGTGTCTGTGTGCACATGACACAGATGTATTTCAGAGAAGTTGGGAATTTTAGTTTGCCTGAGAAGGGAATTATATCAGAGCATAAAGAAAAATCAGACTTAGTTCGAAGAGCAGGCTTTAAGTTGCAGCTCGGTTGTTTCTTACCTGATGGCCTTGGTTGACGGCTGCCTCAGTTTACGTCCCGGTTATGTACAAAGGGGTAGATAAAGCAGAGTGACAGTACTCTCACAGCCTGCCTGGCTAGCAAGGATCAGATGAGCTCCTGGCTGTAGGCTTGCTGTGTACACTAACACGGTGCAGATTCCAGTCAGCATTTTTGTCCATCCTCAGAGCTTGGAAACTGGTGAAGATATTCCCTCTTCTACCCAGAGCCAGTTGGCATACCTCCTTCCCAAAAAGAGATTCCTTTTTGTCTCTGACTTTGGAGCCTTGGCTTTCTCCAAGTGGCCACGGTCTCTGCCTTCCCTTCCCAGAGGAATCCTGGAGGTGGATGATCAGATCACCATCTCCATGGCAACCAGAGAGGTCCTTCTCCACTCCCACAGAGGGCCTGGAGTCTGTTCCCAGCAGTGGGGGCAGAGACAGAAAGGAGAACTCCAGTGACATTAGCCACACATCTGTCGGTAAGCTGCCACGTGTCTTTGGCCAGGTGACCAGCTGCCCCTGTGCTGATTTAGTGCTTAGATGAAGATGGGTGCCCTTCTGTGCTCCAGTTAGTTGCTGCGTGCTGACTCAAGGGACCTGGGTGAAGGAGCCATGGGCTACCCTCATGCTTGGTCACAGTATACGATCAGGTCAAAGCAAAACTCCTTCTGTCCACTGCCTCCTTCTCTGTCCCCAGGCAAACCCTGAATCCCTTAAGACTTGTGCAAGCCCTGCCTCTTACCCCCAGCCTTCCCCCTGCTTAGGGAGTTGATAGTGTGCTGAGCTGACAGTGCTGCGGAAGGCATCGGAGGGTTGCTTCAAAATCTGAGCTCCAGGCCGGGCCTTTAATCCCAGCACTTGGGAGGCAGAGGTAGGCGGATCTCTGTGAGTTCGAGACCAGCCTGGTCTACAAGAGCTAGTTCCAGGACAGGCTCCAAAGCCACAGAGAAACCCTGTCTCGAGAAACCAAAAAAAAAAAAAAAAAAAAATCTGAGCTCCATTGGGCTTGCGGAATCTTATCTTAACCTGGTGGATTTCTGCTTTTCTAGAATTGCCAAGGGTCTGGCAGTATTAACAGCCCTGGTGTTCCAGCTGCCCACATGGATTCAGCTTGAGTCTCTGGGATGGAAACTAGTTACCAGGAACTTCCAGCACATGTGAAGTTAGGAACTTATGTCTTAAAAACTCAGCATATGAACCACAGTGGTCCTTGATGCCTTCCTCCACACTGAGGCTACTTACGGGAGGGTGATCATTTGCAACTGATGGAAGTTTGCTGTGACCTTCTCAGCTGTCAGTTTCACCAAAGCCCTGGTTTTTGTAGTTTAAGAACCAGGAGATCCTTGAGGGCACGCATCGCTGGGATGCAGTCAGGGTTGTACTGATAATAGCTGTTTATTTAGTGCTTGCCCTGGGTATTGTATATATTTTTCCCATTACAAGTCCATGAAAATTTGATGAGCATTGGGTTTAGAGATGTATACATAGTTTCCCGGCACTTGGGAATGCAGAAGCAGCAGGACCAGGAGTTCAAAGCCCATCTTGGCCAAATAGCAAGTTCATGGCCAGCCTGGGCTGAATGAGACCCAATCTCAAAAGAAAAAAGTAACTAGGAATGTATTTTAAAAATTAAAAAACCCACACAAATTGATTAAAGTGCCCTTGAAAAGAAAACAGAAGGGTGCTGGAGAGATGACTCCATGATTAAGAACACTGTTGCTCTTGCAGAGGACCTGGGTTTGGTTCCCAGCACCCACATAGTGGCTTACAAACGCCTCAAACTCCAGTTTTAAAGGATCTGACATCCTTTCCTGACCTCCACGGGTGCCAGGCATGCACATAGTGCACATACATACATGATGTAAGCAAAATACATGTACATAGAAATTGAATACTCAGGAAGTGGAGACAGAAGGACCAGAGAGGCTTCAGGTCATCCTCAGCTACATAGAAGGAGGTTGTGCAAGACCCTATATTAAAGGAGGGGAGGAAGAGAAAAGTAAAGCAAGGCTCATGAAGTGAGTACAGATATTATTAATCATCTCTTTTACAGATGGGAAAACTGAGGCACTGCATGGTTAAGTAGCAAGTCCAAAGTTTCATGGCTGGTAAGATTGAGAGTAGAAATGGTGTCTGATTCCATAGCCTGTGCCCTTGACCACTGCGTTGTCCCAGCCTCTCCGCCATCATTTATGGGACAGCAGGTCTGAGAGGAGGTGGCTTGTGCCAGGAGAATACCTCATCTTGATGTTAGGCCATGGCCAAGGGCTCCAAGTGTTATCACCTGTTCAGTGCAGGTCCCTTGGGCTCTGTAGGTGCCAGCCCCCCACTCTTCTATGTTCCCTGGCTGTCACCTTCGCCATTTTCTATTTACCACACCAAGTTCTTGAATGTCATTCTGTCAGCCACTCTGTTGTGTGGGCATTGTCCTTATCTCACAGAGAAACACTGAAGCTTAGAGAGGCTGTGACTCAAAGAAACCCAAAGCCAACCAGCTGGTAATCTACATCTGGTGTTTAAATCCAGGCTCCCAGCTTCGTGGAAGCTCAGCTTTGGCATGGGCAAGAAGACACTGGATTGTTTGTGTGCCTTGGGAACTGGCTCTCCATCAGGGTAGAGGGAGCCAAGGACAAGCCAGTAGCAGAGTGGGACAGGAGACTGTGAAACTGGGTTTGCATTTGATGGACTTGGGGGTTCTGTAAAGACTGTTCTATTAGAGCAGATGGTAGGAAGGAACTCTGGTTACCCATGAGGCTACTCCTGCCCCCAGGAGGCGGACAGAAGTCCAAGCGTTTCTCGGGCTCAGAAGCAAGCCCTGTGTTAGTAGGAGAATGCAGACATTCAGAACACAGTGTCCATTTGGAGCAGTATGATGCAGGGGCGGGTGGGCCACTCAGTGCTCAGAGGCTGTGGATTCTGTCATAGCCTCCTTCCTGACCCTGAAACTCTGCCACCTCGAGACGTCCTGAGCTCAGAGTGACCAGCCCAGACTTAACCTCTGACCTCATTTTAGACCTCTGTTCTGCCGTTTAGTTTGGGGACTGGGAAGTGGCTGCTCACTTGACAGGAAGAAGGATCTAGCACCTCTGGCAGCCTCTGCCTAATAAGACTGTTGTCTGTACCCTGCTCCCCTGGAGTGGGCAGCAGCATAGCCTCTGGCTCTGCTTTAGTTCACCTGCTCAGCTCAGACTGTAGAGGGAAGGGCAAGAGCAGAGAGACCCACCCAGAAGGGGTGTCTCTGAGAACATATGCTTCTCAGGCCAGCTGGGAGTAGTGCTAAGAGGTGAACTCTCCTCAGGGAGAGCCGACAGGAATTTCTGCTGGAGTGGATGTGGGTGTGTGAGAACCTGGATGACTGGCAGGAGGATGATACCTGTGGCTGAGTCAGGGAAGCTGTGATACAGCAGCTGCGTAGCACTTTGGTTAGATGTCTTACATTGGGATGTCTGTTAGACATTGAGCTTGAACAGGCAGGCACTCTGCGTAAAGGAGGAGACGTGGGCTGAATATATATCTGAGCGTTGTCAGCATTAGAAGGTGTTTCAGAGTAGGAGACTGGGTGAGGGTGCAACGCATTGGGAAGAAGTCCTAAGTTTCCAAGTTCTCAAGTCCTGGGCTAGGGAGACAGGAGCACTCAGCTCCTGTCCTGAGATAAGTGTTGGGTCAGGAGGACTAAACACCTGGAACAATTTGTGGAAACCAAATGGAAGGAGAAGTGGTCCACCACCCTGAATGCTGCTGGTTTAAGTGAGGACTGAGCTTTGACCATGCTTTGATCTAAGGACCTCCCCTCTGGATGTTAGGTGAAAGTTGTTGCCTGTTTCTTCTTGGGTTCTAACTTTATTCCTCCCCAGGGCATGGGTCAGTGGTGAAGACTGATCCTGGGCTCTGATACAGTTTAGTTTCAGCCTAGTCTCCACCTTGGTTTCTGACCCCAAGACCAGTTGTTGCAGCTGTCATATTTAATGCAGTAAGGGACTAGGATCCTGTCTTTGTAGGTTTACTGTCAGATCCGTATCTGATGTACCATCCCACCGCTGTCCTTGCAGAGGCCAGGGAATAGCCACTGAGCATCATCTAGCTGAGTCTAGCCTACGTCCATCTTGGGTTGGAGCTTCATCTCATCTGCCTCAGAGAGCAGAGCTATGGCGTCTGAGCTCACTTCCTCTTCCTCCCAGCATTCTGTTCTGTTTACTCCACCTACCTATGTTCTAACCTATCAGGCCAAGCAGTTTCTTTATTAATTAACCAATGAAAGCAACGGATATATGACACTCCCACATCAATATAAGCAACATGCGGATCAAGATAAGGAAAGTTCCCATCACCCATGAAATATCCTTTGGGCCTCTCCCAGTCAGCACACTGCCTGCCTCCAGCCCTGGGTTTCATTTGTTCTTAAATTCTGTGCCACAGAGTCCTTTACTGTGTACTTTCCTGTCAGGCTGTTTCTGTTCCTCATGGTGTCTGTCAGGTGGACCTTTGTGGATGAAATGAAGTGGCAGGTTCAGTGCTGCACAGTGTGAACCACAGTGTATAAGGTCGCAGAAGCTCCTGGGGCAGGACAGCTCTCTGGCAGGTTCAGTGCCGCACGCACGGTGTGAACCACAGTATGTAAGCTTTGGTTGCAGGAGCTCCTGGGGCAGGACCACTCTTTTGCTGTTGCTCTGGTAGGACCGATGGTTATAGGCTTGGGCTTTTCTTCATGCTACTTCCTGCCCATTTGCCCCCTATTGGTTCCCAGGTAGAAAATAAATGTATAGCTTTTATTATTACTTAGTTAGCCTTGATGTCACCCCTGTTGGGATATCAGGGCCACTCTGCACCTGGAATTTTACCCTGTACCTGTAAGTTCTTAGGTCCCCAGAAGAGGAAGAGAAGACCCCACACCTTTTTTCAGCGTGAAACTTGAAGCCTCAAGTGTTTATGTCTAGCTATGCCTTTTGGTCCTTGGTTCAGGACAGCCTCAAGCCAAAATTGTACACAGTGATCTCCCCCAGTGGGCACTTGAGGTAGGAGGAATGAAGTCTAGCCACTTGGGTGAACTTACCGCTCACTGGCCAGTTCTCTTCATTGTATGAATTAGTGTTTGAGGGCCTGTCATCTGGCATCTCTCAAGTATACTGGTTTCATTACAGGCTGAAAATAGAGTAGCTCACATTTGTAGGTGATGTCTTCTCTGAGTGGCACAGGATTCTGCCTGCATAGTGACTCCACACGGGAGCGTGTGTCTGAGAGGTAGCTATGTTCTGTAAAACCACGGCTGGGGTCCCTGGGCCAGTGGGCTTTCTCAGCAGAGCCCCCAGTCCTGCCCCACCTCCAGCTTGACTCAGGATGTAGTCTGTGCCCCCTTCTGTCGTGCCATTCCCCTCACTCCCTTGCTCACTCAGTGTTCCAGCCATGGCGGCTATTTATACTCCTCTTAAGGGGCCCTGCTGTCTCATACTTGTGCCGTTGCCAAGCCTCCTCCTTGCCTAGAGCTCTGCTCCCGGCCCCCACCCACCTGACAAGCAACCACACATTGTTCAAGAGTCAATTAATAATATTAACAGTAGCAGCTAAGATTTATTGGGTGCTTGCTATGTGCTAGGTGCTGCGTACATATCATCCAGCTGAATCCCCTTACTGTCCCTCTTTCCAGTCACTCAGCCAGTATTGTTGAGAAGTGGCTACCTGGTGCTAGGCACAGAGAGGTTTGAGAAGCGACAGAGAATGAATGGGATCTGAGTCTGACCTCTCCATCCCTTGCTCTCGGGAAGTGATAATCCCTCAAGTATTTGATCCTCTCCCCCTTCTTCTCTGCTTTACCGTGCCTGGGAATTTCATTGTCTTCCTTTACTGGGAGGTGAGGGTGTCACTTAGAAATGTGTTCATTTTATGTCTAGGGCTTTCATTTCCTGCTTAGCAAGCAATGAGGTGGACCTGCTGATTGTCGTTGGCTCGGTAGCTCACAGCTCACAGTCATCACTTTTCTCCCATGGCAGCAGTATGGCTATCCTGGCTCCTGTCATCATCGCATCTAAGTCCAAGGTGAACAGTCAAACCAAAGGTCTTTCAGATTCTAATGGGCCAGATAGTGATTGCTTCTTCTTGTAGTAGAGGCAAAAACGTAGACATCTTTCTGAGAATAAGGTCCATTTCTGCTTCATATAAACCAAGCAGGGAAGAAGAGATGATGGAAAGCTAGCAGTGTTTGTTAGTGTCCTGGGGGCAGCAGGACCACAAATTAATTCCTTCCAGGTTTCCAGAACCTGAATGCTCAATAATGGGTTTTTTCCTTATAATTTGCTTTTTTTTTTTTTTTTTTTTTTGGTTCTTTAAATGGACAGGGAGGGGCACAAGGTCCTGTTTAGTCCAGGCTGATCTTGAACTCATGATTCTGCTGCCCTAGTCTCCTAATTCTACTGTTATAGATGTGAGTCATTATGCTCAGTTTCTATAATCATGTTATATGTAGTCTCCCCAGCTTTGTGGACACATCAGACATGCTACCATGCTTCTGTTATTCTTTTCACTTAACATGATGACATATGTCACCCACATAATGTTAAGTGGTTGTACATTAGTCTGTCTTGAAGACATATCATAATTTATTTAGCCAGTTCCCTATACTTAATCACTCAGATTGTTTTAAATATAATTTTGCAATCATAAACAGTTTTGTAAGTCTATCCAAAATTTTTTAAAAATTTTAATTGTATGAGTGTGTTTTTTGGTTGTTTTGGGGTTTTTATATTTATGTTGCTTTTTGAGACAGGGCCTCATTATTTGCTCTGGCTGTCCCAGAACCCACTATGGTCTCAAACACAACAGAGATCGCTTGCTTCTGCCTCCCTAGTGCTGGGATTAAAGTTTACGCCACCATACTTGTCCTTGTATGGGTGTTTTGCCTGCATGCCTGGTGCCCACAGAGACCAGAAGAGGATGTCAGATCCCTGGACCTGGACTGGTTGTGAGTTACCATGTGGGTGCGGGGACTCAAGCCTAGGCCCTCTGGAAGAGCAGTCAGCACTCTTAACCACTTAGCCAACTCTCCACAGCCCCATGCAAGTATATTTTATGAGTATTTATAATTAATTATATATTCTTATCTTAGGGCACAGTTTTGAATTATGCTGGGAAGTTGGAGCAGTTAAACACACCTTCAGGATCTCTGCGAGTGTTCCCTTTACAGCTCTGGGCTTTATTAATTAATACTATTCTTTTGTGGTGCTGGCCTTCACCCTCAGGGCTTCACACATCCTAGACAAGAAGCCTATCATTATTTTTAAGTTCTTGTTAATTTGATAGGAAAATTACACCAAGGCGGAAGGGAAAGTAGGTTGCGTTTTCTTTTATTGCAGTGAGGTTAACCTTTAAAAAGAGTATCTCTGGCCATTTGCTGTTCTATTTTAAGTTTTTTTTCTCCTTTCCCTAGCTCATTAGAATATGATGTAATTATCCTTTTCTCATCAGTTTGTAAAAGTGCTTTATCTACTTGGAAACACACGGAAGTTCATAGGAGCTGACTTTGAGGGCTAAAGAGGTCTCCTTGATGGACAAAGAGCCGAGGACAGGGTTTTAGGAGCCATAGCAGCAGGTGCGGTGGTCTAGGGGTGGTACGGGGATGAGGATTCATGGAATGCTTTTCCTGCTATATACATTATCACAATACTGGTGGCTTTAAGCCACAGAAAGTCATCTTCATTGTGCGCATTATAGGCCCCAGATCAGGGCCTGTTGGGAAGCCCTTTCTTCCAGGCTTCAGGGGTCGAATTCCTGCATGATCCTCTCAGCTAGTGCTGGCTGTACGTGTTCCCTCCCTGTCTTCAAGGGTCTGTTCTGTCTCCTAAGGACTTCAGGGGACTTAGTTCCTATAGGGTTCATCCAAGATGATTTTGTTTTGCGATTTTCAACTTGATGACGTCTTCAAGTATCTTTTCTTTCAATTAAGGTTATATTTACAGGTATCAGGGTTTAAGACTAGACTCTCCAGCCATATATTCAGACAGTTATAGGAACTGAAAATGATCTGATACTACAGGGCAGGAGGTGACCATGTAAAGGGGAGGCAGATGTGTACCACGAGGAGTCTTCAGCTGAGGCTGTTTGAGCCATTGGAGTTGGCAGAGAACTGTGAGGTGTGATTGGGTTTTGGCTTGGCTGCCGTGGGGAGAAAATTATTGGCAAGAGTGGGGATTTGAGGAGATTCATGCAGACTGGGAAGGGGAGGAGTCTGGAGAGACGTGAAGGTCTCCCATCATCTGCTGAACTAACCTCAGGTTAAAGTTGGTGACTGGAAGATAGGTGTCCAGGGAGTAATCAGAGATGGATATGCAGTCCAGATCTCTCGGCGGAGAGTTAAAATAATGGGAGAGGACACAGAGGAAAGGGTGGCAGTGATCTGGGGAGCACTGGCCCCTGTCCTGTCATTTTATTATGAGAACTATCAGACGTGGAGAAAGGTTGAGGGCATCACACACTGAACAGCCCATTTACTGCTAGCTAGAGTCCGTACTTACTCATGGCTGCCCCCTTTCACATCGATCCATCTCCTGTCCCATTCCCTCTTATGTTTTATGTATTTCAGAATTGTAGATGACTCCTTCAGCCTGGCGTATCATTAACGAGTGTTCAGTATTTAGTGAACTGCATAAATATTAACTGTACTAAGATTCAGTAAATTCTGGTGATTGCATCTGTCTTTGTACCTCAGATCCCTGCCAAGATAAGGGATGGTTCCATTGGCCCAGAAGTACCTTTGTGCCTACTGTCTTATTAGCTCCTGTCCACACCCCATGCCCACAGGCCACCGGTGTTTTTATAGTTAGTATTTCCAAACATTGGTCAGCTTTGTCTGTACTGAAACATTATACATGCCGAAACATTCAAGCTGTGCACTTGTACTTAGCGTCATTCACTTAGCATAGTATGTTCAGAAATCACTAATACAGTTCCTTTCTGTTCCCTGATGGTAGTCTATTTTAAGAGTCTATACGGAACAGTAGTTTTTAAGAGATGGGTGGTGAAAGACTTCACCAAGGAGATGAAGAACAGTGAAGGTGGTAGGAGAAACTAAATATAGTAGTGGTTCAGATAACGTGGACTTCTCTTTCCCTCCCCACTCCCAAGCCCCCTCACTTCTTGATTCTCATTTTATAAAAAAGAAGTCTCAGGGTAGATCATTCCAGAGTCAAAAGGTGGCTTCATTATCTCATTAGTGACTCAGACTCCTAGTATTCTGTTCTGCCATCTTCAGTTCTGTCTTCATCTTCAAAGTCATCTCATGGTTTAGCATGGCTGCTGCAGTTCCAGCCATGCACACTGGCAACAAAAGGAAGAAAAGTGAGGGCAGGGGGCAGTGTACTTCTTACCATTATTATTATTAAATTATATGTGTGTGGTGTGTTGTATACTTGTTTTGTGTGTGTACATGTGTGCCAAAAGTCCAGTTCAAATGCTTTTGCTTTGACACTCTCCACTTTTAATTTTTTTTTTTTTTTTTTGAGACAGGGTTTCTCTGTAGCTTTGGAGCCTGTCCTGGAACTCCCTTTGTAGATCCACTTTTAATTTTTTAAAATTTGTGTGTGTGTGTGCATGCGTGCATGGGTATGCCAGAAAATGGCATTAGATCCCCTGGAGTTGGTTGTAAGCTGCCTGACATGAATGGTAGACACTGAACTTGGTGTTCCAGAAGAGCAGGTGTATACACACACACACACACACACACACACACACACACATACACACTCTTAATCTCCTGTCTTCATGCACACCATGTACCAGTGCTGAGGTCACAGGCATGTGCCACCATCCCTGTGTACTTGGATGGCAGGCATTTTACCAACTGAGCCATCTCTCCAGCCTCTTTAACCAAAAGCAGCCATCTTCAAAGTCTCTAACGTCCACCTAACACTCCTACCTTTAGACAGGGTCTTTCTATGTATTCCAGGCTGGTCTTGAACTTGTAATGACTCTCCTGCCCTGACCTCCCAAGTGCTAGGGTTCTGGTCTAGGCTATTATGCCCAGCTATTCCTCTTGTTCATTAGTGAGGACTTAATTACATGCTACTAAGAAATGTGGTCCTTTACCAGCCACCGAGCGTAGTGCCACTCTGAATACCGTGGGGTTTCTGCTACCAAGAGGGGAAATGGAGCTGACTGTCAGCAACTGCATTGTCTCACTTTCTTTTTAGACTAGTGGCCAGGCTACAGCCACTTAGTGTTCTCACCTGTGGCCTTCAGAGACCGAAGCTCGTCTGTGCCTGATGGGTTTCTTTTTCAGCCCTCTACTCCCCTAGAGTGTTGATTTCTCCATCCTTTTATGTATCCCTTTTCCTAATAGAAGCGTCCCATGCTCCCAGCATTTTATGAAAGGCACGAACAAGAAAGGAATGACCTAGAAATGCTTGTATAGGACCTTGGGCCAGTACCCGTGTCTGTACCCTGTGCTCCTCTCATTGGTCAACCTATCCCATGAGGAGGGCCAAAGGCAGGGTAACTTCAAACAGGACAGGATAGCCCTTGAAGACTCAGAAGGACCCAGGGTCAGATCCTTACCTTGCTCTTAGGCAGATGTCTGAGGCCCAGTGACCTCTTCTGTGAGTACTGCCTTGAAGTGGTTAGATTGACCAGGATTTGGCCGGGTCTGATTGTGCACACGGAGGAGTGGCTGCCAGAGACCTGGGAGATGCCAGGTATTGCATTAGAAGTGAACCAGGACATATTCTCTTTTGGCCTATATGTGAACTCTGCCCTTAGGTAATACCTTCATTCCCCTGCTGCCCAGTTGGGTCAGGCCAGCTGTTGGCTAGACCAGGTGTACCATAGTCCATTTGCCCACACTCTTAGCTTCAGCATGACCAGGGAGATCCAGAGCTCCTGTAGGAGTAAAGAGGTCTGTGGGTTTTCGTGTACACGCCTGTCCTGAGGAGATACGGCCTATGTCCCCAGACAGCTTAATGGGCATCTGCTAAGCCCAGGGATAGGAAGTCAGCAGAAGCAGGTGCAGAGAGCCCAGGGGAAGCTATCGACTGCCAACAGCCAGACTGGACCGAGTATAGCCGTGGCCTGCCTGGCGCTGCATTGACCTGGTGACACCATTCTCAGGCTGCTGGCTGCCTGTGGGCTGGTGTGTTATGACAGAGGAGGAGGAGCCAGGGCCCCCACAGAGAGCTTGACTCACTGGGGCCTTCCTGGCTTAGACCTCGGGTCTGAGATGGATGGTGCATCCTTCTTATTCACTCAGCTACTCCTGCTTTCCAAGAGCCTGCTGTGTGTCATTTGTGGGTGCTGGGCACTTGGCCACAGCTGAAACACTCAGTTCTTGCCCCTGAGGCTTCCGGGAGGCCAGGTGCTATTGGTAAACTGGGTTCCCAGGGAGAACATCCTGGAGGAAGTGATGTCTGAGCAGATAATGGGACAGGCCCAGCCAGGCTCCTCTGACATACTGGCCACAGTCCCAAAACCCAGGTCTCTGCCAAGGTTTGGGAACCATATGACAAATTCCTGTGTTTTCAACAGGTCCAAGGTGCAGGGCACTGGCTGCCAGCAGTGACTCCAAGGCTCCCTGTTTGCGTTCCTCTGTGAGACATGGTGCCAGCTCCTTCTGGCCCCTCCTCACTTAGGACTCCTTCCCTGAACCAGGGTTCAGGTTGGAGGAGACCTTGCATCTTGCTTACAGCAACCCCACTGTACTCTCAGATATCCCGATAGTGGACTGGGATGTTAGGAACAGCAACACCCAATTCCCCGGCTGGGAATGGTGCAAGGGTCTTAGTGAGGCCATCCTGTAGCTTTTGTGCAAACCCTGGTGGCCTAGCTTACTGCCCCCAGGAGGGCATCTGTGTGGGCGCTGGAGCTTGTGTAGCACTGGGAGGGGTTAATACAGCTTTTCTTTCTGTCCCCTTCCCTCCCTCCTGCTCTGAAGGAAACTGCGTTGGAATTGTAGACTTAAGTACTGGCTTTTGAGGAGACTGCTGCTCACCCAGTCCCTGCCAGGCCTGGGCACAGCCCTCTCTCCCACGCCTGCCTTCCTTGGGCTCTGTCCTGCTTGCAGGGTCTCATTCAAAGGACTGAGGGCCTCCTAGGGCACACTTTCTGGGTCCTTTCTACCCCCAAACCTGCCCTGCTCACCCCCTAGGGATTGAGCTCAATGTGCAATGGTACCCAAGGAGGAGGGGCCGAGGAAGTGACATCGCTTGGCCTGCCCCCACCTCCTTATTCCCTATAAAAAGCAAAATGGTGACTCAGAGAGAAGTTGGAATCGTCCTGCCTCCTTCTCCCACTGTTAATTTTTAGACGTGGAATTAGGCAGGAGGCAAGGGAAACACAGATCCACATACGCAGCTGACATGCTATTAGGCGGGTGGCGACAGCAGCTCCGCTCCTCCCTGACTCCCAGCAGCCTCTGACGGACTCAGCAGAGCCTGTGTCTGCTGGAGCTCCCACCCTCCTCCTCAGGCCTGGCTGTGGAGCCCCTGCCCTGGCCCAGGGTGCATGGTGCAGCAGAGACCATGGCAGCTGGGGGCCGGCGCCGGCGCCCACTGCGCTACCAGTCCCTGGCAGCCTTGGTGGAAGACTCTCAGTGGCCTTTCTTGTTCCTTGTCTCAGACTTCAGCTACGGTGCCGAGGACTACGACGCAGAGGGGCATGAGGAGCAGAAGGGGCCCCCTGAGGGCTCGGAGACCATGCCATACATCGACGAATCACCCACCATGTCGCCCCAGCTCAGCGCTCGCAGCCAGGGTGGTGGGGACAGCATCTCACCCACCCCACCTGAGGGGTTGGCACCTGGGGTAGGTACTCCTGTTTCCTCTTCTGGGGAGGGGAGGGGAGATAAGACAACTTGTGTGAAAAGTGGGCCAGGGTCTGCTTAGGACAGTGTTAGCAGTGGGGCTGGGGGAGGGTGGGCCTGGACCCCTAGTGTCCTGTCATGTATGTCCTCTTCTGCTACCCCTCCCCTGCTCTGCCAGCTGTTGATTCTGCCCTGGGCACCCTCATTCCCCTTTCAGCATCTCTTAGTCTCTCAACAGGATGGGGAGGGGACCCTGGAAGGACCAGACTTTTCTCTTTGTACCTGGCTGAATGCACAGTGGCCTGTGGGGACGAGTGACCCACAAAGCCAGGACTGGTGGGGTAAAACATGGTGCTTCTGTAGTGTTCCCCAGGGCTGAGAGCTTCCAGCCTTGTTCCATTCCACAGGAAAGGATAAGCCTGAGATGCCTATCTTCCCTGCTTCCCGGAGAGGCAGGGGGTCCCTCTCAGAAACCTTTTGAAAGAAAGATTAAGTACACTTTGACAGGGCAGGGAGATAGGAATGTGTGTGTGTGGGGGGGGGATTGTAGTACTTAGAATTAGTGCTGTTCCTGGTGACAGGGACTGACATTGGGCACTCATGAGTGTGCGTATCTGAAATACATGAACCAGCCAGGCAGAGAGATTCCCTGGGGCTCTTTTTCTGGAGTTGGGGGAAAGAATCATAGCCGTTTGTTTTGGTGGTGGGAGCTCGGTTTCATGGGTCCGTGGTCCAGCTTGTCCAGGTATTTGTGGGGTTCTCTTTCTTCTCTGAAGCCCTCAGGGAGCATTAGCCATGCTATGCAATGCATTTCCCTTCTCTAAATGCCTAACCCCTCCACCCCACCTGGAGACTGCCTGGACTCTACCATTTGGAAGAACCCCTGCTCCTTTCTACCCTCTGCAGGCTCTCACCCCCTCTTCACACACTGGGGTGGCTGCTATAGCCTTTGGCAACAAGGGCCTTGGCAACCAGCATCCCACTTGGGGGAAGCCACATTGTTGCCATAGCAACAAAGGCCTAGGCAGAGCTCAGCGGCTGCCAGGTGGTGCAAGTTTGGGAAGGGATGGTGGGGGGCAGGTAAGAGGTGGAGGGGATGGGTGTGGGTGTTGACCAGCCTCAGGCTCCCCACAGCCAACATTCTTGGGTGTTGTTGCCCTAAGGAGGGGTGGTGGATTAGAGACAGCCATTTTGGCCGTGTCGAGGCAGTGTTTGGACCAATGGAGGAGAGGCTGTTCTGCGATTTGGACTCAGGCCAACCAGGAGAAAGAAGAGAGAGAGAACTCTGGCTCCCCATCTCTGCCTTCTGTGGTTGTATGTCAGTGGGGTTTAGATCTCGCCTAGGGACTTAGCCCATAAGTCCCACTGTAAGCAGGTGCACGATGATGCCCTGTGTAACCTCCACGTGGGGCCTGGCCTCCCTCTTGTCTCTGCCGTTGTCTCCCTTCCTCTCCTTCCCTTGACTACCTTGTAGGAGCATTCATCCATGGGTATTCGGATTCCCTGGTGAAAAGTCCTGCCCATGCTCTATGCATAGCAGGACCATATATATCCCTGCCTTGTGTTCTTTGCTCTGGGTAGCAGCTTCACTTTGTTCCCATTGTTCTTGGTGGTCAGAAGGGAATAACTTGAGTGGAAGATTTTGAAATGTTGAATATTTTACAGAGAGAACAGTCATCTGAAGTACTTGGGGCCCTCAGTACCAGTTTGCACTGCATTGGATAGATAGGGAGATCACCGATGCCAGTTGGGAATGGCTGGGACAGTTCTAGCTGCAAGCTGCTCTGCTCCTGCCTGCCTGCCCAGCTATAACCCCTGCCTGCCTGGAGCTAGCTTCCTTTCTGCTTTTTCTGTTGCATTACTGGCCCCACCTAGTGGACCCTGCAAGTATTGCCATTTGCAATAGGGTGCCTGAAAGGTATAAACCCCCTTTCCCAGTACTTAGGGTGGTTTGTTTTTGTTTTTTAAAAGGTGTGTTCATGTGCCCCCCCCTCATGTTCCTGCTACTTGGCTGTGCTCACTTGGCCAGGCAGTCTCCTCCCCTGCCAGACTTCCTGTTAGGAACTTGGAAACAGAAGGGACATTTTGGACCAAATCAGACAATTGTTGTAGATATTTAGATATCTAGCCTTTGGCACAGCCTGGCAGCTGAGCTTTCCACACCCAAACATACAGCAAGCTGTACCTGTGAGGTCATAACCCAAATGGGTGGGGTGGGTATGTGTGTGTGCACGCACGCGCGTGCACATGTGCAATTTGTATATAGAGAGATTTGATAGAAGGAACTGACTTGTGGGTATGGAGGCTAAGAAGTTCTACCCTCTGCAGTATATACTGGGAGTTTCAGGAGAGCCAATGTATAGTTTTAGTTCCAGTTCAAAGGCCCAAGAATCAGGTGATCAAAGGTAAAAGACTCTAGGTGAAAAACCAGTAGACTTAAACTCAAGAACTCCCAGTGTTCAGTCTGAGTCCAAAGGCTAGAAAAGACCAGTGCTAGCAGCCATGCGGGTGGAGCCTCTGCCTTTCTTAGACAGGGTCTCTATGTTTCCAAGGCTGTCCTGAAATTTACTTTGTAGTCCTTAGCTGGCCTGGCACTCATAATGCTGCCTGGGCCTGGGCCCTGGGTTACCCATGCTGGTTGAGTGGGAGCTCCTCTTTCTTGGCCTTTTTGATCTTGGGTTTTCAATTGACTGGATGAGGAAAAGCAGGCTCACCTTGGGGAGAGCATCTGCTTTGCTCAGTCTGTAGATTGAGATGTTCATCTCATTGTGAACCATCCCACAGACGCCGGGATAATGTTTAGACACCCTAAAATTAACACATAGAGTGAACTATCAGTATCTTGGGTCAGTGACCTAGAGTCTAGAAATAATACAAGCTTTGCACAGATGAAATCTGCTTTCTGGCTGTAGGACACTGAACAAGGGTCATAATTCCATGGAGCCTCATGTCCCCAGGTCTGAACAGCATTGGCTCCTCTGAAGGGAAGTGTGAGGAGTGGCTGGGGGTTTGCTCACACGGAGCCTTGTTTGTAGTGACTACATTTGGTTCCAGCACTCAGAAGGTGCAGAAGAACTGTGGCATCTAGGCCAGACTGGGCTATATAGTGAGCCCCTGTCTCAAACCCACAAGACTTTCGTCATTGGTTTTTAGAGGGCTGGGACCAGCAGCATTACAAGGACTCAGTCTGGTAAATACCTGTTGGGAAATGAATCTGCCTTTGCAGGCCACCTCCTTGGACAGGTCTGTCCTCCCAAGTGTGATAGCCTCAGCCAAGACATGATCTCCTCACTCCTCAGTATAGCTTTGCTGTGAAATTTTCATCTTGGTTTGTGCCCCAGAGGTGACAGGTGAACCCAAACAGGCCTTTCCCAAACCTAGGCTGGGCAGGGTATCCTGGCACAGGGTCAGGGGTTATCAGTTGCTGGAGGTTCAATTCAACTGAGAGTCTGTAGTTTCCCTTGGGAGATAGGGTGAGGATACTCCCACTCAGCTGCAACTTCCTGTTTCAGAACCACAATCTTATAGAAAACCTCATTCTTATAGACCTCAATTCCTGTCTTCTCTCTGGATGGTGCAGCAAAAGGGACCCCAAGACAGAAGACATCTGGGTTTTGTCTGTCTTCTGCTACTTTGAAGATGTGTCACCCAAGAGATGTCACTCTCTCTGAGGTCATTTGTCCATCAGTAAATG
Source organism: Chionomys nivalis (assembly GCF_950005125.1). NCBI lineage: Eukaryota > Metazoa > Chordata > Mammalia > Rodentia > Cricetidae > Chionomys > Chionomys nivalis. The sequence goes on along the minus strand of NC_080092.1, from coordinate 57,346,750 downwards.
GAAGATTCGGAGAATTTCCTCCCATGTGAACTGACACAGCTACCCAAGTCTGCCATGAGATGTCACTAAGGGCCGGAATGCCATGTAATTTGTAATATCTGAGCCAGGCAGTGGTGGTGCACACCTTTAGCCCCAGCACTCGGGAGGCAGAGGCAGACAGATCTACAAGAGCTAGTTCCAGGACAGGCTCCAAAGCTACAGAGAAACCCTGTCTCGAAAAAACAACAACAGAAACAAACAAACAAAAAAACCCCACAAAAACCAGTTTAATATCTGTATGGGTGCAGACCTCAGCTGGCACGAGGATCCAAAGGTGAAAGTGGAGGTGAAGTGAAGAAGTGACTGTCATTTTCTTAGTTAGGGTGTCTATTGCTGTGAAGAGACACCATGGCTATGGCAACTCTAATTGGGACTGTCTTACAGTTTCAGAGGTTCAGTCTGTTATTGCCATGCAGCTTGCAGGCAGACATAGTACTGAATAGGGCTGAGAGTTCTCTATGTGGATTGACAGGCAGCAGGAAGAGTGTATGTAGCTTGAGCATCTGAGACCTTAAAGCCTACCCACCCAAGCGATACATTTCCTCCAATAAGGCCACACCTACTCCAACAAGGCCACACCTCCTAATAGTGGCACTCCCTATCGGGGCAGTTCATGATGTCTCTGCGTGGTATGTGCCCTGCTGTCATTTTACCATTGGGGAAACTTAAGCTTACGGAGTTGACATAATTTGCCAGAGACTGGTGTATCCCGTGGGACCAGGACATATTTCAACTTGGGATCTTGTGAAGCTTAATCCTGGGTGGTGCTGCCAGACCCCTCTCCGTCTCTCCTGGGTGAAGCTCTGACAGTCCAGCTGGCCCCCAGTTCTTGGGGCTTGAGTCTGCCATTGTAGATAAGGAGCACCATTCTTGGTCATGCCTTTGTGCACCCCTTAGATCCCCATGTAAACTCCTAGGCTCCTCTGGGTTCCTGATTGGTATTTGGAATTGAATGGTGTAGTTCTGGAACCTGAGGGGGAGGGGTGGGAAGAGTGGGGAGCAGAGCTAGGCAGATCGTTGTCTGCTCTCCCTTCTGTCTCAGGTTGGAGCCGAGAGGGTCATCCCTAAGTGAACAGACATGTGGAGAGATTGCGGCTCCAGGGCCTGCACATTCTTCTGTGTTCTAATCTGGGGGTGGTGGGTGCCCTGGTAGAGACTCAGCAACCCAGTGCATCTTCTCCCCTGCTGCATCTTCTGCCATCTCTGCTGCAGAGAGCACACTAACCATTCGCTCCTGTGCATTGTGCTGTGCTTTGTTGCCACCACTTCCAGCTGCTAGTAGAGCTCTTTTTACATACATGAAAAAAAACCTAGGGCTCAGATGCTTTGTGCCTTGTCCACACTGGGCAGAAGGCAAATACAGTACCTTACTTGGGATACTGTCCACTCTCTAGTGAACTCTTCTTATCCTCTCCAGGCCGTACACCCCCTTTCACACCCCATAGTAGCTTCCTTGGTGTCTTTCCTGATGGGCTGCACCCGACTGGCCCCGGTCACCTTTCCCTTGTCTCTCTTCTCCCACTAGCCTGCTAGGACCACAGTTCGTGAATGTGTTTCTTACCTGCAAACAAGGCTACTCTCAAAGTCATATTTATTTGGTAAAGGTATGCTAATCTACAGGTGCCCAGGGTACTGTGGGTAGGAGGGTGGGCCCAGCCAGAACAGTTCTCTGCCCTAGATATTCTGAAATTGGAAGGAAGGCAGGAGGGAGAAAAGAGGCGACTGATGAAAATAATGATTTCAACAGGTGTTAATTGTCCATGAAACAAGCATAGCTGTTACCACTAGTGTCCTCAAGCTGGGTATGATAGCCCATTTCTCTAGCTGGTACCGAGGAAACTGAAGTAGGAAGATATTTGAGTTTGAGGCCAGCTTGAACCGCTGGGGTCAGAGGCTCTGCCTGGCTCTGTGTTCTCCCAGGGTCCCGAAGAACCCGGCAGACTGCTCTCTACTGTGCTATTTTCTGTTGTTGTTACTGAGTTTCTCCACCAGTGGGTGCTAGCAAGGCCAGCACTGTTTTCTTCCCTTCCCAGAGAGGATGCCATGCCAGTGTGGTAGGTGGTCCACGCAGCCCTCACCCGCTGCCTGCATGGCAGGAAGACGTGGAGGAAGGCTACATACACTTAGCAACCATAGTACTTTATGGGTAGCTCCAGTCTAGGGTGGGCCTTACTGAGGGTGCACTGATGCTGTGGAATGTAGTATAGCAGGGTACCTGTAAGCACAGTCCTCTGCTCCTCCCCAGACAGGAGCCTTTAGTACCCATTTTGCCTCTTTTGAGGCAGTTCTCATGAAACCAGGCTGGCCTTGAGTTTGCAGTCGTCCTGCCTGGGTCTCTTGCATGCTGGGATTGCAAGCTTGAGCTACCGTGTTTGTTTAAGTTTTACCCCGTGCCTTGTGACATTGGCCAGTTCAGCCAGCATCACTCCCCTCTACTGTAAATGGGGGATAAACAATTCCATTTGGAGGGGTTTCTGCAGGAACCAGGTAACAGTGTGACAAGGTAAACTGCCATGCCATGCAGTGGACTGCTCTGGAGATTAGTTGAATTTGAATCCCTGTGGGACGTAAATACCACTTTATCTTGGGCTTCTGCCTCTGGAGTGCGGGATTACAGACCTGTGCCACTGGCAGACCTGGTGTTTGAGTAAAGCAAAACATATTACTCCATTAAAATGAAAACTAAATGTCTTTTTCCCCCCGAAGGGCTTTAGAAAATCGTTTATTTGGGATGTGATGTTTGAAATGGTGGGATGGCATAGTATAGAATACAGTTGTTTCACTTAGCTCCCTGGCGTCCGTAGCTATTCATGTAGCTGTACGCACTGAGAAACTTCTTCACAGTTGTACTAATGCATTAAGTAAGGCTGCTTCTTTTCTTTGTGTATGTTGTAATGAAGGCTGCTTGTTTGTTTTCCTGGCCGCCCAGACTCCCAAAATAATCACACAGAAATTATATTATTTAATCACTGCTTGGCCAATCACTTAAGAGTATTGCTAGTTAGCTCTTATGTCTAGTATTAACCCATTTCCAGTATTTTATATTTTACCATGAGGCTCGTAGCCTACTGGCAAGGTTTCAGCATGTCTGTCTCTGGCTGCGGCCCCATGGCTTCTCCTCAACTCCGCCTTCCTTCTCCCAACTTTCAGTTTAGTTTTCCCCGCCTACCTAAGTTCTGCCCTATCAACAGGCCAAGGCAGTTTCTTTATTCATCAGTGGTATCCACAGCATACAGAGGAATCTCACATCATCTGTACATGCATGTCCTGTGTATGTGTGCACATGTGTGTCGAGGTCAAAGGTTGATGTCTTCCTTGGCTGCTTTCTGTTTTATTTTTTGAGACCCAGCATCTCTTTTTCTATCTTTGTCTCTCTGTTTCCCACAGCCCTACTCCACCAGGTGCTTTCGACTTAGCTAGATTGGCAGGTCAGTGAACTCCAGGAATCTTTCACCTCTGCTCCCCCAGTTCTTGGATGACAGGCATGTGCCACCACATCCAGCTTTTTACATGGGTGCTAGGAATGAAATTCATACTCTCCTGTTTTCAGGACAAGAGCTTTACTCACTAAACTGTTTCCCCAGCTCTGTTTGTTTATTTTCTATATCCGTATATAGCCATGTGGGCAGATGTGTACCTATCAATTTAACAGTGTTTGGCTTAGATTATAAGATCCTGAGAGTCAGAACTTGTCATTCAATTCAGTCTTCAATCAAAGAGATATTGAGTAAGTATGCTCCCTAGTGACAGCTCTGCCTGAAAGCAAGGCACATGCCACAGAATCACAAGGCAGAGATTGACCCTAACACAGAGGGGAGACACGCATTGTGTTCCCTGTTCTCATGAAAAGAAAAATGTGTATAGCCAAGAAAAACTGTAACAGAGACATGGTTACATACACTGACCGTCCTAACAGAGATATGGTTACACACACTGACTGTTCTAACAGAGACATGGTTACACACTCTGACTGTTCTAACAGAGACATGGTTACACACTCTGACTGTTCTAACAGAGACATGGTTACACACTCTGACTGTTCTAACAGAGACATGGTTACACACTCTGACTGTTCTAACAGAGACATGGTTACACACACTGACCGTTCTAACAGAGACGTAGTTACACACACTGACCGTCCTAACAGAGACATGGTTACACACTCTGACCGTTCTAACAGAGACATGGTTACACACACTGTTCTAACAGAGATGTGGTTACATACTCTGACCGTTCTAACAGAGACATGGTTACACACTGACTGTTCTAACAGAGACGTGGTTACACACTCTGACTGTTCTAACAGAGACATGGTTACACACACTGACTGTTCTAACAGAGACATGGTTACACACTCTGACTGTTCTAACAGAGACGTGGTTACACACTCTGACTGTTCTAACAGAGATGTGGTTACACACTCTGACTGTTCTAACAGAGACGTGGTTACACACACTGACTGTTCTAACAGAGACATGGTTACACACTCTGACTGTTCTAACAGAGATGTGGTTACACACTCTGACTGTTCTAACAGAGACATGGTTACACACACTGACCGTCCTAACAGAGACATGGTTACACACTCTGACTGTTCTAACAGAGACATGGTTACACACTCTGACCGTTCTAACAGAGACATGGTTACACACTCTGACCGTTCTAACAGAGACATGGTTACACACACTGACCGTCCTAACAGAGACATGGTTACACACACTGACTGTTCTAACAGAGACGTGGTTACACACACTGACCGTCCTAACAGAGACGTGGTTACACACACTGACTGTTCCACCTTGGTTTTCTGTTGTGCGTTCCTCATCACACCGTAAGCACAAACGCTTTGAGGAGTTACTATACAAAGTACTTTTCAGCTTTATGGATGGTGCATTTTTACTCTCACCTCTGTGGCCTCATCTCTGGCGTCTATTAGTACAAATTAAAGGGAAAAATAATTATTCACTTAAGCCTCCTCAGATAGACACATACATGCATACCCCTCTCCAGCCCTCAGTCAGGACACTGTGGGTGACGATGTTTACTGAGCAGGCTGGAAGCATCTACTCTGGGTCCTCACAGGTTAGTGACCTGCACACAGCAGCCTTAGATCTGCATCATGGCTTCTTTGACTGCTTCTCTGCCACCCAAACCTCAGGGGACTCTGTCGTGAGCACAGGAGGCTGTTTAACCTGGGAACTCAGCTTGTTTATTATATACAGAGGAAACAGATGTAGATGCAGATGTAGATGGTTTAAAACTTTCCTAGAATGTGGGGAGCAAATGAAGTCCTAAGTGAATGTGTATCATTGAAATGAGTAAGGCCAGGTAAAGGACCCCAATGCCTGAGACACATGAGCGTTCTGAAGCCTTCCCCTGGTCTAAGCACACATATTGACACTGTATGCACAAACTCTCAGTGGCAGCTCCTTCGTCCCAAGTGACTTCTGCCCTGACACTAAATGTTACTTTAGAGGACAGAAAGAGAGCAGAGAGCAGTTACTGTGAGATAAGATTTGAGTTGGTGGCATGGGCCTTTAATCCCAGCACTTGAGAGGCAGAGGCAGGTGGATCTCTGTGAGTTCAAGGCCAACCTGATCTACAGAGCTAGTTCTAGGATAGCCAGTACTACACAGAGGGACCCTGTCTCCAAAAACAAAACAAACAACAAACATTTGAGTTCAGCTGTTAACTGTCTAGCAAGCCAGTTATGACAGTACATGCCTGTAATCTTAGCATTTAGGAGGTTGAGGCAGGGGGGTTGCAAGTTCCAAGCTGGGCTGGGCTTCTTATTAAGACCCTGTCTGGGGGTGGTGGTGGGAGTAGATGAGGAGGATAAGAAACAGCTATCTAGGGGCTGGAGAGATGGCTCAGTGATTAAAGAGCACTGGTTGCTCTTCCGGAGGTCCTGAGTTCAATTCCCAGCAACCATATGGTGGCTCACAGCCATCTGTAATGAGGTCTGGTGCCCTCTTCTGGCCTGCAGGCATACACACAGACAGAATATTGTATACATAAAAAAAAAAAGAGCTGTACAATGTCCTCAAAAGAAAGTCTTGTGACCTTGGGTGGGTTCTTAGGGAATGAGTCATGGAAGAGGTAGAGGTAAGGGAGCTGCATAACCACTGAGTGTGGAAAAGGCCTTAGAGGTTTGAGAAACAGAGTGGTCTGGTGTGGGTGAGTTACCGGGTCCCCTGGAAGAGGCTGGAGGTGACTCTGGTGGGTCTTCCCTCCACACACATCTGCTGAAGGAAGAAGGGGAGAAGAGCTGGTGCTCGCTAAACACTTAGCGCAGGCCATTTAGCTGCCCTGTGTGTACCAGGCCTTCTGGCAGCTCTAGAAATGGTGCAGTAGCGATTCCCATTTTATAGATGAGAAAAACAAGGCATGTTTAAATGCTTTGCCCAGTGTTACAGAGCTGGCAAGAGGCAAAAACTAGAATTCAAATCCAGAATCCAATGGAATATATTTTCTCTGTGTGTGTCTTTCTCTCTCTGTCTCTTTCCCTCTCGTGTGTGTGTGTGTGTGTGTGCCCGTGCATGTGCTGCCACCATGTATGTGGTCAGAGGACAACTTTGGATGTTGGTCTTTGTCTTCTGTTCTGTTCTTTTACTGTTTTCTGCTGTGTATGACAAGCTAGCTGGTCTACAAGCTTCTGGAGACTTCATCTCAGCCTCCCATCTCCCTGTAGAAACATGCTGGGATTACAGATAGCTGTATTACTGCTGTGGACTATTAGGTAGGCCCTGGGGATCCATACTCAGATGATCAGGATCATGTTCCAAGCACTAAATTCCCTGAGCCATCTCCTGAATCCTGAGTGCTTTTGTTACATTTTAAAAAGCAACTTATTTGGTGTGTGTATGTGCATGTGCACACACATGCTTTCATGAATTTATGTGAACCACAAGTGTGTAGGAGCCCATAGACGCCAAAAGTGGGTGTTGGATCCCCTAGAACTGGGGTTATAGACAGTTGTGAGCTACCGTGTGGGTGCTGGGAACTGAGTCCAGATCCTCTAGAAGAGCAGTAAGCACTCTTAACCATTGAGCCATCTCTCCAGTCCCTGATTTTGTTAGTTTTACCATATAAACAGCATTGACTTATACCCTGTAGCTTTATGCTATTAAATTCTATGTGAGTTTTGTTTTGAGACAGTATCACACTATAGCCCAGGCTAGCCTTGAACCTATGGCAGTTCTTCTGTCTCTCACTCCCTAGAACTTGACAGCCATGAGCCACCATGCCAGACTCATGTCTGCTATGATGGAAAGAGGGAGGAGCAAGGGTATGGAGGGTGAGAGTCTGGTTCTTGACTCCACCTACCTTGGCACTGCTCCAGGGGCCTGCCAGGCTCCCCAGCCTCATAGTGGGGCTTGAGCTTCTGCCGGAAGAGTTGGGTGAACATCTTCACACCAAGGAAACTGTGTTTGGTAAATCCTGGAGATGGGAATGTGCTTGGCCCTTGTCACCAGTGTGATGGGTTGAATCAGCTGCCCTTGTTTGGTCTGACTTAGTGGCTTCCTGTTGAGCACAGAGTGAGCAGTGTTTGAGAATGAGTGACGTTTTGTCAGATGAGGGGTACACCAGAGAATGGTCATGCGACTCGCCTGGAATCCTTCCCCACCTCCCCTGCAGCTATAATGGTGAAATCCAGAGCCTCCCACCCTGTCAGACTCAATCACTTGATTCTTTGCTGGCCTCTGAAGCTTCACCACCAACTTCCAACTTGGAATATAACTCCACAAGACTTCCCTGATTGTCTCCCAGTCTCCATCAGTGTGGCCTGCCCATTCCTTCATTGTTACTTTACTTTATTGTGTTCTGAGTCTTGAAGGTAAGGACTTAATGTGAAGGAAGCATTCTACTACCAAGCTACGTCCCTTGCCCTTGTTTCTTTGAGACAGAGTCTCCCTATGTAGCCCAGTTTGGTTTCAAACTTGTAACCCTCGTCTTAGCCTCCAAGTGCTAGAATTTCAAGCAAGTATCGCCATGCTCAGCTAGGGTGGGTTCTCGTGTCACCACCTCCAGGGAGTCTCCCATGGTTTCTCATTTATTACATCAGTTGCACCTGCTTGTGCCCTCCCAGCTCATTCTAAATTCCCGCCATAGCACTGTGTGTATGTGTGGGAGGGGGAACAGTTATACAGCCTTGAGAATGCCAAGTACTCGCTCTGTGACTGAGCTACACCCCAGCCCCCACGTTTCTTTTTATAACTTTATTTTCTCTGATTACATACTCAAAATTCTCACTGATCAGAAATACATCATCTAGTATGTAAAAGCTCACATCCTACAGAGAGCTACTGGGTTTATTTATTTCTCATTTTTTCCATATGTAGACTATGTATGAAAATGAGATTATACTATTGGTAGATATCTTGTTATTTTACTTTTGTGGCTGTGTGGTATTTCATTCTATGGCTATACCAAAATCCATTTAACGAGCTTCCCTCTCCCTCTCTCTGCTTTTTTTTTTTTTTTTTTTTTTTAAAGATGGGGTACGGAAGAGGGACAGTCCTTGGGATTGAACCTGGGTCTTGCACAGTTGGGCAAATACTCTGCCACTGAGTTACAGTTCTAGTCCTAATCAAGCCACTGTTTTGTGTTGTTTGAGATTGGTGTGTATGCATGCATGCGTGTGGGGGTGTGCACGTGTGCATGTAGACCACTGTACAGCTCAGACAGGCCTAGGACTCGAACTCTTCCTGCCTTTGCCTGAGGGCCAGACTTACTTGTGAACCATCACAGCAGATTCGGCTCCACTCTCAGACAGTTGGACTTGTGGCAGCCTTTGCTGCCTTCTCGCGTCAGCCAACATTTTATACACACACCTTGGTGCCCTTCCAGTAGGGCTTTTTTCAGGCAATTCCCTAGAGTGGGATTGCTGAGTCAGAGGGTGTGAACATTTAAAATCACAATAGCCATTTCCATGTTACCCTTTCTGGAGTTGTACCACAACAGCATAACTAAAATGTGCCCCTCCCCAGTCCTGCCTTTCCTTTGGCACAGCCTTAGGAGTCAATCACTTGGTCACAAAGGGCACGACTCCCTGTTTGCAACTACATTCTGAATGTGAGCACAATGCCTGGTATACAGTAGGCAGTTAATAAGTGCTGGATAATTGAGTTGGTAAGGGAGTGCAGGTGGAGATTTGAGTGTAAGGAAAGCCCTCTGTGTGTGTGTCTATCTGTCTGTCTGTATGTGTCTGTCTGTATGTGTTTGTCTCTGTGTGTATGAGAGACAGAGATGGAGACAGAGAGACAGAGACAACCCACTGCAGGCTTTAAGATAGGGAGCTAGTAGGTGTCAGAAGTCTTGACTGGTACCTCCTGCTATAGGAAGTCCACGGTCCTTGTCCTTCATGCTCCTGTTTCAGCTGCCCTCTGTGTACTTACCTCCTGCTTATTTTCTCTTCTCTCCCTAACTTCTTCTGAAGCTCCTTAAGAAACCATCCCTAGGGCTGGAGGGTGATGTAGCTTAAACAAGGCTCTGAGTTCCAGCTTTAGCACCAAAAAGGGAAGAAAGGAAGAAACTCTTTAATGTGGGCCTTCCTCCCTTTGCCTGGAAAGACGTCCCTGTTCCGGGTGCTATTCAGAAGCCCACCAGGTTCCCTTCTCAAGCCTGCAGTCTTCAGCTCCCCCATGGCCTTCTCCTTTCTCCCACCCCCTTACAGACTTAATTAGCAGACACTCTCCAGTGAAGTTTTTCCTCGGCATGGATGCCCTTGTTCACTCCATCCTGTTTTTTATACGTCCCTCACCTCAGTTCTTTGAGAGTATACCAGTGGTAGGGGTTTGGTCACACATGCCAGGCCAATGTGCAGGGGTACCAATGCACATGGACCAGTGAGCAGACAGAGAGAGTGAAGAGTCTCAATGCAATGTTTTTAGGGCTGTATAGATGTAAGGTATTGCAAAGCCTAGCTGGGTTGTGGTTTGGAAGAGGGAAAGATGGAAGAACCAAAGAATTTAGTAAAAGGGATGTGTGGGGCCACAGGCACAAGGAACCATAAGATGACAGCCCACTGATGGAAGTGGCGAGTCCAGAAGAGGAAGCTGGGATGGGGAAGAGGAGAGACTTACTGGTCTGGATTTGAGGAGCTGAGAGGTTGCTGCTCTGACTTCTAGGTGAAGAGATCCAGCTGCCTATGCAGGTCTCAGGCATAGAGGTGGCAGAGGGTGACATTGGTAGAATAGTGAGATGGGATCAGTTCTCCCAAGGCTGTCAGCATAGGCCTGTGGGATAGGACCTTGAGCCCTGACATCATATGTACAGAAGGCAGGAGGAAAGATTGGCCTAAACACACTGTGTGGCCCCAGAAGCCCGAGGACTTAGAGAAAATCAGAGGGCAGAGGTCATATTGGCTTTTCTCTAGAGAGAAGAGTCTGGAACCAGGCTGAGCAGTCAAAGTAGGAAGGAAACCTAGGTCTGGGGCCTTCTTGAACATTTGAGAGGGAAAGGGAGGGAACACCCTGGGGATTTGTGAGTCACTTCCCCTCCAGAGGGAGGACTGAGGGCCTGCGAATGGAGCCTCTGTGTCCACTGAAGGGGACGTTTTTATTACTCACTGGAATTTCCAACAAGTTGGAGTGGATGGGGTAGTTTAAGCCTTGGATGTTTGGGGAGCAGCTTCTGTGAGGCTCAGGGGTTTAGGGAAGAAGTGGGTGCTGAGTCTACTATGAGTAGGACTATGGAGAAGCTAAGGTGCTCTAAAATTAGGCTGCTTCAAGGTAGCTCAGGTTCTCTTGGATTGGATATCGTCCTGTGCTGCCCACTGCTCTGACCAGTTAGGGCACTGCATGCTGCGCATGTGGAGCCCCCAGGGTAGAAGGCAGAAGAACCTGTAACTCCGGGCCCTGAGCTGGCACATTTGTGCCCTAGGGAATGCCCAGCCTGGCTGTTCCCAAACCAAATGAGGGATTGTGACTTGAGAGGGCCCTTCAGATATCTGGCTATTTATAACCCAGTCAGAGCAAAACTGACCGAGAGAGAAAGCAGTGGATGATGGGTAGGAGATGCCTTTGCAAGAACACTGGTGGGACAGACCTGGACTGGCTCGGGCCCCAGAGAGCCCATCATACCTTTCTCAGACTGTTTCAGTTTTGGTGGCAGGATGGAGCCTGTATCTGGTGAGGGTACAGAATGACAGGAGCCTCCTCCAGACTTCAGAGTTCCAGAATTTCTTTTTAAAGAGTAGGATAAGAAACTATACTCATTCCCTTTCATTTCCCCTCCCTCCTCAGCCAAGGTGCCCAGTGTAGTTGAGAGAAGTTGGCATGGTGGGTCCCATCTGGGACGGTTTGCCTTCCTTTGGAAATGGCCTCAACAGTTTGACTCCGCTCTGTGGCCATATGGTTGCCACTGATAAGTGAATGTGTTGTGTACGAAAGGCTGATCATAAATGGCACATGAGATCTTGATGGACAGATTCAGAAACCGCACCACCTGGTTGGTGGTACCTGTTACACAGATTTACAAAGATAAAGTAGTGGTAGATTGGTATATGAAGCCGAATTTTATTCCAAGCTGCCAAATCTTCTAAGAGGAGATGGGACAGAGAGACCCTTAGGGAAAACTCCTCCCACATAACCACAGCTAACAACCAATTGCAAGAATAAAGGCAGTGTGGCCATCCTTAAGCCTAGCTCAGAGCAAAGATGTGGTTTAGTGTGCTGTGTGCTTTTTTTTTTTTTTTTTTAATGTAGGTCTGGAGAGATGGCTCAGCTGTTAAAGGCTAGGCTCACAACCAAAAATATAAGAAATGTAGATTACTTGCTTTCATTTTAAAGTCAGGAGATTTTATTTAACCATTCATATTTTCCCTTGTGTGTGGTGACACAGGATGAAGCAGAGCCAGGCAGGTCTCTTGAGTTTCAGGCCAGTCTGACCTATATAGCTGGTTCCAGGATGGCCAGAACTACACTGAGAGATCCTCTCTCAAAAACAACTGTAGGGGGCTGGAGAGATGGCTCAGAGGTAAGAGCATTGCCTGTTCTTTCAAAGGTCCTGAGTTCAATTCCCAGCAACCACATGGTGGCTCACAACCATCTGTAATGAAGTCTGGTGCCCTCTTCTGGCCTGTAGGCACACACACAGACAGAATATTGTATACATAATAAATAAATAAATATTTAAAAAAAAACACAACTGTAGGGAGCTGGAGAGATGGCTCAGTGGTTACAGGCACGTGCTAATCTTGCAGAAGACCTGGGTTCGGTTCCTAGCACCTACATGGTGACTCACATCCATCTGTAACTACTGTTCAGGGGATCTGAACTGAATCTGATGCCTTTTGACCATCTAGCATGAGACACACAATTGGCACCCAGATCTACCCCCTACACCCCATGCACACACACAGTGGGGGGTAAGGAGAGGGAGAGAGGCAGGCAGGTAAAACAATCATCATACATGTATGGTAAAAAGAAAAACAACAAAAAGAACAAACAAGTCTAGCTTGGCTACGTACAGAAATCCTGCCTCAAAACAAAACTAAAACCATAAAGACTACAGGTTTTGCAAACTTGAGCCTGTGTTGCCTTTGGGGAACACTAATTGGCTGGAGCTGCCGTGGTTTCTTCAGCTCCTTTAGGCCCTCTGCAGCTCGGTGCTTGCCCTGCCTGAATTTTGAATGAGTGCTAAAGATGTGCCCACGGTTAGTTGCCTTGGATGTTGAGTTGTGAAAGAGTTGCTGCTGCTGGCCCTAGACTCCTCCCCCACGGGGGGTGTGTCTCTTAGGGTCAGGGTGAGCCTGGGACGTGAGCCTCACCCTCTGCATGAATTTGGAATGTGGAAGACACTGAGGGGAAGCAGTCTGGGAGCAGGGAGGGTGGGTAATGCACCTGTCCTAGATTGTGTATCCTGGCCTTGTAGGGCTGGCCCTTCCCTTGTAAGGCGCAGAAATACTCCAAGAAAGTGGAAGGTGGCGTTGCCAGTAGCACCTGACCTTAATGTGGCTCCCGGGTGGTCCCCGGTGCCCAATGACGTGTGCTTAGGACCCTGTCTGGCACTATGCTCGGGTTGGGCATAAAGCAGGCCAGTGCCTTCCTGTACAAGTACAAAGCCTCGTTTACTCTACCGTGGTGCAATGGCAACTGCGGTTTCTCACCGACAGTGGACCTCCCCTCTGCGAAGGTGCTGGATCCTGAGGCCGGGGTGCGAAGGGGCCTCTGGCTTGTGACATCCCATGGGAACCTAGACTAAGTGGATGAAGGGTGACTTCTGGGGGAAGCCTCTCTGCTGCTCCCCCTTGCCCAAGGGCTCCAGCGAGAAGTTGTAAATAAAGCTTGTCTCTGGGAAGCAGACCTCCCCCTGCGCCCGCCCGGCCTGTCTGTGGCCTCCTCCCTCCCTCCTCCTCCGCTCCAGAAGCCTCCGCCAGCCTCTCGCCCGCCCGGTGACCACAGAAGGAACGAGCAGCTCCACCTCGCAAGTCAAGACGTGCGTTTCCTGTGTTTTTGGAGCAATCGGGCCTCCGGGTCCAGAAAGGGCGGGCTCTGTGTGGCCAGCAGCGCAGCGGCAGGGCGCCTGGACGAGCCCGGCAGCGGGCCTGGGGCGACCAGAGCGGCGACTGAGGAAGGAACGAACCGCAGAGGGTGCTGGCTGTTGCCCCTGCCCTGCATTCGTCCACGAGCCGCTTCCCGGAGGCCCTGCTTCCCCTTTCGCAGGGTGGGGACGCGCGGGAGGCGGGCCCGGCGCGCAGGACGGCTGGAAAGCGGCAGCAGGAAAAGGTTCATAATGGAGCCTTTCATCGCGAGCCGGTGGCCAGGTGCCAGGACCGACTCCGCGGAGACCAACATGCTGGTGTAGGCCTGCCCTGAGCTCTTCCCCGCCCGCCCGTCCCCTGCCTGCCTCCCTCCCTGCTGAGGCGCGCGCGGCTGCTGCTGCTGCCGCCGCCGCCGCTGCCACCGCTGCGTGGACCCTGCTTCCTGTTTGCCCTCTGCAGCTCTGGCTGCCATGGAAGAGGAAGAGGAGGCAATAGGCTTTTTGGACAAGGTTCTGGAGGATGAAGATGTGTTTCTCCTGGAGGAGTGTGAACTGGGAACCCCGACCAGCCCTGGCTCAGGGTCCCCCTTCTTGGTGGCTGTGAAGGTGGGAATGTGACACGCCCTGGATGCTTGTGGGGAGGGGGCAGGGCTGGCTCTTGACTGATGCTGAAACCGTGTTTGGAGAGAAATGGCTGATGTGTGCACAAGCCTCATGGCTGAGTGGAAGAGCCCAACTCAGCATGAGATGGGCTGGCACGTTCCTGCCAGAGGATTGAGGGCTATGCTCTTTGAGCAGCTGTTCTTGAGGGAGAGGTGGAGTGCCTGCTTGCCCTGCACCAGTTGTCCTCAGGGGCAGTGACTGCTGGCTTTCCCCTCAGTCAGCTGTGTTAGGGGATCTTTTTGGCTGTGACATGAGTCACCTGGTGGCCTGTCACTGATGTGAGTCTATTGCCCCCAGAGGAGCTGACTGACTTGAAACTGGTGGGCAATAATTCATTGTTTCCATGGCAACCAGAGGATAAGGGTATTTGTAAAGTGTGGCCATGGGAGCTACCCCTTTTCCAAGGAGGAAACTGGCGACTTGGTGCGTCTTGACTAATGCAAGTGGTCATTTAGGAAGATCAAGAGTCTGAGGTCACTTGGGCTTTCTTGAAGGAAAATAATTGAATCAGCCGGAGAAGGGGCGGGAACAACTGTCAGGTAGGTAAGCGGTTTCCCCAAAGTGGGCAGAGGCAGGACCGGCCCACTTCCTCTAGGGTTGTAACCCTGCAACAGAGCTCCTAGAGAGGTACATCAGGAGGGAAGGGGCTGTGCCAATAGTTTTGCCTTCTTCCTTGTCTGTCTTTTCCCCAGGGGTACAGCTTCCCCTGGGAACCTGGAGAAATACATTGGTTTCTCACCCTCACCTACCTCTAAGAACTTTAGCCACAGCCGGTCGTTTCTCTCTTCTGTGTCTGGAGGGAGGGCCTGTGAGGACTGTAGCAGGGAGTATGCACACTGCAAAGCCAGCTACCTAACCACATGGGCCCCAGAGGGTGTGGTGTTCAATGCATTATCAGGACTAGGTGTCTGAGACTCCCTGAGTCTTCCCTTTCCATAGGATGATCACCGCCTCACCCTGCCCACACTCTGGTGTGGCTCCAAGAAGGAACTAATGGAGACTAAGAATAGACTGCAGACCCAGGTTAGGTAGGTGGCAGATAGGCGGGGTTGGGGTGGAGCAGTGATGCAGACTGGGTGGGAGCTGCAGTGGGATCCTGGCACCTCATCTCTGTTTGGTAACCTGGTACGAGCTTAGAGCACTGGATTAAATCGTGTCCCTCGTTGGACCCACAAAACCTCTGTACTTAGATTTTCCAGTCTTCCCATCAGTCTCTCTATGAGCCAAGAAGCATGCCGGGAGTTCCAGTCATGGGATGACCAGTCAATCAGGTTCCCGATGAACCTCCTGGGCCCTCCCAGCACAGGTCTCAATACCACTCATGCTGCCTCCTAGGCGCATCTTTTCTCTGGGTTGTCACTGCTGACCACTGCGTGGTACTGGGTGGATGACTAGGACCAGTGAGAACTTTTGGAATGACTGAGGTTTGTTGGGACACACAAAAGCTATGCCAGGTTCCTGACCTTGATAGGTGGCACATGGTTGCCGAAGAGGTCCTGGACACACAGCATGCCTGAAACCATCCTTCCTCCCAGGTCCCATAATGCCTGGACAGAGCCCTTCCTTCCCTCCCACTTCTCTTCCCTGGTTCCATGTTTCTGGAGGTAGCTTCAGCCTGGGAGCTTCTTGCTCATCTGTAATGCCTCTCTCACACCTGCTTCCTCCATCAGGCTTGGCCTTAGCCCAGGGCTGCAGAGAAGTGGAAAGCAAGCCCATCATTTTATTCAACACGTGCTGTCAGGTTGTGTTCTAGCCTAAGCCCCCGCCCTGGCACCGTGGAGGAGACAAGGCATGGTCCTTCCTCCCAGAGGCAAGGATCACGTTCACAGGGGATAGATAGGAAAGTGAAGTAAGACAGCACTCAAGCCGTGAGAAGTGTTCTGATAGAGAATACCAGCATCCAACTGTGGTGGTGACTGCCTCTAATACTAGCCTTCAGGAGGTTGAGGCAGGAGAAATACCAGGAGTTCAAGGCCAGCCTAAACTACATAGTGAGTTCCAAATCAGTATGGGTTATGAGTAGTTTCAGAACCAAAAGCTGAATCAAGAAGACTCCCAGATTCAGAGGAGGAGAGAGACCACTTCTGATTGAGTCAGGGCTGGACCGGTACATGTTTGCATGTGTGCAGAGATCAAAGGGCCTTTCTAGGTGATGCTCCAGCGTCCTGGCTGCAGATGGGCTTGGCTCGCTCCTCCGTGGCAGCTGGTAGGAATCCAAGGCAATTTGCTCTTTGCTATTACTTTACTTCAGGAGTACTTACCTTAAACAGTAGTTGTGCTACTGTGCATTTGCCCAAATGCCAGCCCTATAAATCAATCCTGCTTTTGCTGTAATTTCCGAGGTGCTTCCTCTTCCTAAGGGACAGATGCAAACCTGACTGGTAGTTCTCTCCAGAGCCGTAGCTGTAGCTTTCTACATCTCACACACAACCCCGCTTCCTTTCAGGAGTTAACGATCTGTAAACTCATAATGCAGATACTGATAGCAACATCACATCCCATCTGTAAAACGGTGCATACTTTTCCAAAAAGATTTTCACACAGTTCTATTTAAAGGTAGATAGGGCTGACGGGTGGGGCCTGGTAGAAGCTGCTATTTCAAGGAACTCATTTGTCAGGAATAAAAAGCCCTTTTGTATTCCATATTAACTCTTCAGGTATTATTCTGTGCTTAAAGAGAATGGGTTGTCTGAAATGCCTGTATTCTTGTTTGAATGACCATTCAGGTCTTTTCTTAGGCTCCAGCACCTTTGCTGCAAGGAGGTCCATCACCCTATTGGTGTTTCCTGAAGTATGGGCCTCATAGGTGGTGACTTGAGGAACAGTTTTAGGTGACACCTTGATATATATGTTGTAAAGTTAAGTATATGTTTTTAATGTAGATGAGGAAAAATTGGACTCATATATCATTCCTATGATTTGGTATAAGGCTTAGGATAAGATTGCATTTAAGAAAAAATAGTACTCAGCAGGGAATGGTAGATCATGCCTTTTATACCAACACTTGGGAGGCAGAGGCAGGAGGATCTCTGTGAGTTCAAGGCCAGTCTGGCCCACATGGTGAGAACTTGTCTCAAAAAAGAAAGAAAGAGAAGCAAGCAAATCAACACTGCTCCATACCTCTAATCCCAGTGCTTGGAGGCTGAGGCAGAGGAGTACAAATTTGAGGTCATGTAAAAGGACTCTGTCTCAAAAAAAAAAAAATTGATTGTAAAGAATGATATTAAGTAGCTAACATGCCAGTGTGGCAAGGCCGTAATGGTGGGACGTGAGCAACTAAGGTTCTTAAACATGTATGGAATATGTGAATCTGCTCCAAATTTTAGGTAGCAGTAAGGTGGAAGATGAAAATCCACCACCAAGAGAAGGGGCATTTGGGGAGACGAGAGACTCCGTGTACTGTACTCTCTTAGGTGTGACAGGCCAGCTGTGCTGAGTGGCCCTTGGGCTAAATGGTGCTGTCTGTGAAGTCTGAGACCCTTGCTGCTTAGCTTGTGGCTTTACAGCACAGCTAGAAACAGCCCCGCCTGCTCGGCCCTCACTGTTGCCTTGGAAAAGATAAAGGGCATGGAAAGATTGTTTCTTGACTTGGCCTAGAACCAAACCTTAGGAGGCTTTATTTAGCTCCTGAACGCTGCGGCAGCCCAGGCCAGGGCTGGCCACAGCTTATCCATAGATGCTACCGTAGTGACCTGGGGGCCTCGAGATGACAAACGTTCAGCCTAGCAGACTGTAAATTGCTGGGGATAAAGGGGTTCACTAGGGCTGCAGTTTTAAGCCCTGGTTGGAGAGAAAGAGGTGTTACCCCTCCTGTGTTGGGGAAAGGCTAGCTGTGTGTCAGAGCCCAGGGGAAAGCATGCCGAGAGCAACCGTCTCTACATTTGTGTTACCAGTGTCCAGCATGTAGTAGCAAAGGAGGAAATGAATGCTGAGCCCTGGTATTTTAGAGACAAGCAAATCCCCAATAAGGACTAAAGAAACAGTTGTCAATTTACAGCTATTTGTTTGTTTGTTTGTTTGAAGTTTATTGATAACATCGCAAGAGGGCAGAAGCCGGGCAGTAACTCAAGAACCATGTGCATTCAGAATGTCCCAACACAGAAGCATATATGATCTCGATAAATCCGTCCCTTGTCCAAAGATGGAAGTCTCTTCAGTGCTAGCTGTTAGTAAAATTTACAGAGCTTAACTTCACATCACTAAATTCTCAGGTGCCTACACCCCATCCTAGCTTGAATTTTAGGAGTGTAGCCCAGCGAGGGGACTTTTGGGGGTGACTGATTATTACCTTTTAAGAGTGAGTCTTCCAGATCTCGTTTCAAAAAACCAGTCTTAGGGATAGGATTATGAGGTGAGGGTCTTGTTAAGATGGACTGTTAGGAGGCAGAGGGTCTTGCTCCAGGGCTAAAGAAGGCTTCCTTGGAGCAGGGTCCAGATCTCCAGAATCTAAGGAGCACTGAGGAGCTCACCTCTCTACAAGATGTTTGCCAAATGCTCAGGTAAATCCTTGGATGCCAGGGTACAAGTGAGGAATGTAGGGGAGCAGTGGTTTCCAGCACGGAGGGCAAGTGCAGGTCAGGTTTGGGAAGCAGCTGGCGGGGGTGGAAGGGGACAGGGGGAGGCACTGTGCATCTGACTTGAGGGCTGGAGCCCTATTGCAAACTCTAATCGATACTCCAGTGTGTGCTGGAGGCCAGGCTGTTTCCAAGCAGCCATTTGCACCCTCTGTGCCTCAGGGCCCTAATGGTTACACCTACCAGACTGTGAGATGCCAATGAGGAACACTTAGCACAGGTCCCGGTAGTTGTGAAACCGTCAATAAATAACTGCCCTTCCTTAGTGTGGAGTTTGCCCTGGGTTCCTACTGCTGCCGAAACAAATCAGCACAAACTCAGCTAGAAACATCCCTGATTTAGTGTCTTGCTTAGCTTCTGGAAGCTTTCAAAGACTAAATGCATTTCACCTTTCCCCTACATTGCCCGGCTACAGGTCCCATTCTCTAGCCAGAAATTTAGCGCCCCCCCCCCCCACCTCATTGTCACATTGTCTGCTCTCTGACTCCTAAGGGCCCACTTAGGAATCTTTGTATATTTAATCGTATTCACCGAGTCCCTTAGTAACATGGTCATGGGTTTGAGGAAGCCACATGTGGACACCTGTGGAGTCATTGTTCTCTTTACTTTAGGGTGAGATAACAATTTGGAGAGTTGGGGGCCCGGCAGCCTTCAGACATTTGAACCACTCAGGAAATGGTATGAAGAATATCCCTTCAGAAAGCCATCAGGGACACTGGGGTGGGTTTTCTTTGTGGCTTGAGAGGTTTCTGGTGGCTTGATAAACTTTTCTAGCTTACATTAAGGGTGCACATTTGATGCCAGAAGGGAGCTATTTGAGACAAAAGGTATGTAGGTACAAGCTTGGAAAAGGTGTAGGGAGGGAGGAAATCATCCCAGGGTGAAAGATTGAGGAGTTGGTATCGGAGGACGTGGGGTGGGTCCCAGCTCTGCCTCTTTACAGTCTGGGTTATTTCTGTTGTATAATGAGGAAATTTAGAACCCATTTCAGTGTGGGTGCCTGAGGGCCAAAAGGCAAGTATGGAGAGGGGTTAGAGCCTCTTTTGTAAAGGTCAGGTGTGATGTGGGATGGAGGCTTGGGGAAGAAGAGTGTAATGCAGTTGTTGCAAAGGCCTGAGGGAGATTACCCACTAGCCAGGCAGGTACCATCAAGGCTGTGCAGGGTTTAGGTGCTGAGGCTGGGGGAGGAAGTGAGACTTCAGCTGTGCTGTGAAGAAGAGGTGTCACTTAGCCAAGAGAAGAATGCATCAGGCACCATCAACAGGGAAAACCCAGCTTCAGGGACTGAGCACGCCTAGCTTTGGACCTGGAAGAGATTGGGAGTTGGGGAAGACCCCGAGGCCAACGGCGATACGCTGCAGCCCAAGTCGTAGTTTATGTCCTCTTTATTTATCTTTGTTTCTTTCTAGGTCTTTCCTACTAGATTATAAACCAGGCAACAGCAGACACAGGGCTTTGCTTGTTTCCTGTGTAGCCATTGAGGTCGCCATGCGTTCGTTCAGTAACTGGTTTGTTTGTTTGGTTGGTTGGTTTTTGGTTTTTTTTCGAGACAGGGTTTCTCTGTGCTACTTTGGAGCCTGTCCTGGAACTAGCTCTTGTAGACCAGGCTGGTCTCGAACTCATAGAGATCTGCCTGCCTCTGCCTCCCGAGTGCTGGGATTAAAGGCGTTTGTTGAATGGACAGATAAGTGAACCTATCTCTCCTAATTAAATTTTGTGGTATTTATATTAAGTCTTTGAAAAGAAGGTGTTCTTGGGAGATCGACCTTACTGCAGTTGGCTGGAGAGAGAGAGAGAGAATTTAGAGATCAGTTATAAAAACTTAGGTGGGAGGAACCAGTCCTGGAGATAGCCAAGAAGACTTCCAAACATGGCAGAGGGGAGGGAGAGAGACTGGAGAGCGGCCAGGAATAAACCTGAGGGTTCTACATGATGAACATTAGATGTTTTTCACTGAAGGTAAATTTTTAACACTCTCTCTGTACCAACCATTGTGCTGGTTGGTGGCATCTGGCTTAACAAGGTATGATTGACACCACAGGGAACAGGAATTCAAGAGGGAGGGAAATCTAGCACGGGTCTGCGCCTTATGTCCTAAGGAATGGCTGAGGTGAGCATGGGCGGGTCACAGCTGACACCTGTGACGTGCTAAGTCCCTAGGACAGAAGACACCAGCACAGGTGCCCTGAGGCCAGGGTTCTCATACTCATTTCCGTCCCATTCTCTCTAGCTCATTCTCTCAGTTTATAGATCACTTCCTGGGGAGTGGGGGTGGTGGTGTCTGTCCTTTGGTGTTCCATCCATAACTGAACTCAGCCTTCGTCATGAAAGAATGTCTTTATCCACTCTTCCCTCTCCAGAGCGAATGAAAAGCAGGTCCTTGGTGACCCTGGTTACCCCTGGGAAGTTGGCTAGGTAGACAGTGCTGAGAAAGCAAGGCTGCGAGAGAAACAGCACAAGACGGTAGCAGGAATATGCTTTTTCTTTGACATTTCAGTGTTTTCAAAAGTTTCTATAATATAGTATCTGGCACCACATGGAGACTGATGACATCAACCTCAGCCCTTGAGATGTTGAGGCAGGAGTATTGCTGTGGGCTCCAGACCAGCTTGGACTACAGAATGGCCTTCTGTGTGAAAACAGACAGCAATAATAATACTAACCATATGACTTTTTACCACCTTTGCACATGTTGGTTAAAAGAAGAGAAAAAAAGATAGAGAGAGGGTCTGGAGAGATGGTTTGGTGATTGAGAGCACTGGTTGTTCTTCCAGAGGACCCGGGTTCAATTCCCAGCACCCACATGGCAGCTCACAGCTGTCTGTAACTCCAGTTTTGGGGAATCTGACACTTCATACCAATGCACATGAAATAAATTCAAATAAATTATTTTTTAAAAATGCAGAGAGACGGGTGTCTTGAGGTTTGGCACCTCTTTCATGAGCTTTTGGCTTGCTTTCTTGCAGGTGGAGGCAGGGAAGGGCCTGGAGATGAGGAAGCTCGTTCTCTCAGGCTTTCTGGCCAGTGAAGAAATCTACATTAACCAGCTGGAAGCCCTGTTGCTGGTGAGTACCTGAAGGAGGGTGTTGCTTAAACACTGCTCCTGGCATTGGAGAGGAAGGGGACCCATGCAGGACAGACACATCAGTGCTCCACTGTTCACAGCTGGACATCTGAGAACTGGGTCAGTCACTGCCACGTTTCCATGACTGTGAGAAGCAGGGAAAGACACACAGGTGTGGGAGGACAAGCACTCTCGTGGATGGTGATGACTGTGACATTGTATGACGGACTGATACAGTGCTGTGTACTGTGGACACTTTGTTACCTACCCAACGCTGTACTCTGGGTAGTGTCTACCAGTCAATAAAGCTGAGACTTCTTCGTCACCCTGGATCCAAATCCTTCCTCTTCCCCAGGAAAGGAGACCATTAGCACCATCCTGAAGGCTCTCTGTCGGGAAGTGTGAGATGGAAGATGCCTGTTTTTAAAAGTGCTGTAGCTCAGAAGCGTTAGACTCGCCTGAGCTCTCAGTAAAGATGAAGGTGGTGTTGTGTGAATCAGATTGGGTGGTGACTATTAAAACAGCCTTCAGAGATAAAAGCACCACACAGATGCGTTTGCCTTTGAGGGAAGTGCTTATTAGATGCGTCTGGGTATTATGCAGAGTGATTGTGCAGTGTAAATTCTTTTCTCTGGGTGTTGTATAGTCAGATGGCATAAAATACTGTTTAAAAAAATCTGAAGCAGGAGAATCATCATGAGTTTGAAGCCACTGTGGGCTGTAAAATGAGTTCAAGCCAGCCTGAAAACCTTGTCTCAAAAAACAAAGCAAAACAAACAGATAAAACCCCCCAGAGAATCAGAGATAAATGTAGACCGGGAGACGATGGTCCTCTTAAGTAAGATAACGTTTATATACTTGCTGTAATATGAGGTATCATTCAGTGTCTTGACTTTTATGACCCAAGGAATGACTATTGAATTGTAAAGCTATTTTGCAGGGCACTGTACTGAACTTGTTTCGGGGTCTCCTTGGTAAGTCATGACTTCCAAATGGGAGACAATGGCAGATAGGAGTCTGGTTTGAATCTGGAGCCAGGACTGGGACACAGCCTTATCCTGCTGTTCGTGGAGGGATAGTGCTTTGTTTCCACGCTGTATCCCCTTGGTGGGTTGTGAAAGTGTAGAGGTTTGAATCAGTATTTTAAAACAAACGGGAAAAGTGTTCATGTGCATTATCATCAATAAAGGTTAGGTGCTGTCAGGATGTGTGTGTATAGGTGATGTACAGGGGCTCTTAACCTTTTGTTATTGCCCCTCGTCTTCCCCCTACCCCTGGCTCTTTCCCCCTTTATTTCTCATGCAGCCCGCAGCCCAGGCTGGGCTTGAACTCACTTTGTAGCTGAGGCTAGCTTTGAACACCTGATCCTTTGCCTCCACCTCCCAAATGCTAAGGTTACACTTATATGTTGGCCCACTACATTATTTCTTAAATGTTTTGTAGATTTCCCGGGTAGTGGTGGGACACACCTCTATTCCCAGCACTCAGAAGGCAGAGGCAGGCTGATCTCTATGAGTTTGAGGCCGGCCTTTATCTACAGTGCAAGTTCCAGGACTTCTAGGACTAGACATAGAAAAACAAACAAAAACCAAAAACAAAAAATGGTTTTTTAAAAAACATATTTATGATTTGTTTAATTTTTATTTTATGTGCATTGGTGTGAAGTGTCAGATCCCCTGGATCTGGATCTTTGGACAGTTGTGAGCTGTCATGTGGGTGCTGGGAATTGAACCCTGGTCCTCTGGAAGAGCCAGTAGTTTTAACCACCGAGCCATCTCTCCAGCCCCCCAAAAATGTTTTGTGGATTCAAAAACCACTGTTCTGCCAGATGTGAGAATGTATGCTTATAATCCAAGCATTCCATAGGCTAAGGCAGAACAGTCATGAGTCAAATGCCAGCCTGAGCTAGAAAATGTGACCTTGTCTCAGAACAAACAGGCGAGATGTTATCTTTGGAAAGCTATGTATAGACTCTTTGGTCCTTAGGTTTCTTGTCTGAAGATGATACAATCGCCCCTACCTTCTCTTGAGGATCTATCCCAAGACCCACTGTGAATGCCTGCAAAACCCGGGATAGCACTGAATCCTAGGTATGCTCCTATGAATACAAATCTGTAGGCAGATTAGGTACCTTAAGTTATTAACAATAATTAATAAAGTTGAACAGTGGTAACCATATACCATAATAAAAGCCATATAACATGGCTTCTGCCTTGGAAAGTCCAAACACTAGTGTTTTCAGAGCATAGATGACCACAGCTAACTAATGGTAGCAAAACATTGCTACATTGACACCTGTCTCCCTCTCTGGGTTGAGTAGATCAGGTGATCCTACAGAATGCCCTGCTGGGTACTAAAGATAGGAGGCAGACAGACCTGTACCCCAAACTGCATTACTTACTAGCAGAATGCAGATATGAAAGGCACTGAGCCACCTGGCTGTGAGCCCCCACTTCACACTCTACCCGCATGCAGTGGGAAGACTGTGTTTCATTGTTTCTGTCTGCAGTCTGGGTTCACAAATAGCATTCTGCATGGGACTGTAGTGAAGATAATCCGTTGTATTCAGTTCTTAGAAAAGGGCCTGTGTGTTACCTGGCATGGTTACTATTTCCTACAGAGCTAAGCAAAGACAGGTGAAGGCTCCTGTGTTCTCTTTGGTTTTGTTTTGAGACAGGGTCTTGCTATGTAGATCAGGCTGACCCCCAAACTCGGAACTATCTTCCTGCTTCTGCCTCCTGAGTTCTAGATAACAGTGAGTTGAAAATCCATGTCTTGCCAAGTATAATGGTATGTGCCTGAAACCCCAGCACTCCAGAGGCTGTAGGAGTCTTTGGGTTCCCCTCCCCCCACCCCCAGTGGAGGAGGAGGTACTCCTGAGAGGTGTGCCTCCTTGCATTCCAACCTCCTTTATCAGATATTCTCATCTGGGCAAAGATAGATTTGGGAGGAGTCTCCCTGCCACACCTTCTGCACAGCTCCTACCCCAAAGGCACAAGGACTGTGCTGTGTGGTTGCACACCCTTCCACTCCTACCCCATTCACTCAGGCCACTCAAGACGGGGAGAGACCCGTGGGAAGGTTTATTGCTGGAAGGCCCAGGGAATGGGTGGGCTGGGCTCTCCTCAGCCTCTGACTCTCTGGATAAACCTCTCAGTCTCTCCTACCTTCACAGATTTGGAGGCCTTCCCTTTTAGTCACTGGGAAGATCAATGCTGCTTTTCCTGGGTGGTCTAGCTTAGAGGCAAAACTGTTTCTTTGGCTTTCTCTCCCCCTCCTCTTAACCACAGATGCCCTTATCCATCACGGAGTGACTTGGAAGTGCAGTGTGTCTGTTTTCCTCTCAGTACTTCCTGTTGTGCGAAGGACTAGGCCTGTGTACCTAAGACTGTACACAGACTGTTCACGCGGGCAGAAAGAGAGAAAGAGAAAGCCACACCAGGCTCTGTCCCCAGCCCTTGGGTGTTGACTAGGGCCATGGTTAGTAATCTTTTCGAGGCCACTGTTCCTGATGCACGTCTGTTACTCCTGAAGTCCAGGGGCCCAGGTTTGGGGATAGAGGATGGAGCTGTAAAAGAAAGAAGAGAAAACTAGATGGGTTGTAGTTCTACATAGGTCCTGTGCAGGTGTGGACTGTTGCTACAGTCCATCTCACCTTGGAGCCATGGTTGCCACAGCTAGCCCCATTGCCTCCTTCTCTTAGCCTTTCATTTTTGCTGTTTCCATCTGTCATAGTCCTGGGGCATCTCCCCTTGCTTATCTGCATGATAGCTAAACTACACCTCCTCCCTGAGCGCAAGGCTAGGTTAGTAACTAACTGTGCCTGGCAGGGGACAAACCTTCATGGCTAGGAGGTGGAGGAAGTGGGCAGATTTCTTTCTCCTGTTTCGAAAGACCACTTGCTGGAGGACAAAGCAGACATGACTGTGTGAGATCAGAACTGGCCCAGCCCTATCTCTGGGAGAAGCTCCCAGGGTCGGAGTTGAGATCACCCAGGGGTTCTCTCTGAGAACAGCCTTGCCATACAACTGTACCCGGGAGGAGAGTTGAGGTGGCCCGTGTGTGTGCTAGCTCCCTGGCCCTAATGGCAGTGTCGGGTCAAAGCTCAGTGAGAGGGGACTGGCCTGGAGGCCAGCATGTAAGTCTTGAGATAAAAATAGCTGACAGAGGACCAGTCAGCCTTTCCCCCTTCCCTGTGGAGAATGGGGGTGAGAGCAAAAGTCGCTCATCTGGTGAGAAAGTCTCATGCGTCCGGTGCAGGCTGGTCCGTGTGACTGGTCCTGGTTAGAGTACTTTTCTTCCCCTTTTGTAGACAGTGGGAAGTTTAGGAGGAAGCAGAGCTGTTGGGCCTGTCTTGGTGTAGGAGGTAGATGAGTGCGTGCTTCCCCGGCAGCCAGCTTCTGAGAAACCTTGGCCTTCCCAGGACTCTTCTCCTATTCACTTTGCTCCTCCACTCTGGGGGTTGTACCAAGGTGCAGGGATGAGTGTCTTTGGAGTTCTGTGGCATTTGAACCTGTCCATTGGGTCTTAGAGAT
The DNA here is from genome assembly GCF_950005125.1 of Chionomys nivalis. NCBI lineage: Eukaryota > Metazoa > Chordata > Mammalia > Rodentia > Cricetidae > Chionomys > Chionomys nivalis. Next base: position 57,320,390 of record NC_080092.1, on the reverse strand, counting down.
GGAGAGGGTAGCCTGCTATGTCACATCTGAAGGGGAGTCTCCTGTATCCTTCCACCTGGGCATGGGAGAGCAGTGTGCCTTTCTCCTGGTTCCCCTGCTCCCTTGTCTGTGTGATCATGCAGCTCTCCCCCTGCTCAGCTCTCTCCAGCTTCAGAGGCCCCATTAGATGTCCCTTCTCCTTGAAACCTTAACTTCGCTGCTCCAGTATAGTCTTCTATTTTTGGTTGTGGGCCTAGCCTTTAACGGCTGAGCCATCTCTCCAGCCCTCCAGCATAGTCTTGAAACCAAGATTTATGATCCAAGTTGGGATTATCCTGCCTCACACTGGCTACCATGTTGTTTGATTTGTTTCAATCCATTTTTCAAATACAGTCTAATGTTTTTAAGAAAGGGGATCAGGGATCATCAAAATGATCTCCCACATACTAGGCTTCTGTTGCTCCCTCCACTTAAATCCCTCTGCAGATGCCGGGTCATTGCATGGTCAATGGTGTGGTCAAAGCTGTACTCCCTCTGCTTGACCCCACCCTGTGATCCATCCAGCCCCGCCTCAGCTCCTCTCCTTTCCCACTGCACTAGACTTGACGACCTTCAGCCATCAAGGGAATCTTGATGAGTACAATTCCCTGAGGCCTCCCTGTTTCTGAGAGTCAATGTCCCCTCTTTGGAGAAGCCATCTGACTGCCCTGCCTCAGGGGGTCCTTTCCCTATTTTCTTCATTACATTTACTGGTGTGTATAATTAGATGCTGGATCATCGGCTTGTGTTTCATTTGTCTCCTCTACTAGACTGGAAACCCCGTGAGGACTGGGATTGTATGTGTCCCAGGCATTCCACTGGGTATTAAGGATTGGCCTTATGTCTGCGACTTGGTTCATTTTTCACAGGATGAATAACAGTCTTGCTTATCCTCTATATGCCAAACATGTACTAGATACTTTATTATCTTTAAAGATTTTTAATTATTTTTATGTGTATGCATGCATGTCTGAATGAGTTTATGCACACCACATGCATGCACCAGCTAGAGGCAAGAAGAGGGCAGGAGATCCTCTGGAACTGGAGTTTATAGATGGTTGTGAACCATCATGTGGGTGCTGAGGACTGAACCCAGGTCTTCTGCAAGAGCAGGAAGCAATCTTAACCACTGAGCCATCTCTCCAGGCCCTAGGTACATTATGTAATGTGTGACTTTTGATATTTGATCTACCGTTTCAGTTCTGCAGAAACCTGCCGGTAAAGTGACGATACACCCAGAAATGGGTATCAACTATTTAATGACAGACTCAGGGCTCCAGGCCATACTGCCTGGCCTAACCCAGGTTGACTCCCATAGTGTTTTCTAGTGAGAACTTGGTATGGAAGGTCACTTGGTTCTAGTGTCAAGAGGGTCAGTAGGTCTTCTTGACCCTGGCTTTGTCGTATCTGGACTTTGTAGAATGTGGAGGACAAAGAAAGTCAGAAGTCAGATACTGTCTGGGTGTCTGAGGCATCTTCTTGTGAGCAGATAGGGGAAGCTGGAGTACAGTGGGGCTGGAAGGCTGGCTCCTGTGGCCCCCTGAGGCTGGCTGTCACAGCACAGAAGGAGCCAGGGAGAGCTGTTTTCCCTCAGTGTAGGTGATCTCATCAGGCCAGCTCTTTCAGCAATTGACTCAACCACACTCTCTTGTTAGACAGCTCATGGCCTCCTCCTGTGAGAGTCGACAGCCTAGTAAGCCCAGACTAGACCCCTGTCATCTCCCCACTGCTCCTAGGTCTGCGGGGAAACACAGGCTATTGGAGACCCCTTTCCGTACTGCCATCAGATGGAAGAATATTAGCCTTATCTTCCGTAGGCTGCTTTCTTGGTTATGTGTGCCCTCCCTGCCCATATTTCTACACCCTGTCTCCTAGCCCACTGTAGTATAGTGTGTATTCATTTTTTAACATTCGAGATGGGGGTTTTCCTTTGTTTTACAGGCTGTTATCAAACTCCTATAGTGGTGCAGCCCTTCTGCCGCAGCTTCCTGGGCAGCTGGGACCACAGGCATGCACCCAGAGCCCATTGTCCTGAGGCAGTGGTTAGGGATGGGGCTGAGTTACCATCTACACTGTCCCTTCCACTTGTGGGCCCTGATGATCTTGGTGCAATAAGCAAGGATGACAGTTTGCTTTCATTTTCATATCAGCAGGCATTGAGAAAGAGTCTTGAGACCAAAACCACACATACTCAGTGGGAAAGATCCTGCTCGCTTAGCAGTGTCTGCATGTCTGCCGCGGATGTGGGAAGCAGGAGGGTGGCATGTGTGTCCTTGCTCCTCTCCCTCACCAAGTGAGAACTGAGACACCAGTGAACCTGAGCCAGTTGTTCCGTTTTGTTTTGAGATAGACTCTCACAGCCTCTGCTGCCCAGCCTGGTCTGCAGTCTTCCTGCCTCAGCCTTGCTGCACACAGTGCTATGGTTACAGACCGGCTTGAGCTGGTCTTGAGTCTCTTCATGGTTTTACCTCCTGAGTGCTAGAACTGCCTTTTGTTTCTCAAAAGGAAGCAGCTGAGGAGCTGGACTCCCAGGCAACACTCCTGTCCACTGAAGCATGACAAAGAGGCTCATGACTGGGATGTGAGGCCATTGTGGAAGAGACTAGGGACCTGTTAAATGGACCAGTGAACACAAACGGGCCAAGGGCTAGAGGTTGTGAGCTCATATGGGGGAAGGGACAAGCTGTGGCTGCTGTGGCAGATTGCTGCTGTCAGGTTCCCTTTGCATATGGCTTGTTGGGACCTGTGACAACAGCTCTGAGACAGAAACTGTGTTTCAGGTGCTCTGCCTTTAGCAGCGGCCTTGTCTAGGCAGGACTTGGGCGTCACTGCGTGTCAATCAGTGTCACAATCGCCGGGGACCTGCCAACACTCTGGTTTATTCATCCCCACCTTTGCACTTGGTTCCTCTTCCTCTTCAGCCCATGAAACCCCTGAAGGCCACAGCCACCACCTCCCAGCCCGTGCTCACCATCCAGCAGATTGAGACCATCTTTTACAAGATACAGGATATTTACGAGATCCACAAGGAGTTCTACGACAACCTCTGCCCAAAGGTGCAGCAATGGGACAGCCAAGTCACCATGGGCCACCTTTTCCAGAAGCTGGTGAGTCTCCATAACAGACTGGTGTTCAAATAGGGCCTTGGGAAAGGATTGGTCACTTGCTTTCTTTGCTCTCTTGAGTCCTGGGTTATCGCTGAGCTCTTGGAGGCCAGTCTAGGCCTGTGTTCCTTCAGTCAACTGGGCCCATGAAAGTGTTTCTAGGGATAGAAGTGGAGACAGGTCAAGTGTGTGAGTGTTTGGGGGGAATGCTGCTTCATATGTATGGGGGGTGTCATTTGAGAATTGGAATGGAGCTTCCTCTGCCGGGATGCAGGTCCTCTATCTCTCTGTGGACAAAGAGGCGTTATGACAGGCTTCAGGAGAAGGACCTGAGACCTTGCGGGGGGGGGGGGGGGGGCATTGCATCCCTAGGGCTGCCTTTGCAAAGTGAAGCAGTTGGATGCTACGGTGATGACTGAGGGTTGATCCCAGAACAGAGAGCACCAGCAGCCAGCCAGCTTTCCATGCTGCTGCTCAGAGGGGAAGAGCAAAGCTTAGTGTTGAAGATGTTCATGGAAGTCCTCTGGTCGCCAAGACTTCCATGACACTCTCTCCAAGACCCCCTTATGCCAATGCACTTCCTGACCGCTACATACTTGTGGCTTTGTCTACATAAAAAGGCCTTCCTCAGCTTTCCTTGGTCTGTTCCCAAGTTAGAATGACCTCAGAGAAGCTTTTCCAAGCCCTGTGTTTGTCCTTTATGAACACATAACTAGCTGTCCACCCGAAGCAATAAACTTGGGAACAGTCTGTATTTTCTTCTCATTAGACTCCCAGAACTACCTCAGTGATGGATGAGTGAATGAGTGGATGGATAGATAAGATACGGTGTGACCTTGATTGGGGCTGGGGAGAACCTGAGTGTTGAAGGAGATACCTGTGTCCTAAAGCTATGTCCTAAGTCACAAGTGTTGTGGGGGCAAGTACAACCAGAACCAGGTCCCAGCTGTCTTTGAATCCCAGCCCTGCTGTAGAAGGTCCCCTGACAGCTTACCCTGATGTGGGAGAGTCTTTTGTTTTGTGTTGATTTCATTGGTTAAATAAAGAGACTGCCTTGGCCCTTTAATAGGACAAAAAATTAGGTAGGCGGAGTAGACAGAACAAAATGCTGGGAGAAAGAAGCCGAGTCAGGCAGTCGCCATGATTCTCCCACCTGACACAGACGCAGGTTAAGATCTCCCTGGTAAGCCACCTCGTGGGGCTACACAAAATATCAAAAATGGGTTAGATCAATATGTAAGAGCTAGCCAATAAGAGGTTAAAACTAATGGGCCAAACAGTGTTTAAAAAAATACAGTTTCTGTGTAATTATTTCAGGTAAAGCCATGCAGGCGGCCGGGTGCCGGGGACGCAGCCCCGCCGCTCTTACTACAACATTACCCTGCCTCCTGTTTTCAGCGTCCTCCTCTATAAAGAGAGGTGCTAATAGTCAACTGGATTATTGGCAGGAGTGAGTTAGGAACTGGAAACGCCTGCTGTTTTAGGCAGAGGAACTCAGGAGGTGTCGTTTTCCAGGATGCCATCCTTCTGGTTGTAGAGGACCCTGAACTGCTTCCTTTGGTGCAGGGATGGTAAACACCTACTCATCCTTCCCTGTTCACAGAATATGAGATGACTGGCTTGGGGCAGCCGCTACTCAGCCTTCACAGGTATAGAGAACCACAAGCCCTGATGGGAGGGCAGGTACCGAGAGCGGAGAGGCAGAGTTCTCCAGTTTGATGTTTCTCTTGCTTTTTGGTGCAGGGTCTCTGTAACCCAGGCTGACCTTGAACCAGCAACTCTCTGTCTGCCTCAACCTCCCAAGTGCTGGGATTGCAGGTGTGAGCTACCATGCATAGCTTTACCATTTTTTTTTTCCTGTGTTATTCGGACCCAGAGTCCCCTTGGTCTTAGCTCCACTGGTCCAGTTATGAATTTGCTTCCCAATGTCCCCAAACCCCAGCATCATGAACGGATGTCTGCCATCCTGAGGCTGCTTGCTTGGCAAGGCCTGGGTGGAGCCAGAGCAAGCTAGGCATCTGGAGACAGTTTATTTCAGATGAAGTTTCTGGGTATTTGATTATCCATTACCAAGAGAAGGAAATTAGCATCTCTGCTGTTTGTTTTATGAGATCACTCCAGTGCCAAACTCCTGTTTCCAAGCAACCAGCACTTCCCAGTTAATGACCCCGGCAGGCTGGGCCTCTGGCCTTCCAGTCGAGGGTAACTATGGAGATGAAAGTACCTGGCAGGGCTCATGACCCCTGCACACAGGTGGCTTCTAGGTTACAAGAGGGTAGCAACACGCGTCCCATGCTTTGTCTTTCTCACGGTAATAGAGGAGACCAGGGTGTAGCTCAGCTGCTTGAGTGTTTACCTAGCTTGCAGAGAGCCCTGAGTTCAGTCCCTTTCTCTAAATAAAACTGGGTGTGGTCAGCCACACCTGTAATCCTTGCAAAAGACACCTTAGCTCCACAGTGAGTTTGAGACCAGGCTGGGACATGGGAGACTCTGAAACAAAGAAAAGAAAAACCATGAGAATAGAGGGAGAGGAACCCTTCTCGGAAGATTGTGCTGACTTGAAGTGTCTGTCTGGGACATCTCCTGCGGCGTGGAGCTCCTGGGGAAAAGTGCATTTGAGCCCTCTACCAGAAACTTTCCTTGGGCCGTTCTCCTCCCCAGTGGCCCAGTTCATACTCTCCCCTCTGGCTTCCCTACACCAAGGGCAGCCTCACCAACTTCCTTGAAGGGCCCCCCCTCCCTACATCCTGACCCCCGCCCAGCCTTTGTGTCCTGAAGGAATAGAGCAAACCTGAGTGGGGCACAGGAGCAACATACTTTCCTAGCACCTTAGTTGGAAGCAGAAGCTCCCAAGGAAGCCTGCGGCAGCTGTGTCCTGTCGCTACTTCAGTGGGAAAAAAATCTAAACCAGAAAATCTAGAGGATAATGCAGTCGACAACTGTGCCTGCAGCTCTGAGTAACAGATGTGAGAATCAGCAGAGACATTTTCCCTTTTTTCTCTTATTTTATTTTTACTTGTCCTTTTCTTCCTCTTCCCTCCCTCTTATAAAACATTTAATATTATTATTATTAACTATTATCTGTATGAGTCCATAGTGTGTATGGGCAATTGGGGAAGACTGTATAGAATCTGTTCTCTCCTTCTACCATTACATGGATTCTGGGATCATATTCCAGTCAGCAAGCAATGTGGCAAGTGCCTGTACCCGATGAGTCATCTTACGAGCCCCTCCCCCAGGGAAACTGTCTAATAAAAGTTAAGTTTTAGCCAGGAGGCTGAGACAGGAGAATTACAAGTTCAAGGCTAGACTGGGCAACTTAGTGAAGTCTTACCTCAAAACGGAAAGTAAAAAGAGGAGTCAGGTGTAGGTCCAGTGGTGCACGCCTGTAATTCCAGCTCGGGAGGCAGAAACAGAAAGATCAGGAGTTCAGGGTCATCCTTGGCTACATAGGGAATTTGAGACTAGCCTGAGCTACATAACACCCTGACTCATAAACAATAAACAAAATTTAAAAAAAATACTAAGTGAAGTCTGCTCCTCCTTTCTCTTTTTCTTTTGAAGCAGCTTGCTGGGAATTATATGGAGCTGTGTAGACTGCACTTTGTTTGTTTGTTTTTGGTATTTCATATTCTTATGATACTGCATGTACTTTTCTAAACATTTTATTAATTAATTTATTTTTACGTACCAATCCCAGTTCCCCCTCCCTCCCTGCATGCACTTTTAAAATGTGCAGGTGCGTGTATGTATGCATTTTGCTATTTAGTCACCACTGGGTTTGATACGTGTCGGTATTCGTTCATCTGAACCATGTCTGTCAGAGTTCCTGTGTTTGTGGACATTTGCTCACCTCTCTTACCATGAGGATCCTTGCTCAGGCCTCCTTGGGCACAGTCGTGTCCAGGTTTTTCAAGAGCAGTATTAGCCAATGGAAATAGGTCGTGAGTAGCATATAATTTCTTAATTATTTTATTAATTGAGAGAGAGTATAGATGTGAGGGCAGCCGTGGTGCGTGTGTGGAGGTCAGAGGGCAACTTTCAGGAGTTGATTCTCACCTGTCGTGGCTTTAGAAAGTGAACTCAGTGCAATAAGCTATTTTGCCCACTGAGCTGTCTGCTGGACCCACATATATACATTGAGATGTCCTAGTAGCCACTTTTTAAAAAAGCAGTAGTGGGGTTTGAACCCAGGGCCTCACATATATAGGCAAACCCTAACACTTAGCTATGTTCCCAGTACTAGGAACCATAGTTTTTAAAAGTAAAGACTGGAAATAGTTCCATGGTAAGGTGTTTGTGTCCCATACCCAAAGCTCTGGGTTTGATCTCCAGGAAGATGGAAAACAAATACAAGGTGGGTGTGGCAGTGCCTGCTTGGACTCAGGCTGCCAGGAAGACTGAGGCCAGAGGGTCACTTGAACTTAGGTGTTTGAGGCTAGGTGGACAGTACAGTAAGACCAGAGAGAAAAGGGAGAGGGAGACTCACAGACACACAGCTGGTGAGATGACTCGGGCTGAAACCCAACAACCTGAGTTCAGTCCCTGGATTCCACAATAATAGAAAAATATAACTGACTCCTGACTGTTTATGCATAAAGTGTTTGTGCACCACATAGGTGCCCGCTGAGGCTAGAAGAGGGCTTTAGATCACCTGGAACTGGAGTCAGTCAGTTGTGAGCCACTGTGTGGGTGCTAGGAATTGAACCTGGGTCCTCTGGAAGAGCAGCCAGTTCTCTTAACTGCCAAGCCATCTCTCCAGCCCCTGTAATGTCTTCTGGCCTGAATGCTGTGGCACATGGGCACTTGAACTCAACATACTTCCATCATACACATACAGATAATAAATTTTTTTTAAAGGGTTGGGATGATTGGCTGAGCAGTTAAGGGTGCTTCTTGCTCTTGCAGATGAACCAGAATTGGTTTCCAGTTCCCACAAAGTGTGGCTTACAACTGCCTATAATGTGGTGCACAGACATAGATGCAGGTAAAACACTCACACATACAAAATAAAATAAACTTAAAAAAAAATAATGGGGGGACTATGAGACTAGGCATGGTGACACCTGCCTGTAGTCTCAGGACTCAGAAGGTGGAGGCAAATGGGTAAGAGTTCAAGGTCATTCTCAACTGTGTTGCAAGTCTGAGGCCAGCCTGGAAGCCTGAAACACTGTTTCAAAAAACAAATTTAAAAAGGCATGTTTATGTAGGGGATAATTTATATACTCTCTTTATATACCAGGTCTTTGGAATTCAGTGTGGATTTGTTATTGTTTTGTTTGTTTGTTTTGTTGAGACAGGGTCTCACTGTGTATTCTTGGCTGTCCTGGAAGTGGCTGTGTTGACCATGTTGGCTTTGAGACCCATCTGCCTCTGCTTCCTTAATGCCTCCAATGTGGGGTTCTTACATGTAACATACATCAATTTTGCACTGGCCACATTGTACATGTTCAGTATTTATATGTTTCTCACAGCCACTGTATTAGACAACATAGGTTTGTGTTAATAGTAGATTTGCTAAGTCATAGGCTGAAGCTGTACCTGTGGTCAATTTGATTAGTCACTGACAAATTAGCTGTATTGACATAACTATAGTCTGTGGTCTCAAACCAAAGCTTAATGCTATCAGATTCTAAATTTTGAATCTTCAAATGGACATAGCATGTAATTGTAGCTTTAATTTGCACTCCTACTCTTTGTTCTCTCAAGAGGAAATACTTGTAAATAGCCAAAAGAAATAGTTGAGCAACCATAAATATTTAAGCAATTAAATTAGCAAGCCTCAGTTTTCCTTTCTGAAGAAAGGGTAGTAGGCCCATCCTCGCCTCATAATGGCAATGAGACTTTGCCAGTCAGGACACGTGTGTTAGGATCCAGGTGGCATGTGGATACATAGTAAGGAAGGGGATCTGGCTCCTTGGAGGCTGAGGAAGTGGGACTCAGCATGGAGAAGGGGCCTGAGGGTACTTTGTCTCCCCTGTTCTGGTTTAATTCTAAGGTGTGAAAGAAGTACAAGGGATTAAAAACTTCAAGTCCTGAAAGACCTTGATGGTACTAAAGGAAAAACAAAAAGACTAACAACAACAACAAAAAATAGTAAAAAAAAAAAAAAAAAAAAAAAAAAAGCAAGTGTTATGTAGAATTTCTGGCATGCCAACAAAAGCCCTGCCCTGCCCTCCCCACTCCCAGTACCCCCTTGCTAACCTATTGGCTGAGGCAAGTTTCCATGGAAACTGTCAAGTTCAAACGGATACTCTAGTATATTCATCTCTGCCTTTCCCCTGGTTTCCAGCTAGTCTTGTGGAGCTGAGCTAGAGGTTCTGAGTGCTAAGGGGGCTTCAGGAACTCGGGTGATTCCTCCATTCAGTAATCCTTTCTCCATCCCATTCCCACCCTGTCTCCTCCCTGCAGGCCAGCCAGCTTGGCGTGTACAAAGCATTTGTGGATAACTATAAAGTCGCTCTGGAGACAGCTGAGAAGTGCAGCCAGTCCAACAACCAGTTCCAGAAGATCTCTGAGGTAGGCAGCTCTCCCTATAGCCGCCCCCATCCGCCCTGGGCTCTGGTAACAGTTTGAGAAGCTTCCAAGTCTATGGATTCCTTCCTTGCTTGCCCCAGGGAAGCTCTTCACCACAATAATACTCAACCTGACATTTGCTTTCTTGCAACTGACATTTTTCCTCTTAATACAAGAATATCGATTGGTTTGATTTCTTTTTTTCAGGTTAGAAAGTAGAACAGAGAAGCAATACAAATAAATAAGGGGGGCAATTTTCCCCATGATATTTCCAGGTGACTTCCTGACCCTTGGCTTCTGTTTCTTCTCTTGTGGAAAGAGCTGTTTGAACCTTCCCAGCTCATCTCAAAACTCTCAATGCTGATGAGGGTTAGGTTGGAACGATGATGGGCCTGAAGCAATTAAACGCTGCTGCTATTTAGAAGATCTGAGTTTGGTTCCTAGCACCCAAGTTAGGTGACCATTTGTAATTCCAGCTGCAGATCCGGTGCCTCTGGCTTCCTCAGGCACCCAGATTCGTGTACATACCCACACACAGTTACGTACGTGTACACACAATTAAAAAAAGAAGTCACCAGAGGCACTGTTTAAAGTGCAGGTGTCCAGGCTCCTCCTTTCTCAGAGAGCTCGCTCCTTTTCTCTCTCCTCTCTCCTGCATCTCCTCTGTCTCGTAACTCTCTCTCACTCTGTGCAGCTCAGGCCACAATCTTCCTGCCTCATCCTCTTGAGTTCTGGGATTACAGATGTGTGCCCCAATGGCTCGGATCTTATTATTTGTGTGTGGGAGATTGTTTGGGGGTGGGAGTTAGGGGATGGATCAGATGCAGGAGTTTACATTCTGCCGGGCTCATGACTTACTGTCGGGAATGGAAGTTTGAGGAATTCTGAACTAAGCACGTAGTTTTGAAAGGTACTTACAAGTCCAAGACTCCAGTCTCATGGAATCAGCCAGGGTCAGTTAAGGACAGAAGAAGCCCTTAGACCCCTTTGGCCAGGAGCATGCCTGCTGCAACTCTGCAGCTAAGCCTTCCCCTCCTGTGCCTATGTGTGGTAGAGCTATGAAATCCCCTGCCATTGGTACTTCTTTTGTTATTGTTATTGTTTTGTTTTTGAGACAAGGTCTTGCCACATAGTCTTGGCTGGCCTGGAACTCACTATTTAACCCTGGCTGGCCTCAAAATTGCAGTAGTCCTCTTGGGTGCTCGGATTATAGATATGCATCTCTGCACCCCACTTGGCTTTGGCACTTCTATCTAGAATGTGGCAGGGAGAGGCTGGTCCTCTAGGATCGGCTCAGCTCATTCTTTATCCAGAAAGACCTCTGTAACACTCCTAAGCTACTAGCCTTGGAGGAAGTACCCATTTGAGCTCAGGGCAAGAGAGCCCAGTTTTAGAGGGACCTGGTGTGTTGGGGGTAGAGGTGCTTCTATAGTTTTGGAAGTCCTGCCTTGCAGTACCCTCTCACCAGCTCTGGTGCTAGAAGAGTAAGGGAGACACATAATTCCCTGAAACTGCTGGGATTCCACATTGTACCTAAGTCGGAGTCACTCTAGGAGTTGAGCAGGTGGAGATGAAAATGTGAAGTCGCGTGTGATGACACACACCTTTAATCCCAGCACTCAGAAGGCAGAGTCGAATGGATCTCTGAGTTCAAGACCAGTTTGGTTTATATAGCAACTTCCAGGTCAGGCAGGGCTACATAGATAGTAAGACCCTGTCTTAAGAAGGGGGAAAAGGGGAGAAATGGAAGAAGGGAGTGAGAGCCTAAATAAATAAATCAAAATAAATTTTTAAAGAGGAAAAAATGGCAGTTTGATTACTAGAAAAAGCAGATCTGAACCTGTAGGTTTGGGTGCCTCACCTCTGGGAACACATGTTCTCTTCCGTTTCCAGAGGAGACTTGTGCCCAGTTTCTTCTCCCAAGCCTCTGGGAAGACAGGACAAGGCTGGGGAAGTCCCTCTTGGTGAAGTCATGGGGCTGCAGAAATGATGCCTCCTTTCACCTTCCTGCCTTCTCTGGGAAAGAAGACTCTGGTGTGTGTTCACAGTGGCTGTAATGGGTCCTGGGTATCCAGAGGTCAGCATGGTCTAGAGAGTGTCCGGAGACTGTACAGTCCCTCTTAGCCTGGCTGACTGCTTGTTCTCTGTGCATTCATGCATTTAGTACCCCCTATCCCCAAAGCCTATCGCAGAGGACACAGCCAGGCCCATGGCCCTCTGCCAGGTGGCTGCTCATCTTGACTCACTCACTGAAAATGACGCTGATGCTTCCTGCTGGCGCTGCCACTTAATTACTGCAATTAGGCCCTTCTCCTCTGCAGCAGCAGTGATTTCATACCTCTGGGCTGCACTGGAGGGGGTGTGGACCAAAATCCCTTAAAGCAGGGAATCCAGGCACCCGCTAGAGACAGACTGGGTCTAGAGAAGCTGAGTTAACCACCCCCCCCCCCACGTGCCAGGCTCATCTCCTGGGGATTTTCTCTGTCTAGAAACAGCTGGAGATGGTGCAGGAAATGAGCTCCTACTGTGTGGGCTTTGACCCCCCCCTCCCCAGGCAGAGCAGGCGGCATCACGTGGGCACATGACCTTGGCCTTACCTTGCCCCTTGCTTCCCTAGACTCCGCTCATCTTGCCTAGTGAGGATTACATTGCAGCTCCAGTTGCGGGCTGCGCTGTCCTGTTGGCAAAGCCTGGGATAGCTCTTCGTCTAAAGCAAGTGGAAGAGGTTTAGATCTGATGATCTCTGTTCCCGAAGTCTGTTTCTAGCACCCATTCCTGGGTCACTTGTCATAGGTTCTAGGAGAGGCATTGGGGGAGGGTACAGCTTGGACTGGCCTGTGAACTCCAAGCCCATCTCCACCCTGCTTATTGCTCAGATGTGTGGATCTCTTCTGCCTTGGCTCAGAGGTGTTCATTCCCAGAGGTCAGCCGGCATACCTAATACTCACTGACTGCAGCCCTGGCTTCCCAGGGCTAATGTGTATACATCCCAGAGGAGTGGTTGGCAGTGGGGAGGGTCCCTGAGCGTGATCACACTCATCCTCTAGAGGCAAGGTATCAGGGGGCAGATCTTAGTTCTTCTTGCCACAGAACTTTCTAGCAATCAGTCCAAACTCTGATTCCCAGAGTCTGCCTTTCTGTCTCTTATTACTTATGCCCTGGTCTTCGGAGCCCTTCTTCCCTCCAAGCTGGGGGATAGGCCAGTGATTTTTCTCCTCCCTCTCACAGGAACTCAAAGTGAAAGGACCCAAGGACTCTAAGGACAGCCATACATCAGTCACCATGGAAGGTACTTTGGGGAGTGGACTGGATTACAGTTGTCTGCCTTTGTTTTAGTGAACTATGGACTGTGTGAATGTGGTGGCCTCCCTGCCTCTGTGTGTGTGTGTGTGTGTGTGTGTGTGTGTGTGTGCGTGCGTGCGCGTGCGTGCGTGCATGCGCGCCTGCATGCCTGCCTCTCCTCCCTAGGCAGCAGGCCAGCTACAAACGTGCTCCTCCTTAGGATGCCAGCAGGCATTTGGTCCCTCCTCCCTCCTCCCCTCCCTTCCTCCTGCCTCTCCACACTCCTGCCCTCCCCCTTGTTGGATGAGCACTCGGAAGGAAGCGGCTGCTTGATTCTGGAGGTTGTGCAGCAGCAGCCAGCGAGGTGGCCGAGTGGCGGGACTGCTTTGGAGAGCCAGGAGCCTGGAGCAATGGCTGCAGGTCCCTGCTACAGTGATAGAGACTGCCATGGAAATCCTGCTCATCATTCGCTTCTGCTGTAACTGCACCTATGGTAACCCAGGCACCCTTCGTGGGAAATGGCATGCCTTAAGCCATCTGGGGACTGGCTAGAATGGACTTCAGTTGGTCTGCAGGATTTAGGGGCTGAAGGGAAGGGAGGATGGTCATGTGGTTGAACTCACTTGCATTTGCTTTGTGGTCAGTCTGGAGTTGAAATCCAGAGGCTGCACAGCAGAGGGGCAGAATATCTTTGAAATGGAAGGTCCAGGTACTCCTGAGGCTGTGTGTGAAACTGGTGGTTTAGCATGTGCGTGCATGAGAAGCATTGAGCAACTTCCTAAAGAGGCTCAGGAAGGTGACACACTGTAGCTGAAGGCCTGAGGTGGGGCGAGGGACAGCCTGGACAGCTGCACCTCAAGGCAAGAGGGTGCCAGCCCGGGCTGGAGAGAGAAGTTGGGAGTTTCTTTGTTTCGTGAGCAGAGAGGATTCTGAGCAGCCAGTGCATTGTGTGCTCGGTACACACGCTGCCTCCTCTCTGGACAGCTCTGGGAGAATGGGGGAATAGCTAGCTGGTGTTTTCCGGAGCAGTGTTTCCAGCCCTTAAAGACCCTGAGCCCAGGTCCCAGCATTCAGTGCAGAAGGTCCACGGGAGAGGGGGGTGTGGCCGGCTGCTGCTTTGTGAAGGTCACACGCCCACTTCAGTGGAAGGACCTGGAACATCCTTTGTGTCACTTCTTCAGTTGGGGTGAGGAGGTGTCCTAGGACAGACACATGCTGTTAGCCAGGCTCCTGCTCATAGGATACCAAATCAGGTGCAGGCAGGGAGTTGTCCAGACCTGGCAGGTGACCTAAGCTGCCTCCGGCAGGGTAGGAGGGACACTGTGCTGCCTCCAGGCTCCCTGCTGTGGGCCCATGTGTGCCAAGGAGGCAGGTAGCTGGTTAAGGACCTTCCTCTTCCCTCCCACCAGGCGTTTTATCTGCACCCTTCTCAGTCACTTTGCGTGCCTATCTCCGTGGTAACCTGGGGCTCCCGCTACAAGCTGAACTGAGTGGAGGGGAGGGTGGCAGTTTGCTAAAGGAAAGATGCTCGATCAGGTTTCCAGCTCTTTCCTAAAGGCCTGTATGTCAGGGAGCTAGCTGTTCAGGACCATTGTCCCCGTCGTGTTCCCGGGTTGCTCTGTGTCCTGTGCTGATGCTGGAAGCGCCTTTGTGTGCTGCCCTACCACTGATTCCAACAGACTGGAGCCCAGTGGAGAGTGAGACTGGAGCCCTGTCAGAGGTCAGGGAGGGAATGCTGGTCTGGCTGAGGGCTACTTAAGTGTCTGTGCTGGTTTTCTAACAAGGGAAAAGGGTCAGCTCTCTGCCCCCTCTTCCCTCCTGAGAAGGAGGCTTAGTCTTACTGCAGCAGGCCCCTGAGACCTAGAGTCTAGGGTCTCTTTGGTCCTCATGGTACCATACTCTTTGAAGTCTGCTTCAAAGTGGGAAGTAGGGTGAGGAGCTGCCTCTACAGCCAGCACTCACCTAGGTAGATGGAGTCTTTCCCAGAACTCTTAAGTGTGGAGTTCCGACAGCAACTCTCTCTTTGAAGAAGTCACATGGGTGAACCAAAATTCAAAACCCACAGCATCCTCACGGCTTTGTGATTATAGGCAAGTACCGTGTGCCTGGGTTTCTGCACAGTAAAAATGGGCTAGTGAAAATTGTCTCTTTCTAAAGACAAGGCAGTTCCTTGAAACATGGGAAAAGACCAGCGTGTCCATAGTGGTGATCTGACTTTGGTGTTTATAAAGTTGTGATCAGGGAAGGCTTCCTGGAGGAGGGAGAGAGACAAGCAAGACAACTTATTGGAGGGCACCTATCCCAGGAAGAGTCTGGTAGCAGGATGTAGGAGTAGACAGTGGGCTACCCTGCAGAGCAAAGGAACAAGGAAGGGGCAGGGGCTGGGGGAGCAAGGGCACTGGGGGTACCCTTCCTTGCCTGCTCCCCCTTGACCAATGCCAAGACTGCAGAATTTGGTGCATGGCCCTCTCAGATGGACTCTTGAGGTGACTTCAGGCATATTAATACCCCCATCTGAAACCTGATCCACCATTTCTGCAGACTCCAAGCTTAGTCAGAAACCTTTTCCTCCTGGGACCCAGAGAGGGCTGCAGAGGATGGTGATGCAGTGTCGGCTTTCCTGGGGGATGGTACTCCCACCCCCAAGCCTGTCTGTTGACCTTGTGCCTGCCATCAGGTCTCAGCAGTTCTGGTATCCACTTTCCTGCTGTGGTGCCAAGGCTTGAGCCACAGGTGGGTGGGGTGCCTTAGATATCCCCAGCTTTTCTGTCACTGCTCCAGTACACCCCAAACCCATGGATCTGCCTATTCCATCTCCTATGGGCTGTCTGGGGGTTGCTAGAAATGGCTGGTTAAGGAAGAGCTACAAAAAAGTTACAGCTGTTGTGTTTGCGTAAAACAGTGTTTTCCAGCTGCTAATACATGTCCATGTCAGCAAAATAGCTATTTATCCTTTGGAGGTTTTGGTTTCGTCGCTGGAGTGTAGAGGGGGCATCTGTTTCTTTTATGGGCAGCAAAGCAAGGGCTATGGATAGGGTGCTTAATACACCTTAAGAACACATCCTCACTCAGATCAGCAGGATGTTCCCTGAAGTGTTTGCTTAGCATTTCACAAGGTTTTAGGGCTCTGGGAGACTTTGCTTTGGGGGCTGTCCAAGTGTGATGTGTCTAGGATCTGGCCAGGTTCTATGGGCTGTTCACTCAGGGTTCTAGTTCTTCAACCAGCATTTTGCCTCTTAGAGCGCCTATGACAGAACTCCAAAGGTCCTGGTCCTGGGACTTGAAGACCCAGGTGTAGAGCCAGCACTGAGCTACCAGGTTGGGAAGACCAGTACACAGGACGTGTTGGGCTGCTGGCTGTAGCTTCTACTGTCCCTGCTGAGTCTCGGTGATCATTATTCATTGTCTGGGTCACAAAGCACATGGGACCTGGCTGACCTTGCATTTTTCCAGCTTCTTGGGGACTTCTATAGCAAGACTCAACTGCAATTCCTTCAGCAAGTCTTTGCTCCTCAGTTTGCCACTGTCCGAGGATGGAGCATTTTGGTGGTGATCTGGCTTGCCTTTTGGCCCCTGAGTTGATCCTGTCAATGGGGTTGAGGACATGAAGAGTTTTGTTTTGTTTCTTAGAACTGAGGCCAAATATATGAGAATGAATGCAGCATGCGCTCCCCAGCTGGGTGTAGCAGCCCTTAGACTGGAAGAGCATGAGAATGATTGGCATGAGGGAGGTATCCTTTCTGGAAAAGTGCCAGGTGCTTCCTGCCATTCTGAAGTCCCGAGGGCACCACAGTATGTTGAACTCTTTCAGGGTCTACCTGGGTGTGTCTGTGTGGTTGTGGATGGGGTCCAGGGGCGCTTCAGCTGTGAGAACCTGGCCAGCACAGGACTGGGTGAGGAGAGGAAGGTTGAAGTGGAGAGTGGACAAAGCTTATGTGTCTCCTACTCCTCTTATTTGGCCTGTGCATGGAGTAAAAACAGGTATGGGTTGCCACAGAACTCACTTAGCTTCCGAATGAGTGTTCATTTGGAGAAACAAGACAGATTAAAGGTGATCCAGAGTTTGTACTTCATTGTCCTGTTTCCTTTCTCGGCCTTCCTTCCAGCTCTGCTCTACAAGCCCATTGACCGAGTCACTCGGAGTACCCTGGTCCTACATGTGAGTGTGGAGCCCCAGAGTGGCTAGAGATGGGGTGGGAATTTTATGTGAAAGCACTGGAGTCACCGAGACTCCATTTGGGGAGCAAGGCAGAAGGTCCCTGGGCCCTGATTGTGCCTGCCTAGCCTATGGTAACCATGCCAACGGGGCCAGGTCCTAAATATAGCTTGGCTAGTGAGCTTGATACTTGGCCAAATGCTCCCTAGGAGGCAGACACTTGCTGCTGCTTCATCCCCTGCCTTGTGGTCTCTCGGGTCCTGGGAGCAGCTGTGCAGTGGGCAGATGAGCATTCCCCAGCTGCTTGGTGAGATAAGGCTTGACCCACCTGCTACCCCTAGGGGAAAGTCATGACCACAGCAGAAATCAAAAGGGCATTGCCTTCACTACTGCTGCTCTGACCCTGACTTTTCAGTTCCGATTTCACAGGCATAGCTGGGTTAGAGTGTGGGTCCTAGCGTATCCCCTCAGACTTCTTTTGAATTCTCAGAGTTCTTTGGAGGATTGCATGCTCCCCACTGTCTTCTCATTTAACTTGAACCACTCCTCTCAACTCATCCACACACATCCTTTCCCAGGATCTGTTGAAGCACACACCTGTGGACCATCCAGACTACCCACTGCTTCAGGATGCCCTCCGAATCTCCCAGAATTTCCTGTCTAGCATCAATGAGGACATTGATCCCCGCCGGACTGCAGTCACAACCCCCAAGGGGGAGGTGAGTTTTGGGCTCTCACAATTTCACACCTAGACTGAAGAGTAGACAGTTAGCCAGGTCCCTTGTCCCTGCTGTCCTTGGTGCTGGGCCATCATGTTGAGTGTCCTGTGTGCCCACAGATGAAGGGAATCCTGCAGCCCTTAGCCATATCTATAGCATGTCAGGTCCTATTGAAGAAGTTTCAGGCTGTTGTCTCATTGGTCCCTATAATAACCTGGTAAGATAGAAAAGGAAACTGAGTCTAACAATCTCTGAGGCTGGCACAGAGATCCTCAAACAGAAGGGTCAGAGTAAGATGTTTACTGGGCTATAAAACTCGACACATTGCCCCCACCAGAAGCTGGGCCTCTGGTTACCTCATTCTTGACACACCTTGTTCCCATTGGGATGATGCTCTCAGGGAGCCCCTGAGAGAAGCCAGAGCAAGGCAATGGGCCTAACAACAGAAAACACTGGTCCTGGAGATGGTATAGGCCACCCAGCTGCTGTAACATCCTTGAAAACACCTAGATGTGACCTTTCGGCTACCCCCGGGGTGGTGTGGGAAGCTTCCTGATAGACAAGTAGGAAAGCAGTGTGAAGAATTGGGGAGACTGTGACCCTCGGGCGTCACCGGTCTGGCCTAGATGCAGTGCCTTCTGTCTAATCGAGATAATTAAGGAGCATTTGGGAGGAAAGGCTGACTGGGTTTACGTTCCCGTGTTACATTATGGGCCGCCTATGTCTGCTGGGAAGGGAAGTAATGAGGGACAGGGTCTGGAGCATGACTAGTGGGGCATGGAGCTGTCTGTGCGCAGTTCCCAGACCTGGTTTGCAGCACCTCAGAAAATGGCACTCATTTGTCTTTCTCTGGGGGTATCTGAAAACAATCTCTAGAAGGCATAGAGCACTATCAGTCTCGGGTTGTCTTAATCATATCCTCTCAGCAGGCTCTCCCACAGACAAAATAGAGTATGTAGGTCACACAGTATATAGTGCGCACAGAGAAGGCTGGAATAAATGATGACGGCTCCCGAGAAGCCCGCCAGCTCTGAGGGCGGCAGGGAGGAAACAGTACATGTCCCATGTGCAGCGAAATGCTCCTGACTGGCCTGATCACTGCAGTTCCCCCACCCCCACCCCCTTGGGGAATCCCAGGGTCTGTCATCCATAAGTTGAAGAATCTGCTAAGTAGCACAGACGAATCTGAGTGGGTTGGCTGGGCAAGATGAGCTGAAACTGGATCAAACTCTCCATTGGGAGGGACTGTGAGGCTGGAGGCGTTCATGGCCAAGGATGGAGAAACCAAGTCATTCCAGAGAGTTTTTATCCAGGGGAAGCTGGGAGAGGGTGCGGTTATGGAGTTTACGTTAAATGCGTACTGTGTGCCCCTGCGCTGTGCTGTTCCACGGTGAACGCCGCTTCACAAGGCAGATGCCACCCTCTTAGCTGTACAGACAGTAGATCTGAGATTAGAGGGGAGCACAGCTGAGAAGGGCAGGGTCTGGGCTCTGAGCAGGTGGAGGTGTCCTGTCTCCCTCAGACTCGGCAGCTGGTGAAGGACGGCTTCCTGGTAGAGATGTCTGAGAGCTCCCGGAAGCTGCGGCATGTCTTTCTCTTCACGGATGTCCTACTGTGTGCCAAGCTGAAGAAGACCTCTGCCGGGTAAGAATGTGGGGGGTGGGGCCACGGTCGGGGACAACTGGAGTGCCCCACATGGAATCCTCAGCAGCTTGCGCCGTCTGTCAGGCATGTTAGCCAGCCAGGAGTGGTGGCTCCTTTCTGTAGGAAGGCTAACACAGAAAGATCACAATAAGTTGAAGTCTTCCAGGGCAATTCAGTTTTATTCTGTAGTCTCTTCTAACAAGAAATCCTGTTGTTTTAATTATAAAGGTAATATATTACAGGAGAAAATAACCTAATTGAATATAAGCGTTAAGCTTTCTGTGACTATATTTCTTCCCTGTATTTTTTTTTTAATGGTCTTGTGCTTTTTCTCATAGTTGTGCTAACAGAATGCCCAATTTGGGGATCTACTTTTTAATTTTTTGGTATTTTCAAGACAGTATCTCACTATGTAGCTCTGACTGTCCTGGAACTCAATATGTAGGCCTTGAACTCATAGAGAGCTGCTGCCTCTGCCTCCTGAGTACTTAGGTTACAGGTGTGCGCCACTTCATCTAGCTTGGGCTCTGCCTTTTCTATCCCTTGCTGTAAAAGCATTTTTCTTACTGCTTCTGGATGTCACAACCACTGCTTTACTTTTCTGCGTGATATTAAGTGGCTGCACCATAATTTACTCAAGAATTTGACAAAGTTTTGTTTTGTTTTTGTTTTTCGAGGCAGTTTCTCTGTGTAGCCCTGGCTGTCCTGGAACTCACTCTGTAGACCAGGCTGGCCTCGAACTCAGAGATCTGCCTGCCTCTGCCTCCCGAGTGCTGGGATTAAAGGTGTGCACTACCATTCCTGACTTGACAAAGTTTGTGCTAACTACAATTCTGTGACTATTCATTACATCTGCTACCATTTTTTTGAGGGTTTCGGCCACTCCAGGTGCTGTGACAAATGCCTCAGATACATTGTTTCTAATCAAATATCTTCACAAAGTGGTTACTATTTCCTCTCTCACAGTCAGAAGTCATAGAGAAGGCAAGTAAGTTGCCTAAGGTCATACAGCTAGAAATGGAGAAGATGGAATTTGAACCCTACTCTAACTTGGAAGCTCTTTTTCAACTCCTGTTCAGTCGTGTGGATATACTCTGTGCTCATGACCAGAAAAAGTTGTTCCATATTTATACACATATTTTTCCATCTGCATTTATAACCTATTATGTGCTAAGTATGTTGCCTCACACTATAGAGGAAGATCTGTGTGCTTATTGAAACATAAGGGACTAGAATTGGGAACAAATCTAATTCTCAGAGGAAGTCAAAGCAGGGAGGAGGTTATTATGGTTGAGGACGTGACTCCTAAGTAGACCACAGAGAAGCTGATAGTAAGCAGTGCACTGGGTTTATGCTCCTGTCTTACGTTTATGAGCCCAGTGTCTGTGGGAAGGGAGCGGGGAAGGGACAGTGTCTGCAGCATGACTAACAAGACCTGGAGCTCCCTCCATCTTCAGTTCTTCTCCCACAGAAGATATTAATAATCAACCATACCACCCTTTCCCACTAGGTGTAGATGTAGCTAACTTGTTTGCTTGACCAGTTGACTGACTATAGCCTTGCCTGACCTGGCATGGTCTATGTAGACCAGGCTGGCTTTGAATTTATGGAGATCTGCTTGCCTCTGCCTCTGAGTGCTGGGGTTAAAGTCATGTGCCCACCAAGTTTTTTTTTTTTTAATATTTATTTATTATGTATACAATATTCTGTCTGTGTGTATGCCTGCAAGCCAGAAGAGGGCACCAGACCCCATTACAGATGGTTGTGAGCTACCATGTGGTTGCTGGGAGTTGAACTCAGGACCTTTGGAAGAGCAGGCAGTGCTCTTAACCTCTAAGCCATCTCTCCAGCCCCCACCAAGTCTTTTTGTAACCCTCAACTCAGGGCTCTGTATGATCCCTGTGGATCAGAACTGGCATTCAGAATAGCATCTGTAGCCCATCCCTGCTGTAAAGGACAATGAATGTGAGCTTCAGGACAAATAGACTGAGGAACTGGCAGGATGTGCGGCTTGTGATAGGAAAGCATGAGCCCCACCCGCATGGCTTCTTTCTTCTTGATACACAGTGATTTAGGTATTTAGAGGCATCAGTTCTACTGGATGAAAGACTATCAAGGTGAAGAACAGGCCTCACCCAGACCTGATTCTCAATGCTCGTGTGTGTGTGTGTGTGTGTGTGTGTGTGTGTGTGCGCGCGCGTGCGTCCTCAAGGGCAGGGAGTGTTCCTGCCTCCCATGAGTCTCAGCAGAACCCTTTGTGGGTAGATTTTTGCTCTGGGTGAGCAGTTTGCATTGAAGAGGCTGCTTTGCTTAGCTCATGTCTCCTGCTTGCTTACAGAAAGCATCAGCAGTATGACTGTAAGTGGTACATCCCCCTGGCTGACTTAGTGTTCCCATCCCCTGAGGAGTCAGAGGCCAGTCCCCAGGTCCACCCCTTCCCAGACCACGAGCTAGAGGACATGAAAATGAAGATCTCTGCCCTCAAGAGTGAGATTCAGAAGGAGGTAAGTGCATGACCTGGGTGTTCTGGGGAGGTGGGGGTGGGCGGGCTGCCAGCTCGAGGGTGTGATAAGGGAGGCAGGGTTCAAGAATGGGAGCCCCTGCCTGTGTGTGTCAGTGCTGAGGGGAGGCCAAGAACCGCTGCTTAGAACCGAGTGGATTTAATTATGGAAGGTTTCCGCAGTAACTGTGTTTGTTGAACAATGTAGAAAAGGAGAGAAAGAAGAGGGATGAGAGGCTTTCTTGGGAAAAAACATTCTGAGGAGCAAGGAGGCGCTGTGAGAAGCTGAAACCTCTGAAAGGCGAATAACTAGGGCGAGGGAACCCGGGCACCACAGTTGGCCACCCTCCTCTGCTAGGCTGAAGTGCATGCTAAGAAAGAAAGCGAAGATTCCTGGGCTGGAGAGATGGCTCAGCATTCAAGAGGACCTGGGTTCAATTCCCAGCCCCCTTATGGCAGCTCACAACTGTCTGTAACTCCAGTTCCAGGGGCTCTGATACCTTCACAGACATACATGCAGGCAAAACACTGATGCACATAAAATAAAAAAATAAGTAAATCTTAAAAATAAAAAAAGACCCTGAGATTCTTGCTACACACAGACTAATGTTTAAAAACCTGATAAAGCCTGTGGGTCATATTCACAGACACACTGTAGAAAAGTTGTACAAAATAACTAGAAAGTTAAGGGGATCAAAATAGAAACTGAAAACTAGTTAGAAGTGCATTAAAAAAAATCAAATTATGGGCTGGAGAAAGTTAAGATTCTAGAGGTCCTAAGTTCAATTCCCAGCAACCACATGGTAGCTCACAGCCATCTATAATGAGGTCTGGTGCCCTCTTCTGGCCTGCAGGCATACATGTAGGCAGAACCCTGTATACATAATAAATAAATCTTGTTTTAAAAAAAATTAAATTACTGCAAACCAAAAACAGTGGAATGAGACCAAAGCAATGTTTTAGAGAAAAATGCATAGCCTTACATTTGTGGGGCAAGTGAGGTGTCTCAGTAGGTAAAAGCACTTGCCCAAGCCTGAACGCCAGAGTTCAGTCCCCAGGACCCACATGATGGAAGGGAACGAGTGGACTCCTTCAAGTTTACCCTCTGAGCCATCTTGCTGGCCATACTAATAATTTTTAATCCAGATGGCGGTGGTGCACGCCTTTAATCCCAGAACTTGGGAGGCAGAGGCAGTCAGATCTCTGAATTTGAGACCAGCCTGGTCTACAGAGGCAGTTCTAGATCAGCCAGGACTGTTACACAGAGAAACCCTGTCTCAAAAAAATCAAAAATAAGTAAATAAATAAAATATAATAGCAATTTTTAAAACTCATTTTTCTAGTTGCCAATGTAATAAATGCCTACAGTACTAATAGGTAGAGTAAAATTGATTCTCACTCCCCTTACACTGTTAACAACATGAAGTGTATGGGGGGAGGCGTCACAAGGACAACATGTGTCCTGTTCTGGCAGTTTCTAAGCTCCTCACAGAGTTACACCTGGTACTCCGGACTGTCAGATTCCCTTTAGCAGCTACAGTGTATTCCGTCTCCACTGTCAGACATATATTTGTGCACTTGGATGGTTCCTGGTTCCTTCCCCGTAGGAGGCGGGTCTACAGTGCACATCACTGCCCCGTGTCTGGAGTCTCTGCAAGCGACATGGCTGGGCAGATGCGTGTGTGCATTCGGCAGAGCCACCTCTGAGAAAGTTGACTACTTTCTTCCAACAGGATGTGAGAGCCACTGCCACGGGGCTGGCTGTGGGGTTTGTTAGAGTTTTGCCAGACTATTATGTTAAGGGCTGGGGGGATGGCTCACTTGTTAAAGTGCTTGCCATACAAGCAAGAAAACCAGAGTTCAGATGAATAGAATCCATGTACAGACTGGCTGAGTAGAGTGGCCCTTCTGTAATTCCAGCTCTTGGGATTTCAGTGACCCTGAGATTCTAAGCGGAGGAAACTTCCTTGATGAAATAGAAAGTTGGAAAACTGGAGAAAGCTACTTGTGCAGTGGGGAGCAAAGTTGTTAGCGAGCAGGGCAAGCTTTGGTAGCTTGTGGGACCACAGACCAGGCTTAGAGGCCCTGCAGTCAGGCCAGCGGCTGGGATTGTGTGCTGAAAGGTGTCTGAGGGCTTTCTAATAGAGGCCATTGAGTCACGGGGTAGAGTGTGGGAGGTCTCTTACAGAATCTGTGAGAAGAGCCCTTACTTTGTGGGGCTCTGGCTTTGGAGTGGTCTAGTTGTTTGGCCTGCCAGTGAATGTTGGGACTGGGACCACATTGTGTTAGTTGCATGTAATTGATAAACTCACAGAAGGGTTAGTTAGGAATTAGCTGGCTCTTGGGAGGTGCATACCTAGGCTCTAGATATCAAAACGTCATGAAATATAGCAAATAAACACAGGAGAATGTTGTGCTTAGCGCAGCTGAGTGATACGTGAAGTCTTTGTATGAGGGAGAACACCCTTGTCTTGTCTCCCGCAGAAAGCCAACAAGGGACAGAGCCGAGCCATTGAGCGCCTAAAAAAGAAGATGTTTGAGAATGAGTTCTTGCTGCTGCTCAATTCCCCCACAATCCCGTTCCGGATACACAACCGGAATGGAAAGGTCAGGAGGAGAAGGGTGGAGGGTTACCTGTTTCAGGGCTGCCCACTCTCCGAGGCTTCTGGCACTGACCCATGGGAATCAGGGTCAGACGCTGGGACCCCCATATCCCAAGAAAGCTGCCACAGCTCTAGCCCCTAGACACGCTCTCCGTGCTAACAGGAACCTACTGCCCTCTGCTGGGCACCATTGGCACTGCCGCTGCCGCTCTTGTTACTGGCTTCCTACAAGGACAGCTCTACCCTCGCTGCCTCCTTCAGCCTCTGAGGGGCCTGAGTGAGAAGAGGCTTTGATGGGAAGCATAGAAGTTGGGGGTGCACTTTGTCCAGCTGTCACTGTGCTGAACTCTTGTCTCTCCCTCCAGAGTTATCTGTTTCTTCTGTCCTCTGACTACGAGAGGTCGGAGTGGAGAGAGGCCATCCAGAAGCTACAGAAGAAGGGTAAAGTCCCACCCAGTCCCACACTGTTCTGAAGGCGTCCTTGGCAGCAGAAGGCCTGTGTCTTTCCCATTTTATCATGTCCAGTGTCTCTTCAGCCCTCATAGCTACCTCTTAAGATGCTAGGAGGTAGCATTCTTGGGATGTTACTCTCAGTTTAGGCCTGATTAAGGCACACAGCGAATTCCTAACAGGCTGCGCAGAGCTCTGGGTGGGTGTACTCCCTCCTCTTGCTTCCCACTCATACACATGAGCTCCTTTCCTTACTGCTGCCTCTCACAGCACCCACAGCTGTGCTCATGTGAATACCTGCAGGACTTCCCCTCTGCACAGAGAAGCAGCTCCCACACCAGAAACTCAGCTGATTTCCTGAAGCGTCTTCAAGGAAGAGCAGCAGGTCCTGTGGACCTGTAGTGAAGCTCTGTCCCCTCTTGGCTCCTCCCACAGATCTCCAGGCCTTTGTCCTGAGTTCTGTGGAGCTCCAGGTGCTCACAGGATCCTGCTTCAAGCTTAGGACTGTGCACAACATCCCTGTTACCAGCAATAAAGATGGTAAGACTTGGAACTCCAGGCTGCCCAGCCAGCAAGTCCAGGCCACTGGAGTCTTGCTAGGGTCTTCTACAGGGACCAAGGAGGATAGACGTGGCTGCTAATGGCTGATCTCTGCCCAGTGTGGCTGGTACACAGGGATTTAAAATGGGATGTACTCTCTCAGGGGCTCAGGTGTTCTTGGCTCCATCTAGTCTGAGAGAAAAATCTGCTCCGTGGAGCACTGGGGGATGTTGAGTTCCTGAGGAAGTCTCCCAATCAGCAATAGACTGCAGGATGGGGCGGAGAGGGGGGACACAAGACAGTAGACCAACTGGAGAAGGACATGAGAAATCAGGACAGGTGTTTTTGGAGGTAGATTTGGAAGGCCTTGGGTACCAAGCAAGGGAGTTTGGGGGTGGCGCTGTAATTCTAGGAGGCTACAGGAGGGTTCTAAGCAGGGAGAGCTGTGATGAGACTGGAAACTGGCCCAGAGCACTCTCTGGTGCTTGGAGAGTGTCTGCTTTTCCCAGTGCTGGGGTTTCGGGCTCACCTGGGGACCTTTGTGTCCCAGACAAGGCCCAAGACTTCCTCTGAGCCTTTTCTTTTTCATTAGAACAAAGTGACTCAAATCAGTTCATTTCCATTTTTAAAGATAAGGGCAGAGGCGGGCAGCCTTGGGATAAGCTGTGTTCTGAGGGAGGGAAGGTACTAAATGACTGGCCTAAGAGATTTGTTCTAAACAATTGAACAGAGGGGAGAAGGGCCTCTCTCTTCCTCTGTCACACTGCGGAGGGGGGGGAGGGACAGTGGGCTTTGACCTTGTTTCCCAGATGGCCTCCAGGTGGCGCTGTGGACCAAGGCCCCTTGTTGGCCTTCCTTCTGACACCTCCATCCTCCAGTCTTTGCTCTCTTGCAGATGACGAGTCTCCAGGACTGTATGGCTTCCTTCATGTCATCGTCCACTCTGCCAAGGGGTTTAAACAATCAGCCAGTAAGTGCCCCCTCAGCCCTAGAAAGAAGTTGAGTGGCCCCTGTCTATTTTTCATAGCAAGTCCTTATGGTCCCACTATGTAAAGCTCCCTCCCCTCAGCTGCTCAACTCTGATCTCCCCAAGCTGGGGCCCTGCTAATATGCCTGGAGTTGTAGGACTTTCTCTCGAAGGCTAAAGCTAGGTCTTCTTGTTGACGAAGCCACCTTTGCCCTTTGTCTCCAAGATCTGCTCTCCGTCAGGATTTTCTTCTAGAACTACAGACACCCAGACCAAACCCAGGTCTTGTGACTGCAAGCTCTGACTCTGGGCTCATTTCTTAACCTTCCTGAGCTTCAGCGTACTTCTCCATAAAGGGCAGTCTCAGGCCTGGAGAGATGACTCAGTGATTAAGAGCACTTGTTGCTCCTGCGGGAGACCTGGGTTCAGTTCCCAGCACCCACATGGTGGGTCACCACCATCTGTAACTCCAGTTCCAGGGGATCCGACACTGCCTTCTGGCCTCCACAGGCACCAGGTACAGTGCAGGCAAAACACTCACATAGATAAAATAAATTGAAAACATAATTTTTCTTCTAAATTTTGTTTGAGACCATCTTTATGTAGACCAGGCTGGCCTCAAACTCACAGAGATCCGCCTGCCTCTGCCTCCTGAGTGCTGGGATTAAAGGCGTGCACCACCATACCTATCTTCAATTAAACTTCTCATGCTTCTTCTGTCCGGTCAGTTTATAGTTCCTGTTGCTGGATGAGGAACTGGGTCACAGGAGTGTGAAATGACCTAAGATAGCACACAGGCTCAGAAATTCAGGGCTCCTGCTTCTTCATAACAAATTCGTGCTGTTGACCCATAAACAGCCATCATTCAGTCAGTGTGAGTGGGAAACCTCCCCATGCTTCCAGGGTGAACAGGCCCCCCCTTTGTGTCCCCAGCAGGGTGAAGTGAGTCTTGGTACCTGCCTTGTTGTTGTGTTCCTTATAATCTCCCTCTCCTGCTGTGAGTACTTCAAAGAAAGGGGCACTGAATTTACAGAACACATACAGCACACCCAGAGAAAAGCAGGAGAGTGGCCAGGGTTTTGGAGGCTAATTTCCTGCCCTGGTCTCCTGGCATCTCCCTGTGGTCACTAATACAATTTCTCTTTTGTACATGGGAAGCTGAAGCTCCACGGACTGCCCAGGTTGCGTAGTCCATAGAGACGCTGTAGAATCCATGTATCCTGGATACCAAAGCTCTGGCCCTGCCCTTTAGAACCTGTACCTGTCCCCCTTCCTTCCTGGCTGTTCGGGCCTCACTTGGTATGTCTGTCCTTCCCCTACAGACCTGTACTGTACTCTGGAGGTGGATTCCTTTGGCTACTTTGTCAGCAAAGCCAAAACCAGGGTGTTTCGGGACACGACAGAGCCCAAGTGGGATGAGGTGAGTAGAGGAGGCTCGTGTCCCAGCTGGTCATTGAACATACCTCTCTGCTGGGGGTGGCTGTACCACTGGCTGGACCAGCTGTGTGTCCCTTACTTCCCACTAGTCATCTGCCTAGACCATTGTTTAGGGCAATGGGTCCTGGGGTTTTAGCTAAGGCTCCCATACGCTACTCTGTCCATCACATAGAGGTCTCTAGGTCCTCTAGAAAGTACCAGTGCCCCTCTGTGTCTTGGGATGTTGCCCTCCAGGGTCCTGTTCACCTTAGCCTTGCAAAGCCAAGGCCCATACATGCTGGGAAGCCAGGAAGCTACAAGTCTCTCAGAGTCTCAAGGCCCTTTGTTCCTTCTGTCTGTCACCAGGAGTTTGAAATTGAGCTGGAGGGGTCACAGTCCCTAAGGATCCTGTGCTATGAGAAGTGCTATGACAAGACCAAGGTCAACAAAGACAACAACGAGATTGTGGACAAGATCATGGGCAAGGGGCAGATCCAGGTAAGGAGCCAGGGTGAGACCTGGAGAGCTGTGAGCCGGGGTTGTACAGTGGAGGGGTCCTTCTCGTACATCGAAGTTGAGACACATTCCTCAAAGTTGGCTCCTTGGTGTGTCCCAGCTGCCCATAGATACTGGTCCCTAGGCCACTATACCTGGCCCAGGTAGACCACTGTGTTTCTACAAGATAGATAAGAAGGGGGGTTTGTTCTCACTGTTGCTTTCAGGCTCTTGGTGGCTTTTTGTGCGACACTGTGTGGGCAAGCGTCCCGATGACGTTATAAGCAGGAAAAGAGATGGCTGTTTGTAATGAGCCGTGTTTGCTATGAGCGTGAGACAGGGAGAGTCCCGTGTCCTCCACTGTGGCTCTTCTATCAAATGGCTTCCGTGTCCATCCTATGTTGGGAGGCGCTGTCCCAGGGTGGGGCCTTGGAATATCAATAGAGTCAGATCCTCAGGGTGAGTGCACGTGGTTCAGTTGTGTTTCTTGGTGCTCTGAAGATGGAAATAAGTAAAAGGTTCTTGTGTGTATTTTCATCTCTGGAACATTGTGCCAGTTTTGAAGATGGCTGCTATCTACTTAGGGATAACATTTAGCGTGGAGCCATTCACACTGTGGCCTCATGTTTAAGACACACTGGTTGTAGATTCTGTGGCCATGAAATCAAGGGAGGTAATGTAATGGCAAGGCTGGGCCACAGGCATGGGTGCTCCAGGTCTCTTAACCCTTGACCCCAGCAGGCACACTGAGTTAGTTTTGATCGGGGAACTTCACATTTTTTAAAATGTTTGTTTTTATTTTATGTTTATTTATATTTTGTCCGCATGGTTTGTGTTCACCATGTATGTGCCCGGTGCCCACAGAACCAAAGGAGGGTGTTGGATTCCCTGAAGTTAAGGACGGTTGTGAGCTGCCATGTGGGTACTGGGAACTGAGCTTGGGTCCTCTAAGTGGTCTTAACCACTGAGTTATCTCTCTAGGCCTTTTTTTAGGAAACGATTGTTCTCTGGTACATGTTGAAGCTGAAGTTTTATACCTGGATTTTGATTGGGTGCCACTGGGAACTGTGAGTGTCCCCATCCCCCACCTGTATTGCTCATGCATTTTGTCTCTGAGGAGAGGGGTGGTGCCCTCCAGTAGAGGCCCAGCCATCTGCCTCATGTTCCTAAGCACGGATTTCCTGACGCTGAGGGGTCTGTACCCTGTTCCTTGGTGCTGTCTCCAGGGAGACAGTGCTGCTAGGCAACCATGTGCCAGCCCTTCATTGTTTTAGAAATGGGGATGACAGAAAGCTCTTTAAATTCAATCCCTGTCACATGTCTTCTAAGTAGCAGGAATCCCATCTCTGCTCCCTTGGGCAAGGCCCAAGGAATAGGCAGGGAATGGGTTCCAGGCTGGCCTGGCCAGCCTTAGGAGACAGGCAGCCAAGAGCTATGAGAAGCTGCCATGCTGCCTGGGCCACTGACGGCTATGAAATGAAAGGGTGGCAAGAGTAGCTAGTTCAGGGAGCATCATGACCCACGGCCTCTCTACAATCCAGATATCAGAGCCAGGATTCTCCCCCTGGATGGCATCCTGCTGCTCTGCCCTCACTGTGCTCCTCAGGTCCAGAGGAAACGCCATAAATCATTGACTCTTGCACACAGGAGCAGATGGAGGTAGTGGGGGAAGAGGGCTGCCAGGTTGTGTTTGGCAAAGCAGAGAGCACATTCTGCTAAGGGAAATGTTTCTGTGTTTAAGCTTCGAGGAATGTTAAATGCCTGGGAGTTGATATTAAAAGAAATACAAACGTCCCTGCTGCCAGCTGACCAAGCCAGTGAGTGGGCAGCGACTCAAAGCCCAAAGCCTCTAGAGGCCTTTGAAGTTCTCTAGCTCTCAGCCTCCCAAGCACAGCGCTGGGCTCTGAGCCGTGGAGCCACCTCACCAGTCTCCTGTGCTCTGGGGAGGGCGTGCTGTGGCTTATACCTCAGAGCTGCTCGGGAGAGCCAGGCTGGATGGATAGTCTGCACTGAGCAGTCCCACATAGCCAGGCCCCACCGAGCTGTAGAGCAACCTGTTCCCATAGCTGCGTCATGTCTAAGGAAGGTAGCCCACCTAGCTCCTTTCAGTAGACCCCGGCCGGGGGCAGAACCAGAGGTGGTGTTACTGTGGAGCTAGGGCCTAAGGATGCTCAATGGGAAGGTGGGGAGAACACCCACTCTTGTGCCCCTTTCTCCCTAGGTCCTCTCTACACAGCCCAGCCAGGGGCTGAGCGCTAAGTACTTGCTCTTACAATGAATTGCTCTCTTCTGGCCGTGATGGTAGCAGAGCATGGAGACTGGGTTGGGCGCAGCATTTAGTACAGACACATGGCAGCACTAGTCACTACCAAGTGTTGTCTGATGTGATCCTGCTGCAGCTCTGTCCTACTTCACAGATGAGGACCCTCAGGCCAAGGTGCCTCTGCTGACAGTATGTAGAGAAGGCACATTGTCTGCTTGGTGCTGTGTCTCTGTATCTTAGCCCTTTATCAAGAAGTCTTGCAGCCCAGGTGAAAGGTCTTGGCATGGCTACGGGCCTGGTCAAGGAGCTGGAGTGATAGTCTGCTGTCTGGCATAAGAAGAGCTTCAGACTGCCTTTGTTTTCAGACTGTCACTTCTGGGCTCAGGACATTTCTGCCTAGTACATCTAGAACTTGGCATGGAAAAGAGCCAATCATTATAAATTTGGAGGTGGGAGATCACAGTGCCCCTGCAGTGAGCACCCACACTGTAGGGTGCCCTGTCAGATTGAAGGGCTGGTATGCCTTTATATGCCAGGTCGAGAGCAGTACAAAATGCCAACAGGGCACCGAGGAAGAATCCAGCACTGCGAAAGCCCTTAGTTATGGCCTCGGGTCTTCATAGTGCCCTGTGGGCAGGAAGGGTTGTAAAGATGAGGATATTGAGGCAGTGACCGTAAATAACCTGTCCAAGGTGAATGCAGGAGAGTCATTCTGACTTAGAGTCAGCCTCTGCCACCAGAGCCCACTGCCAGGGTGCTCTTCTGCCCCCACTGCTCTGTGGAAGGAATGGTGTGGAAACTTAACCAGGGGAAAGTCATCGTGGGCTGGAGGTGGGCAGGCTTCAAGGAGGATGTGGGACCAGAGGGATCTGAGAGTACCGAATCTTTTAATTCCAAAAACAGGATGTTTGTATTAAGAAAAATTACAGTCATGGTAAAGAGACTGAACAATGAAGAGCCTTCTCATCTACAGCCCTGGAGCAGACCCTTTATTATGTAATTCTGTGCCTTTTCCCTCCCTTGGATGTGTTCACCTTTAAGTAGGCTTAACCATAGTGTGTGGTTTTTATGTTTTTTGTATTTTCATGGCATAGTATCACAAACCCCTGTCTAGGCCTACTGTCTATAGTCTTTAGATATATCTTTTAAAAGCACATTATCGAAAATACTTTTAGTCAGTTTATATAGAACCACGGTAATTGCCCTCTTAAGGCTTGGTTGCTTTAGCAAGTGGGCAGGTCCTGGGTCAGCAGAAGTGAGGCAGGCAAGTATTTGGGGGAGGGACCCTCATGGCAAGCGCACAGGGCAGGAATGTGCAGGGAGCGGCCCAGGAAATGAAGGCATCCAGCTTGTCCTGAACTGGAGGGGCTGTGAGCCAGGCACGTGGGAGGGGTCGGAGGCCTCCTGTGACCAAAAATGATGAGTGACATGCCTGCCATCACACAGCCTGTCTGAGGGGTTCAGGGACCCCATTGAGAGTTGGCCAAGGTGGTTGGCTACTGGGTAGGAGAGTGCGTAGCAGTGCTCGCTCACAGGTAGAATGGCGACTGTGTGCTTCTCGGCATCTGCCCTTTGCCACTGGAGATTCATTGAAACTCCTTATCAGCTTGGTTCATCTCTCTTCAGGCTTAGGGGTCGTCCCTTTCTTTCCAGACCCACGGGGTCATTCCTAGTGGATTTTCTGCACAGCCTCCCCACTGTCTGTCTCCCTGCTGGCCTCCCCAGCCTAGCCAGGCCAGGGTAACAGCTCCCCTGAAGCATCCCAGGGTTTTCTGCTCTCAGGGGACGTCTCTATGTTTATCCTAGTCTATTTCCAGCTACCCCACTCCAGACTCCAGATGTGATCTCCCCAACTGAGCCCTGCCCTCTGGCTGATTAGCATATTCCCAGGTTCCAGCCTGTCATGGCTGGCGGGTCTGAAGGGAAAAGGCAAGCTAGGGGGATTTCTTTGACATTTACGACCAGGCCACTTAAAAAGGATCAGAGCTCTTATAAATAAATGGAGGAAGTCATGAAAGCCGGTCCCCTACCTTCAGTGCTCAAACTGGCAAATCTGACAGTATCTAAACATTCATAATTTTCTTTTCCCTCATACTGGGGTCCATGTAGCCCAGACTGACCTCAGATTCTCTGTGTAACCAAGGCTGGCTTTGGATTTCTAATCCTCTTGCCTCTATCTCTGCAGAATTATAGGAATGTTCTGCTGGGGAGAGAGAGGTAGGTAGAAAGGAGTGTGCTCACCACAGCACCTCTGCATAGGTCAGAGGACAACCTGGGGGACTCTGGTCATACATTTCCTTGTAGCCGTCACCACCGTGTGGAACTTTTCGCCTTCTCTGACAGCTGCACACCCATGAAGCACTCACTGCCCTTCTCCCCTCCCCCAGCCTCTGACAACCACCATTCTTCTCTCCTCATTTGACCGCTTAGCATAAGGCCTTCAGGGTCCACGCATGCTGTTGCCTGTCCCATTTGCCTTCCCCTCTCCTTCTTTTAAGGGCTGAGTAATACTTCACTGTTGTGACGTACCGCATTTTATAAATGGATCTATCACTTGTCCATCTGTGGACATTTGCATTTGCTCCACGTTAGACTCACACAGATTTAAGTGGAAAAACAACCAAAGCCTCGTCCTTGTAGGTGGGGATTTCATGGTCTCCTCCTGTGAAAAGACAGCAGCGTTTTATGCCTCCAGGAAACGGAAACTAGGAACTTGGTGCGGTTAAGCCACCTCTGACCTTCAGCCCCCTAAGGAGCACTTCTGTCTCCTTCCCTTTCCTTCCTCAGCTCTCCTGTCCATTCTCTCCTTGGCTCCTTGAGTGTGGTGTCCACGACCTGGGCTGTGGGTCAGAGAACTAATTCCTGGTTCCTTGGCCTTGTGAGCCCCCCCATTTCCTCAGCAGTTAAGTAGGAATTATTCCCACTCTTCACTGCCTTCTTGTAAGATGCTGGGAATGGAGTCCCACCTGGAGGAGCAGCTCAAAGCTCTGAGTGCACATCCATGCTTTCACTGCTTCGTTCTTGAATTGTCTGCTGGGCACTCTGTACATGACAAGCACAGATCAGAGGATCCTACGGGAACAGGACTTCCCGACATAGTAAAGAAGCCACGAGAGGATTTGCTCCTCTCAGCCTTCAGCCAACTTTGCAGGAGCCTCGAGGCCAGACAGATCAGAGGCTCTGTGTCTTGCTCCTTCTGTTCATAATTTGGGAGAATGGGATGAGTTCTTCCATGTGTCCCAGCCTCGGCTTCCTTGCCTGTAAACCGGGCTGTGATGAGACCTGACTGAGAGTTCCTGGGTCCCTTGGGACGGGGCCTGAAACATTTACTACTTGGGTGATGATGAGGGCCTTTGCCCTGAGCTGGCAAGCTCAGCTGCTCCCACTCCAGGATTCTGAGTATATCTTGTCAAGAAGTCGCCTCCTGAGGCTGCTACCTGTGAGGGTCCTCTGTGTTTGAGCTGGGGTGGCAGCATCAGGGGCATTCTCTTCAGGTGATAGGGTTAGACCAGCTGTGGTAGAGGATCTGAGGTAGCCCTGTTCTGTGTAGAGCAACTGGGCTCTTCTCTGAGGGCAGCTCTCTGCTGGCTCGGAGAACAGTCTGAGGAGCCCTGGAACAAGGGGCCTTTGTCAGCCATGGGAGAGCTGCTCTGGTCTCAATTACTCTGCAGAGGGAGAGCTTGAAGGGAGCATGGGTCAGGAGCCCACTGGAGCAGCAGGCAAGGGTTCCCCTACTGACGCCTACCCTCTGGCCCCCGAAGGATCTGTTGTCCCCATCTGACTCTCTAATAGCCATGTGGGCCATCTCTTGCCCTGGTAGCCTGGTTCTGGGACGCTGCCCAGGTGACCTATCGTCTTTCCCTGAGTAGATTACGTGGCTGTTAATGAAACTCCTTGACACTTTGTTCTATTTGTCCGCCAGGCTGTGTTTATAAACACGGTGACCACAGCCTGTTCCCTGGGAGAGGGCATGTTTTGATTGGAAGTCAGGGGGCCAGGGAGGGGAAGCCTTGGCCAGTAGCCCTCTTTCCCTCTTGTCCCTTCGCTCTATCTGGTACACACATCACAGCCTCCTGTAGCTCCCTGCCCTAGAACATAGGTATAGCTTTTCTGAAAGATAGACTCCCTCCCTGCCTCCTGCCTGTGCCAGATATGAGTGTCCAGGCAGCTTCCAAGCTCTCTTCCTCCCTGTCTCAAGTTCACGTTTTGTGGCCCTGCTGCTAGCTGCTCTCCGTGCTGCCCCAGGTGGGGTCCTTCCTTTGCCACAGTCACTACCCCTCGATCGTCCTGGAGGCACATGGGAACAGGCTTGGTTTTGTTCCTTGCCTCGTACACCACCCCCTGGAAGGATCTAGGTGACCATTGTCCTGCCAGGAACTCATCTGCTCCAGATGTTGTAGATTCCTTTCCCGTGGCCCAGTGGCCCTACTGTCACTGTTCAAGGCTGGTCTGGCTGGTGTGCATGGAGAATGGATAGAGGTACATTTGTTGTGGGGGCATGGGCAGACCTGTGAGAGTGTGAGCCTCAGCTGAACTGCTTCCGTTGCCCGGGTGACCTGAAGACAGGAGAGACAGGATGCACTTGACAGAAAAGCTCCCCTCCCCCCTGTTCCTCTCTATCTGGGAATTCCTTCTTGGCAGGTAGGCTTGATGCCACTCCTCTAGCCCCATCTCTGAGGGTAGGAGGCACACTAGGAAATGAGTCCAGAAAGGATCTCACTACCTCCTTCCTTCAGGCCCTCGGAACACCCTTGCAAACCATGGGAAGGGTGCTGTCCCCTCAGCTCTGGTTTGGGGGCCCCCAGGCTCAGAAGCAGAAGGCGGGTTCGATGCCAACAACTGGGCATAGATACCTCTCAGAGTGTGTCTCCTCAGACCTGGATGAACACCGGGAGGCTTCCCTTCAGGTGGGGGCTGCTGCTTTGCCCTCCTAGAAATCAAAATAACTGATCTAGTTCCTACTTTAATTTGTTCCAAAGCTTTAAGGAAAGGACTCAGCAGAAAAACTCCAAAGAACTCCCTGAGTTATGGCTGAAACTGCCTGTGTGTGCCAGTACAGGGTACCCATAGAGTGGATTCTGCTGCTTTCTCCAAGATGCTCTGATGTTCATGGCTCTGAGGGTGTATGTGCTTGCTATTCGGTGAGTCCTCACCCTGTGAGATTAGGTATTTGGATTTGTCCACGTACGCCACATGCAGCCTGCTCACACCCTTGAAGGTAATTACTGAACGACAGTAACTTCCAGGCAGACCGCAGAGTGACTGGAGAATTCAAGATGGCCTAGAAAACACCGATCTGAATGAATGGATAAGTGTTAGCTCATCGGAATCCCTACAGAGGTAGGAGGCACCTACAGTTTTCCCAAAGTAGAGCTAAGAATTGAGTTCTGAAGCAAACACTCTACTTGAGAATAAGAACTCCTAACCTGGGCAGGACGCTGTTGTCTCGACCTTTAATTCCAACACTCAGGAGGTAGATACAAGTAGATCTTTGTGAATTTAAGGCCAACCTGGCTTATGTAGTAAGTTCCAGGCCATCCAGAGCTACAAAGTGAGGCCCTGTCATCAAAAAGAAGGGTTAGAAAGGTTCTTAATATCTGTAACTCCCCATTTCCCCTACCCTGAGGGGGCGCGAGAGCCAGTGGCAGCTGTCAGAGGGAAACTATTGACTCTGCTTAAGAGAACTTAGCTCCGAACCATAGATACCGGGAGGAAAATCTAGGGCCATGTGGTGCAGCCTCTAGAGCTTGGGAACTTGCAACAGGAATGTGCATGGCCCTGAGATGGTGAGGGCTAGAGAACAGAGTAGGTGGGTTCCCTGTCCAGTCACAGCCAGATTTACTGCTCTTGGCATTTTTTTTTTAATCTGATTTTGAGATGGGGAGATTGGGGCATAAATTTTCATATGAGGTACTGGAAAGAAATGGCTTAGCAGTTAGGAGCTTTTACTACCTTTGCTGAGTACCTGGGTTCAGTTCCCAACACCCGTGTGGTAACAGCTGTCTGTAACTCCAGTTTCAGGATACTGTCTACTGTAGTGTGACCTGAGAGGTCCCATGTGTCCAAAGCACACCTCTAAGGTCCCCTGCTCACTGGCTTTGCCAGGAGGTCTGGTGATACCTTCCAGTGACAAGGAACAGACAAATGACGCAGGGGGTCTCATCTGTGTGTGCCTCTGGCTGTGTCCTGGGTCCTATCCTGAAGTCAGGGTGGAGGAGATGGGCATGTAGGGGTGGTGTTCTTCCCACCGTGCCCTTCAGTGGGTTTAGTTCTAAATGATCAAAATGTTCCCAAAGGATCAAGTGAATTTTCCACCCTTTCCACGGTCAAATGTGCCATGAGAAACACAAGGGATTGCCAGGGACATGCTGTCCATCCAGTCTTTCCACATGAGATAAACTCTTAGGCTATTTCCGCCTTTCTTATGCACCTACAGCCACTGTGAACTCTGGGAACAGCAACCTGGGGTGGTCAGGCTGC